>NC_058405.1:71494463-71806068 GCF_002201575.2 Neomonachus schauinslandi
GGGGTTAGGGGGCAGAGAGCCTGTCTTTAGTTCACAGGTATTCCTGTTGACAGGAAACTATTTGAGGAGCTCCAGCTGAGGAGAGAGCCATTTGTGCCCGCACCGTATTTAGATGACAAGATCCCAACCTTCCCATCCGATCCTCGTGAGCTTTGGGAGCATTGCAAAAGAGTGTGAGTATTTTTGAATGTGGGAAGGATGTGAATTATTGTGTCCGGAGGGCAGATGGGATTTTCCAAAGACAGCCACAACAGTATCTCCATCCCACAAATTCTTCTGCATTGGGAACTCGCCACTCCCTCATCAAGAGGTGAAGATTATTTCTCTCTGCCTGCTTCTGCTCAGAAGGCCCTGTGTCAGCTTGACCGATAGAATATGGCAGAAATGGTGCTGTGCCTATTCTGGAAACGGTGCTTAACTGGCTTGGCAGCTTACACTTCCTCCTGCCCTTTAGAACACTCCCTCTTGAGATTCCTTGTCTGAACGCAGCCTCCATGCCATGAGGAGGGGCCACAGCCAACAACCCGCATCAACTGTCAGCCACATGAATGCGCCACCTTGGATGTCCAGCTCTAGCCAACCCCTCAATGACTGCAGCCCCTGCCGACATCTGACTGAAACCATGTAAGGGACTCCAAGTGAGAGCTACTCACTGAGCCCAGTCAACCCCCGGAGCCAGGAGAGATAATAATAAATTGTTATTTTTACGTTACTAGATTTTGAAGTGGTTAGGTCCTTGATACTTGTTCATCGAATATGCAACACAATTCACTGCAGCTCAGAATTTTTGAAGCAAGTAATAAAATCGAGAACAAAGACAAATATTTATACCACATGCCGACTTGCAAGCTTATCAGTTTTTTGGCTTTAGGTGAGAGATGACCCACCTGTAAATGGCTTAAATTAGGGGTTGGCAAGCATTTTTGTAACGGGCTAGAGAGAAACTATTTTAGGCTTTGCCTCTGTCGCTACCAACTCTGCCATTGTAACAAAGGCGGCTGTAGTCGGTAAGTGAACGAAGAAGCATGGCCGCTGTCCGATAAGATTTTACTTATAAAAACAGGCAACAGGTGATTTGGCCCATGGGCCATAGTTCGCTGACTCCTGCCTTTAAAAATAGGGATGCATTATTTCGTAACAAGAATCGAGAGTGGTTAATTCAAATGGTTCGACAATATAAGCATGAAAGTGGGTTCTCTCCACCTTTCTGCTCTGTCATCCTCAATTTTGTGGGTTTAGTTCTCAGGCTGGTCCCCTTACGAGCTCGTAAGGTGGCCACTACGAGTCCAGGCATCACATCTGAACACCCTCGTCCCCAGTGGGAAGAGAAGATGGTCTCTCGGCGTCCAGTTTAAGAACTACGAGAACTTTCCCAGAGATCCTCCAGCACACTTCCATACCTCATTGGCCAGAAGCGCATTTCACATCCATTGGTAAACCAGGAGCTACCATGGGCTTAACCTTAGACGACTCAGGCTTCATCCCATCGGAAGCTTTGCCCAATACGGGAACAAGGCAGGGTTCCCTTAGCAAGGAGTCTAGCTACTGGGTGGGTGAGCAACAGTGGCTGCCAGCCAGTCAGCAGGGGAGGTAGGGAAGGAAGAGAACAGGAAGGAAGAGGAGAAACAGCAGTTTGGGGCAGAACAGGATTAGAAGTCATATCAGGTTTCAGACAGAACAGAGGACGGAAGATGTAAGTACAGTAAGCCTCGGCCACACTGGAAAAGAAAAAATGAAGCAAAATGAAAAGATTCACTGCTTGGCATGCATCCAAAAAGGAAACCTGGGGTTTCCTGGGGTAGGCTGTAGCTGGGTGGAGTGAAGGACTTCGCGCATACGCAGCCCCCCTTCCTTGGCTAGGGAATGGTCACATTGAGCCTCAGGATGAACGAAGCCGGGGAAACAGGCGGCGGACACAGAATACCACGTCTCCTGCTGTGTGCGGCCCAGCCAGCAGCCTGTGTGTCAGTAAAACATACGTCACACCACCCTGTGACTCTGGATGGGCCCGGCGGTGTCCCTGGGAGGCCCACAGCCCAGCAGCCTGGGCTCGCCCTGGGGACCTTCGTCCACTGTGGAAGGCCACACGGGGCTGGAACATCAGGCGCCAGCTGTCTGAGGAGGGACAGTCTCTGCTGAGCCTGGAGAAAAGTTTCCTTGTTTACTGAAGGGCAGGGAGGGGTGTGGGGTGTTTAATGCAAATGCCACCAAGCGGGAGCCTACAGATTGCAGGAGGCAAGAGGCACGTGGTTCTCCGTGAACTTCGGGCAGCCGGGCCCAGCCAAGGCCATGTAAACAAAGAGCTTCAGCCCTTCGGTGGGGGCCAACTGTGCAGTGCAGGTTGCCTGAGGTATACTCAAATCTCCATGGAGATTCTCCTGGGCCCTCCCTCAGGGGACACCGCCCGCTCCCTCCTTTGGTCCTGGCACCCTCACCCCTGGGTCCCACACATCGCCTTGGGCCCCTGCTTGTCTATGTCCCCCCGAACCTGGGACTTCCTTATTTGGACATCACCCAGAGATGCTGCCACCCCTGGCCCACAGAAGGCTGTCATCCATGTGTGTCCACCAGTGATGGCGGGTGGCCGAGAAGTCAGCTCTCCCTATGCCCTGGGTCCTTAACGCTGCGGACGTTGTCTCTATCCTGCTCCTCTTTGCTGAGCTGTGGCCTCAGGATTGCAGATGAATGAAGAGACTGTCAAGCTGAGAAATCCACTTGTTTTCCCTTTAGTTCTGGCCAGGTAGGAGCCTTGTGGACAGTGGTGGGCAAGAAACTTTTGGTAAAGTGGTGCCGTGGGCTTAACTCTTCACTTTTCCCAAGTTCCTTCACATGGGCCCTCTGCCCTGCAGGGTGGCTTTCTAGTGGAATGTCACGCGTCCTCAGCCTTGGCCTGGGGTCCCTGGGACGGCACCTGTCACAAGGCTGTGTGTGTTTGGTCTGTCTCTCCCACACCATGAGCAGCTTTGTGAGGATAGATGTGCATTCAGGATCATTTCTGAACCCAGAGGCCGGTAAGCACATAATAGATGTTTGATGAACAGATCAATGTCAGTGATGTTTCTGTTTATCACACACACACCTTTCTTTTTTTTTTTTTTTTAAGATTTTATTAATGTATTTGAGAGAGAGAACGAGCAGGGGGGAGAGGCAAAGACAGAGGAAGAAGCAGGCTCCCCGCTGAGCAAGGAGCCCGATGTGGGACTCGATCCCAGGACCCCGGGATCATGATCTGAGCCGAAGGCAGATGCTTAACTGACTGAGCCACCCACGTATCCCCCACACACACTTTTCAACCCCAGAATCAGGTGTGTTAGAGGATGCTGGTGCCTTTCTTCTTTAACCTAGCTAACTTCCAAGCTCCTCTACATAAAGCCAGGGAGCCGCCACCACCCCAGGAAAGCTTTGCACCGAGAGTCCTTGCCGGTGATTGCCTGATGATCTACCTCGCTGCCTCTGGGTCCACTGCAGCCAGGGCTCACCTGGCCAGGACCACGCTGATGTGTGCTGTCCTGGGGCCGTGGTGTGACTTGAGGGAGATGCCAACACAGAGCCACCCCCTCCCCACTCTGGCATGGCCGCCCTCCTCCTACAGCACCCAGCAACTCAGGCAGAACCCGGGCCCCGGCAACCTGCAATTCACAGGAATCCTGGAACAGACCAGGTAAAGGTGGGAAGAGGAGGCAGGTGTGGTAGCTTGTCCTGAAGGGGAAAAGAGAGCTATTTGCATATCGTAATCCCTAGGCACTGCGAGGCACAGAGCTTGCCTTGTTGAGCTTAATACACCAGCTGCGATGTCACAATTTCACCCAGGTCATATTCCCACTTGACAGGGGGAAAGTTGAGTCTGGGGGAAGTGAGGTAACTTGTCAAAAGTCACACAGAGAAGAAGCGGGGTGGTCCAGGTCAGAGCCAGGCCAGCTTGCCCCAAAGTCCAATTTCCTAATCACTGGAGCACACTGCTTACAAAGAGTCAATCATCAACCATTTTTGAACACTTCCCTCTGTGGACACAGTCTGGTGGAGGTGATGCCTCTCTCAGAAGGGGGCTGGAAACGTGTCCCAGATGGAGCAGGGATATCACTCAGGTTGGGGAGCCAGTACAGTGGACAGTGGGGCTCAGGCAGAAGGTTTCAGCCCTTTGAGCCTCAGAATGCCTTGCTGTGCGCTGCTCAGACCTCACCCGCCTGGAAGGGGCTGGGCTCCCTGGCAGTGTGAACCCGGGCCTTGTGATCCCTCCTCCCCCTTTCCCTTACTCTGTCATTGACGAGGGCAGCTGTGGGGCCACTTCATCTGGAAATGGTCCAGGCCAGTCACCGGGCTGTTGTTCTGGCCACATTCTTGTCCACCTGGAAGGACGGTGCTTGAGATGTCACGCAGTTCACAGAGGCCAGCCCGGGCATGGGGGGGTCTCAGGGGCCTGATCTTTGCCACACCCCAGGTCATGAGGTAGGGGATGCCCAAGGCCATGGGCAGGCCCCTGCCCACATCTTTATGTCCCCCAGTGCCCTTCTTTGGGAGGAGAGTCTGACGGGAAATACAACCAGATGAGCCTCCCCTCCTGCATGCACCTCGTCCTCCTCAACCTCACATCCAGCCGAGTCTGAGACTCGCACCCCTGTGGCCTCCGTGGCCCAGCTGGGTGACTCAGTACCCATCCCTTTATGGCCCCAGCATCACACACAGTGCACACCTGGACCAGCCAAGCACCCTCGGCTTCCACACTCGCTTCTTCATCTTTCCCGGGGTGTCTGTGACATAAACAGATCACAGGTGCTCAAAACGGTGCAGCTCTACACCTCACGTCGAAGTAGCCGTGGCCAAGTTCCCTAAGCATCTGCCGGCCTCCGTGTCTTCCTCTGAAAAATGGGGATGAAAACAGCAGCTTCTCTTCATAAGACTGTGGCAAAGACCAAATGACAGCGTGGAAGTCACTCTGCCCGCTGCCTGGCACCGGGGGACTGCCTGTCAGGGTCCCTACCATGGAAGCATGCTCAGGGTGGTAAGTGCGAGAAACAGCAGGGCTCCTCTCCTCGGCTGGCCTAGCATCTTGCTTAGAGTCTCTGTCCTCAGTGTCTCAGTCCGGGTGTCCCTGGCAAGGGTGACTCTCCTCCCTCCTTCTGCAGGGGCCACCTTAGGAAAGTGGTATTTCTCAGAGTCTCTGCACACAGGGCTCTTCTCATCTTTGCGACTTGAATAGTCACAGAAATTCGACTTCTGGTCCCAACCCGCATCTGTCCCCAGCCCGTGACCTTCAGGCTTAAGCAGAAAAGTTCAGCAGAGCCTTTCTACACAGCAGTGCGCACCCACCACGGCCTTTAACTATGCCAACATCTGTCTCCGCCTCCCCATGCCCACCGCGTACAGGGACTGCGCTAGGCTGCCCGGAACGCATAGTCAAACACATCTTCCCTGTCTCCCACCTTGAACATTATAGTAATTATCTTTCGGTGTGATGTGTGTTATTGGAATTTCTGACTCCACACCCTACCATAAGTACTGTAAGGACGGCATCTCATCATCTTTCTGTCCCCAGAGCTTAGGTACTCTGGAAATTATTGAATGAATGAGTTTGTAAGAGGAAGCAGAATGATATGGGGAAAGAGCACAAGCTATTTACTCAGATGATCTGAGCATCGGCTCGGCTGTGAACAACCTACGTGACATTGGGCAAGCCCATTGGCTCAACCATAAAATGAGACTATGGTGCGTGTCAGTCTCCCAAAGCTATTGTGTGGAACAGATCAGATCCATGAAAGAGTTTTTCCTAAACCATGAAGTCTGCAAAAATGTGCGTTATAGTCATGGTAAAAATCCAGAAACGACTCAGGTGTCCAGTGAGTGAATGGTCGCACGTCCCTACCGCAGGCACTACTCTGCGAGGAAGGGAGACGAACGCTTGATCCACACCACCTGGGTGAATCCCATTCATTGCATTGATTTAACACTACTGACATGAGCAAACGAAGCAGAGTCGTGGTTGGCAGGGGTTAAGGAGTGAGTGAGGGCTGTGGAAAGACAAGATGGGGGACCCCTGTGGGGGTGAAGTGTTCTGTGTCTTGACGGCATCAGCGTCAATATTCTGGTTGTGATTTGGTTTTTTAGAATATCACTGGGGAAAACTGAGTCATCTCTCTGCATTATTTCTTGCAGCTGCATGTGAATCCATAATTATCTAAAAATTAAAACTTTAATTTAAAAATATGCATGATGGTTATCTAGTTGGATCCAAAGTTTATAAAATAGCAGCCGTGTTTGTTGATTGCTTGCATCTGTTTATCTGTTTAGCTCATTTACTTGTGCAATGCACCTATTGGCCTATTTTACAGAAAATGAAACTGGGTACTGGAAATATTAAGGCCATAAAATAGTACATCACATTGCTGTGGTTTGGAGACCTGAGTCACTGCACCCTGGGCCCCTCTGATAAGGACATATGGCACATTCAGGATTTGAACCAAGCGGGGCGTAATCCTCAAACCAATTCTAGGTATACTTAGTTAAGGGCAAGGATCACCAGCAATGAGAAGACTAATTCAAAGGTATTATTCAGGATTCCTTTGGAGGATGATGACAATGTTCTGGATTAGACAGTGGTTATGGTTGTACATATCTGAGAATGTACTAAAAACCATACACAGAATTACACACATTAAAAAAGTAAATTTCATGGTATGTGAATTGTCTCTCAATTTTTAACATCTACACCCCCAACAAAAAAAGTTCTTATGGTCTGGAGGTAAAAAAGGTGACCTTTGGTGGTAGTGGTGGTGGTAAGAATATCTCCAAGAAAGAATTAACTTATTAATTAAAGTGGGGACTATGACAAAGACATAGAAGGCATCTGAGGTCCTGCCTCTGGTGACAAGAAGAAAGGAGAAGGGGGGTACAAGAGGTCACAGAAGTGTGTTGACCTTGAGATGACAGCAGGGGACCTCTAGTAGACCATTAGGAGCCACATTTGGAAGAGAAGGCACAGAGGTTTGGGACCCAAAAGTAGACGAGATATCTCAAGAAGACAGGATCAAGATGGCAGAACACAGGAGGAGACAGGGTGGAAGGCATTAATCTCCAACAGAAAAATAGAGCTCAGCCCGCAAAATCTGCCATCTCTAACCACAATTGTTCTTTCCTCCTACAAAAGGCTAAACCAGATCCAGTGAGAGAACATGACTCAGAAGAGCAGAGCAAGAAAATCATGTTCCCTGGGGAAGGACATTGCCTGGTTGCTCTCATCTACCTTTGTCATTGGAAGGTTTCGGTTGTCCCCAGAGGAGACTCCAAGCACAGAGAAGGTGGCTTTGGTGTGGAAAGTTAATATTCCATTTTTATAAGGTAACATATTCTAAAACCCAGGTTTTTTCAAGCTTTCAAGTTAAACTTAACAAATCTTATTATTTTACTTATAAATCTGTTTAAAGTCACATAACTGTTTACAAGAAGACTTCAGAACACAGTTAATTAAATTCTCTTGACCATTTTGGAGTACTTTTATAGTCTACATATGTTTAATTTTCTTTTAAAACACATCAGCTGTCCAATAAAACTTTTCCAAATATTTAAATAATGCTTGCAAAATGAATAAGTCAACCCTTATACATATGGTGAGAGTTAGCTTCTCTTAAACAGGGGCCACTGGCTGCCTTGCATGACCCCACAGAGCCTAGCAGCCTGGAGCAGCCTGTCATGAGCCACTTTTAGGAGAAGGTTAGGCCCAGAAAGGCAGCTGTTCCTCACAAAAAGCAGGAGAACTGACCTGGGGGACTGAGGATGTGGTACAAACCTGCCCACGGGAAAACTCTAAAGTCGTCTCTATAGTTGGTCCTATCTTAGGCCACACCTTGCATCAGGAGGACTGAGCAGAATGACCTTCTCGTACCTGATTCACATCTCAGATTTAGAGCATCATCCATCTCCTGCCCTTTGCCCACCATCCAGGACATAGTCAAGACTTCAGTCCTTGACTACCCAGGTCTCCAGGAATGGCCCCATCTCTGAACTTTGGTTTGCATACTCTCTCTCTTTCTCTCTCTCTCTCTCACTCTTTTTAAATATTCCAGATGTAAATATCCTGTCAACGAATTCACAAAGTTCTTAAAGTAATTCTTACCATTTTTTAAAGCCCCATAGTGCTTATCCACATGGAAGAAGCAGTACTCAACACACACTCATCAACTGATGGACACCATAATAACCCTCTGGTAGGGTATCTGTAATTCACTTTAAAACAGTTCAGTATAAACTGTATGACATCATACAGTTGTTGGTTAGTTAGTTCAAGCTTCAATTCTAGAGAAGTCAGTTGCCATTTTTGGGAATTCACATTCCAGAAATATTGGATTGATACCCAACCATCGATACCCAAAGCTCCAATACCCAAATCTTGAGCAATAGCTAAGGCTTTATTAATATGTAGAGCAAATGTCTGAAAAGCATATTGATTAGCAAAATTAGTCACTAACAAATTAATATAATGAATATTAGAATGGACCTCATTGATACAAATAGAGGTGTTCAGAAATATGCGTTGGCAACAATATTTGAAGGACACACCCCCACCCTGAATAGAGGGTATAAGTCTAGTGGTATCTGTGGCCTGCACTGTTCAGGACAACATTCAAGCCTTGATCTGTGAACAGCCCTGTGTCCAGCCATGGCTTTAGGAGCATTCCTGGGCCTAATGCTGACCGTGAAAGTGACAGAGCCTGCATGAGAATGCTGGTGTGTGTGGGGGGTGGGGGTGGGGGGGTGGTCAGATGGGATGGGGGGTCAGAACTCCTAAAAATGGGGATGTGGGACACCTGCAAATTTAAAAAATATATTGGATGTACTATTTTATACCTTCTTGTTAATAAATGTGTGTGTGTGTGTTTTTTTTTTTAAATGAATGTGACTTCTTTTAATTACAAGCTGGGAGGAAGGTTGTGGGGAGTTCTAACTCTCTCCCATCAACATCTACCAAAAACAACCCTAAGAGCTGGGCCTGTGCATGGCCAACAGGCTGCCCTCTCTTGTTTCCAGGACCCCATTGGTGGGAGGGTCAGACCAATGAAGTGGGTTCTGTGTTCAGAAAAAAAGCTTGGTGGAAAAGAATTCCTATTGTTCCTCTTGAATTTCCACAAGTGTCCTGACATATCTCTGAGGGAGCTGAGGTTTGGCCTTGCATTACGATCCCCTGTAAATCCAGTGGAACTCCACATGAACACAAATGCCTTTGGGGTCAAATTGCCTTCAAATGGCACTCATTACAGTGCTCCAGGAAACTAATTCTTGGGCACGGACTTCACAATGGATTTTCCTTTTTCCACATTCGAATCAGTAGTAAATAGCAAGAGTCCAGATCCTAGGAACATTTACCAAATACCTAATGTGCATAAGGCAATTGCATTTATGGTTTCTCATTTGTCCCTCAAAGAAGTCTTATGAGAGACTTTGTATTGTCACCAGTTTGCATCCGAGGAAAGAGAGGACTGAACAAAGAAATCTTCTTTGCCACAATTTCTGAGTCTGATGCCCATTTGTCAACAAGCCTCCTCCCTCCCTGTCACTTCTGAGCAATGACATAGAATATGGATTTGTCTAGCAACCAGAGGAAACCCATACGGCATTCCTTCAAACGTATAAATTTGGTCGGAGCCATGGGAGAGTGTTGGAAATCCAGTCCAGAGCGTTCTGTATTCTTTGGGAGAACAGCTGGGAGGTCAGGAGGATGCCACCAGCGTGCGCAGATGGTTAAGGCACAATGGCAGCCACTCCGAGGACAACATGGAACCTCTCCCCCCGCCAGCTCGCTACTCGCACTTCAACCAATTACTCACACTTAATTTGATTGCTGGTCAGGGAGGTGATAAAAACTCTCGCACGCTTTATTCTGGATGAAATGTTGGACCAGAAGTCTGGGACACTGTCCTCATGTCGCAGCTCAGCTGATGGCTCCATCCTGGGTGCTCATCCCAGGCCAGCCTTGAATGCCCCAGAGGAGCAGCAAACATTTAGAGCGGTGCCCATAGCTGGGTCCCTGAGCATTCCTGCTGTCTCTGGCCCTCCTCACAGATAAGGCACCACCCATAGTGTCAGCAAATACAGGCCTTATGGTTCTAGGGCTGGGCATTTGGGATAGCCCCAAGACTGAATTAGGAAACAATGGCCATGACTATGGGTCTAGTTCAGGTAGTAATGTGGATCAGGGAGTAGCTGAGGTCTTAAAGCCATTTTATGAACATGGACCCAAGCTGAGTATTAGGCATGAGAGGGTGAACAGTGTGTGCATGATTTTTAAAGCCTTCCCTTGAGGAGTCAGGGTGGCTTGGCTAACAGGACGCGTGGGCAATCCCTTCTGATTTGTTGCGAGAGTCAGCGTCCGCTTGCAATAGCTGCCCTTTTCCGTTGGAGCACAGGGATGCATGGTCAGCTCTGCCTGCAGAAATCACTTATTTGGAAGCTATTTATTAATAGGAATCTGCACTTGTATGGCTGAAGCACATGTCTTTGTTAAGACAAAAACCATAAAGTCATTACTAATGGTGAGATGCTGGCAAGTTATTTACCTCTTTGGAGCCTCTGTGAATCCTTGCTTGCAGGGGCTTGATTGGAGCAGAACAGTGCCTCTCAATTTTTAATGCACTTACAAATCACCTGGAGAGCTGGTTAAAGTGCAGATTCTGTTCCAGGAGGTCTGGGGGGCCCGAGAGTCTGCCTTTCTAACACACTCCCAGGTGATGCTGTCGCTGCTTCCTGTCTGTGGAGCGCACGCACATTGAGAGCCCGTGACCAGAGCACTGTCCTATGCAGGGTCCTCACAAATGCCGCTCCCTCCCACAGGAAGGATCCCCACCTGCAGCACGGAGTAAATGTTCATTAAATAAAACAAATGGATTATATATATATATATATATATATACACATATATGAACTATAATGTAGTTTATGGTAATGTTGACGATTGATAAATGAGAGCTAGTTTTATTTAACCGATAGCGTTGGGACAGGTGCTGGTGATATTTGATTCTTCTCTTTTCCTTAGACCCTTGGGCCAGTGGCACCTCTGGTGACTTGGGTCAGGGTGAGACTGTGTTTCTCTGCCTTCAGACTTGACCAGGGGCTTTTCAGGCAGCCTGTATGCTGCATACAGAGTGCTCCATCTGGCTCCCAGGTACAATGACTCCTCCCTGTGCTCCAGTCCCCTGGACTCTCTGGATCCTTCATACCTGGGTGCCAGGGGGAGCATTCTGCGTACAACCCGTGGGGTGGCATGAAGAGCACTTGTTCGAAGCTAAGAATTCTGGGAGATAAGGCGAAGCCATGCACTCTGCAGTCGATGACTCCCTGCCTCAAATTCACCTAGATGCTCATTTAAAATGCCGATTCCTGGCCTCACCTCAGACCCACCTAAATGAGGTTCCTGGGAGTAGACTGGAGTCCTTTGCATGCTGGATTTTGAGACTTGCTTCTCTGCCAGCAGCCGGGCCCAGGGCGGGGGTGCAGGGAGCATTTGTGTGAGTGTGAGAGCTGTGGGTGGCTCTCCTTGGAGCAAGGAATTCTGGAGCATCTTTATGGTTTCCCCAGGGACATGAACACCTACTCTGCAAGCACTCCACTGAGCCCAGCTAAGGAATCGGTTTCCTTCCCTGGTGATATGGTGATAAAACCTTTTTCTCCTTGGAATGCCATACCCATTTCATGAGAACCGCCTTCCTGGAGCTTTACGATGAAGCTAGAGAGGTTGGTGTTATCTCACACATGCAACACACCTTGAGAATATGGAGGAATCTGGACAAAGAGCACCCGAATAAGCAACAAAGTGGGGAACCTCGTGCTGACCAGAAAACCCCAGCTTGCCAGCCTTGAGGGATCAGGTGGACAAATGCTAAGAGACCCCTCCACAGTGGCTTGCCTTTCCTAGAAGGTGTGTGGCCTGGCTGGCGAGGAACATCACACCAGGAAAGAAGTATTCCACGTGGTCTAGGCCAGATCTGCTGGCCGTGTGAGAGTCTGGGTGCTCTGAACAAACATTTAAGATGTTTTCCACACTCATACGAAATCGATGCCTTTTTTTCCCCCTGATGAATGAATTTGGAGATTGTGCCAGAATCAGAAAAGTTTCTGTGGAGTTTGCCTAGAATTTCAAGGGTCTGTAAATCCTACAGCTGGCTGGGAGCCTACTTTGATTATTTTTAATGCAGAAGAGGATGTATTTGAGCATCTGGCCCAGAAATCGACTAAATCTATCTATAGCATAATTGGTTCAGAAAGAGCTGAAAGATAAATTGAGGCTGGTGGATGTAAATAGGAGAACAGGTGGCAGAAGGGGAGCCAGATGGGTGAGCTCAGATGTAAAACACATACAAACAAAAGCTGCCCGAGAGACCAGAGGAGCATATTTGCATCTGGGCTCCAGAACCGGACTGGCATGAGGGACCTCCCTGGCTTAGAAGCGTCCAGACCCAATGTCTGGCACCCAGGACAGAGCCTGCACCTGAAAAGCAGGACTCAAAGTCAGCTTCCGCCTGGGGCCACCCTGATCACATGGGGACAGGTGGTCCCACATTGGCCTTGTTACTGAATTCAGACCACAAACAAATCACAGACAATCATCCAGTTCCTTAGAAAAGTTAGGCTCAAGGCTGAGGCAGGGGTATGATCAGAGCCAAAGATGAGGGGAGATGACTTTTTAGTGACTTTATGTAATTGTCCCTTTTACGTGGTGACATTCAGAGGCAGCATGTGGCAGAGCGTCTTGCACGTGGTGGGCCATCAATGCATCTTCGAAGGCAGAGATACTTCTGTTCGGCAATAAAGAGATGTCCTCATTTGGTAAAGCCTTGTGGCAGCAGGGAGGGAATCGATAGTTAGAAACATCTATTGCCAAACTGTATCCCCTGCTCATTTGTCAGGAGCGACAGTGAGAGCGTATCGTCCAACAGGCACAACTTCTAGCTCTACCCAACGGAGACGTGTAATTAAAAAATAAGACCTTTTTCATTTGCTTACAAACCCTGAAAACCCTTTCCAAGGATCAGGAAGAGCCTGGGAGGGAGGGTGGAAGTGAGAGGTGACGCTGAGCCAAGCGCACGGTTAATGGCACCATAAATAATGGTGCTGCCCCTTTCAGAGCCGTGACCGTAACCCACCCCTCGAGGTCCTGCCAGCGCCCTTCTGATGGCCCGCAGTTCACAACAGCCCCTTCATACTTGTCATAACACCATTGTTTTCTATAGCTGCCCCTTTTGCAGTTTCCACCCCACGCAGGCAAGTTTTCATGCTTCCAAAATGAAAAATAAAACTGCCAGTTCTCATCTCTTTAGGGGAAATTAGTCTTATTTGTCCCATAAATCATAAGCATGCTTCAGCTGTAAACAGCATTAGCAACTCTAAAGGTACATTAACGTCGGTTCCCGGGGAGATCCGAGGTTCTGGATGGATCTGGTAGTTTCGATTTAGGGAAGGGATGAAGGGGGGTTATTTCCCCACTCTCCTCTGAAGGCCGGGTGCCACACCTCTGCGGGGGACGGGGAGATTAGTGGTGGTCGGGGGCTGGGGGTGCTGGGGCGAAACGGGTGTGACTGCTAATGGGTAAGGGATTTCTTTTTGGGTTGAGGAAAATGTTCTCAAGCCCATCATGGTGATGGTTGTGAGGCTCTGGGAACATACTAAAACCACTGGATGGTACACTTTAAATGGGTGAATTTTATCATATACGAATTATATAGCTCAGTAAAGCTGCCATACTAAATGGAAAGTTAATAAAGAGTTAACCCACAGAAATGCTAGAAGGGAAGAACAAAGAAGCTTGTGCTCTTTCTGCCAGGGAGCACTCTGTCCTTAAAGGGCCTGTGCCTCCAGGAGAGAGGCCGAGTATTCATTCATTCTGAGAGGATGTGGTAACTCCTGTTGGCCTCTGGAGGGCCCCTTGCACACAACTCCTGCATTTTTATGAGGCTCCTAGGAACCAGAAAAGGAGTGCGAGGTTGCTGAGCATCAAGGTGTGTGCGTTGGCCTTTAAATGGTGGAAGGTGTCAGTGGGGGCCAGGGTCCTGACGGCAGAGCTGAGCAGGTACCTTAAGAGCCTAGTAACAATGGGTGGGCTGGAGGGAAGGTGGCAGAAGATTCTGACTTGCCCTTCTTCAGTCATGCCCCTTACCAGTGGGGGAGGTAGGGGGAGGGAAGAGTTACAGGTGATGGTGGAGGTAGGTATAGGGATAGGAGTTTTTCTCCCCAGAGGAATTAAGCCCATTATTTCCCATGTGGCACAGGGTCAGACTGGGATAGATCTGTCCACTTAGGTCAGGAACTCTAGGAAGCAAAGGACAACAATGAAGAATCCACTTGACAGGAGGACCCCTCAGACCCAGGTCCTTTGAAAGAGATTATGGGATCTAGAATACACCCCATTCCCAATCCATCTACCAGAATTGAGATCCTCATTCAAGGGAAGGGAGTTGCACTTGAAACCTATAAGATGACTGACATTTTACCTTATACACTTTTATATCCTCACCCCCTGGAACAGAGCCTGGCACTTAGCAGCGGCTGTTTGGAGGGATGGGTGGGCGACGCACAAAAGGTTCGCGTGAACAATAAAGGCTGCTGATGCAACCTGGTGTCAGTCTAAGGCCAGGGTGTTGGGTCTAGGCCTCCAACAGAGGGTGCTATATGCCTGAAAGAGCAAACCTGGGTCCAGCGCCAGAAGCCTGGTTGGCATGGACGGGTGATGGAGCTCTTGGCTCAGTGCAGACCCGAGGCAGAGATGCGGCATTGAGCACGGCAGCCGGTGAACTCAATGACCACACATGCGGGGCAGGGAGGAGACAGACCTGTTCTCCTGCCTGGGCTTTTCCTCAGCAGTAGGGAAGGAAAACCAACCCCTTGGGCGGAGGATAGGATCCACGTAGTTTTTGTTCATCAGTCAATCCTCAAGTGTCCAGCGCGATGCCTGGTACAGAGAAGGAACACAGTACATATTTCTCAAGTGGACTGAATGAACACATCAGTCTGGGGAAACGGATCCCTGCTGGACCATATTATTCTCAGACTGGATCTAAATGCATACACTCTTAGGCTACACCTCTAGCCTTGGCCTCGTCTGTCTCAGAAACCAGAGTTACACAAAAATTCCCCAAAGCCACCAGGGGGGTCCGTACCTGGGCTGGTTCTTCCCACTGGATAGAGCTGAGTGCTGACAAGACCACTGGTGAACCTAATTAGCTTTGCAAAGAAGGAAATTTCTGGGAGATCAATCCCTACTCGCCCACCCTCCCCACTCCTCAAACCACGGGCAAAAACACAGGGTGGCCAGATCAAGAAGGAACAGCACAGAAACTAGAGCAAAGCCCTCCCGCTGGGGCCACAACATCTTCAGGTGAGGGTGTCCATCTGACGTTTGCGAGTCTGAGATGTAGCTGTTGTGCCCAGAGGTGAATCCAGGAACGACCGAGGTGGGGCTGAATATGTCAGCTAGGCAGCACCTCAGCATGTTATTCCTGTTAGTTTCCTAGGGATGCCTTCACAAATTGACACAAACTTGGTGGCTTAAAACAATGGAAATGTATCCTTTCACACTTCTGGAGGTCAAGCGTCCAAAATAAAGGTGTCAGCAGGGCCAACACACCCTCTGAAGGCTCTCGAGGAAAATCCTTGTTCTCTTCTTCCAGCTTCTGGTGGCTGCCTGGCTCGTGGCTGCACCAGTCCATCTCTGCATCTATCTTCATGTGGTCCCCTCCCCTGTGTCTGTGTCTTGAACCTTCTCTGCTTTTCTTTTCTAAGGACATCTGTCATTGGCTTTATGACCCACCTGAAATTCAAGGTGATTTCATCTCAAGATCCTAACACCTAATTACATCAGCAGAGACACTTTTTCCAAATAAGGTCACACTGACAGGTTCTGGGAGTAAGGATTTGGGCAGATCTTTTGGGGTGCACAGTCAAACCAGCACCACACCAGTGCACACCAGGGCCCTGGGCCTGTCATGCAGTGCCAGCCTCTGAAGGGTGCAGACTTTCTCAGGGAGAGCCAACCCATGGGACTGTCTGGGGGTGAACTGCTTTCAGCGAGGGGTCCCTCACTGTTGCATCTTGCCCTGACGTTAAACTGATGTTGCCACTGGATCCAAAAAAGCCCCTGTGAGGGCCTGGCTTGGCCCAGGATCTCTCCTTGGACTAAATGTTCAGCCTTGAGGATCATATCACCTAAGACACAGGACCTACTTTAACAAAAGGTGTGGGGAATTCTTTCCTCTGCAGTTAATTTCTCAGCAACTACTTAGAAAGAAGCTTCTAGAGAAAGCTGGGCGTGGAGTCCACAAGAAGCCAGGTTAAACCCGTTCATAAAACACACAATTTCCTCATCTTTTCCCCTAAGGGGGTCATAAAGAGAATTTGGCCTGGCTCTGCCAATCCTAGATTGTCCTTCTGCTTTGGCTCTTGGCCCTGACAGTGCAGCCCAGCACCTCAGGGATGACGGTTCCTGCTTAGACAGGCCCCAGCTTGGGAGTAGCGGCCAGACACAGGGAGCAGCCCTGAGCGGACACGTGCTGGCTCTGAGGGCCTGGGACAGACACTGAAGGGGCACAGCCTTTACTTACAGGCCGTGGCTAAGTCCCTAGACTCCAGAATCAATCTGTGTTTGAATCCTAGATCTGCCACTGATCAACAACTCTGTGATCCCGGGCCAATTCCTCAGCACCTCCCAAGCTTCATCTGGAGAATGGGGAATTGAGAACGTTGTTAATTTTCCAGGTAGACTGCTCAATGTGTGCCTGGCTTTCAGTGTGTGTGCTCAGTAAGTGCCTGTTGTTATGGTTATTATTACTCAGAGGAAGGAAACTGGTAACACCCCTTTATCTGACCCCCCAAAGCTCAGGGCTAATGGATTGGAAACAGAACCAGGAACCAGTGCCCTCCACCCCACGAATTCCTCCATTTTCTAGCCTAATTGTCATTACAAATGTTTTTTTCAAACACTCAGAGACACCGAGACGTTCTCTTCATGATCTAATTTATGTAAAACACAAGGTTGGCTCTAGACACAGGGAGCCAGAGAGAAGGAAGTTATTAGAAAATGCTCTGCCTTGTCTCCCGACCATTTGTCCTGGATATCTGGAAGAATTTCTATTGCCTTCTCAATCTGCAGCTCTCTCACTGTGCTCTCTGAACAGGAACTAATTTCTCTCCAACAAAAGAGCCCAGCGTGGCATGTGGAACATTTGACAGAAGGCCTGGCAAGTAGAACTCAGCTCTAGATTCTGTGAAAGAAAGGACCAAATGCCTCCCACATGCAGGGTCCCGACCACATAGCATAACAGGGCCCAAGACACACAGCATTTGGTCCTATGCCTGCTCCCTAAGTGAGAAGAAATCAGGATGAAACCTGCCTCTCCTCACTTCCTCACTTCCCACACAATTGTGAAGGAATTGACCTGGCCCACTCACCCCTCACTCACCACCCCCTAGTCATGCTGCTTTTCTTTCTTTTCCTCAAATGCCAAAGTTGTTCTCATCTCGGGGCCTTTGTATTGGTTGTGCCTCCTGCCAAATATATTCTTCCTGGGATCTTTGCAAGGCTGGCCCCACCACGTCATTTAGGTCTCAACTCAGATGTCAGGTGATGCCATCTAAACACCTCCCACCCCTCATTCGTAAGTCAAGTAGATTGCTTTATTTTCTTCTGTTGGGGAGCAAGATTTTTCTGTCCCTTTGAAGGTCCCTCCAGCAGGATTAAGTATCAAGTTGACATGAGACCGATTAACAGGAGAAAGTCGAATTTAATTTTGTACCTACAGGGAATCCCCACAGACATGGGAATTCCAAAGTGAGGTATATATGTCATCCTGAACAAAGGAGAAGGGGGTAGGGCAGTTCAAAGGGAAGGAATGCAATTCACAGGGAGATGAAAAAAGAACAAATGTTTGGTCAACAAATGTTTGCTGGACCACCTAGAAAAAATGGCACAAAAAGGACTTTGATCAAACAGGCCTTTCTAGGTTCCTCCCTGTCCACCATACCTAGTTCATGTACAATGTAGTTACCTGTGGAGCTAGCTCTCTCCCCGGAGCAAGGCCTCTGTCTAAATTCTTTTTAGGTACTTGTTGGGGAGGGCCCTGAATCTGCTGGGTTTTGATTGCTTTTTAACCCAACATAATCTTCACGATAAAGTTGTCCATCTTAGGGCAGCCTGCCCTTGGCCCCTACACTTCACAGTGCTCTGTATTTTACGCTGTCTTTTTTTATATTTACAAGTTGCTTTTCTCCTCCTCCATGGAGGGCAAGGATATACATCCTGGCAAGTGGTACGTACTATAAAGTTTCCTGAGTGCTGAGGGTGAAGAAGAGGGGGAACACGGGGATGATTTCATGGGTGTGGTAGTTTCTGAACAGTGAATATTGTCTGGAGAGCTGAAGAAGAACAGAACAGCTTTCCAAGTGAGGGCACCAGCAGAAACGAAGGCTCTGAGTCCAGGATGACGGTGAAAGTTTTGTAAGCACAGTGGATTCACACTGAGGTTTAGCGAATGACATCCACTACTATTGTTCTAGCAACATCAAGTCTCCCCAGGGCCTGGATTGGAAGAATGAAAAGGAATGCACCCAGGAGGGTTTTGGTGGAGCCCCGGAAGCCAGGGGAGAGGCCAGGGAACAGTAGTAGCTGAGAGGCAGAGCACGAGACACAGGCCCCTGGGGTCCTTGCTGTGTGCTGAAGCAAGCCTGGGAGCAGGAAGTGAGTCATCAGAGGCCCCCAGGGCAAGGACAAGAGGCACCTCTGACGTGAGAGCCCACAGTCAAGCTACAAGCCCTGACTCACTGAGAGGGAGGCGTTCTTTAATAGCTATCTGCTGAGTGAATGGCGGGTGAGTCAATCAGAAAGGGTGGGAGAGGCGAAATCTTGGAGTGCTGATCCCTGGCTCATCTCATGGAGTGCATCTGTCTGTCTGCCAGGAGCCAAGGTTGCTGCAGCTCAGCAACAAGCTGCCCGTGGTTCTCTTGCTCTTTGTGGGATTAGGCTGAATGGTTCACTCCCCACCTGTCTCTTAAGGAAACTGAGAGGATTAATCTTTCCAAAGCTCTTTGTAGACCCTTTGTATAGAATGTACCAAAGATTTCCGGAATAGTGATACTGTATTTTGGATTCTTGTGGCTATTTTCTTTTGGAAACCTTGGACGGCCTTATTGGTGATGGAGTGGTTTTCTTACAGTATGGTTCCATTTCTGTTTCTTCACATCCAGAGACATATAAGGTGAACTGTGTCTTCAGGATCTTAATCAGGATCACTTACTCACTTACTGGATTGTAAGCCTTTTTTATTATTGAGTTGTAACAGTTCTTGCTATGTTCTAAATATAAATCCTTTGTCAGATACAGATATAGTAGAGATATATAGTATAGATACAGCAATTTTTTCCCCAAATCTACAATTTATCAATTTTTTCAATAGTGTTTTTTCATGGGCAGAACTTTTTAATATTATGAAGTCCAATTTATTCATGTTTTATGTTTAGTGTTCTCTATGTCTTAGCTAAGTCATTTTTGCCTCCTCTAAACTTGCAAAGGTAATCTCCTATGCATACTTCTAGGAGCTTTATAGTTTTGACTGTTACATTTAGGTTTATAATCTATCCAGAATTAATTTTGGGGTAGGGTGTAAGGTAGGGTCAAGATTGATTTTTTCCTATATGGACATCCAATTTTTCCAGTGCCATTTGTTGAAAAGATTTTCCTTTTCTCCATTGAATTGCTTTGGCAGTTGTATTAAATACAAACTGATGATTTAATTGTGGGTCTGTTTGGGGACTCCACTGATGTATAGATATATCCTTACACCAATACCATACTTTCTTGGTTAATGTACCTTTGTTGTAATCTTGAAATTTCATTTAAAATTATTATTCTATCATTTATAGTTATTTTAGGTAACTTCTGAATCTTGTTCAAAACTAAGTATTCTAAGGGGTGCCTGGGTGGCTCAGTCGTTAAGCGTCTGACTTCAGCTCGGGTCATGATCCCAGTGTCCTGGGATCGAGCCCTGCATAGGGCTCCCTGCTCTGAGGGGGGCCTGCTTCTCCTTCTCCCACTCCCCCTGCTTGTGTTCCCTCTCTCACTGTGTCTCTCTCTGTCAAATAAATAAAATCTTAAAAAAACAAAACAAAATTAAGTATTCTAAGTTCTTTGTACTTGTTTATAAATTTTAGAATCAGCTTGCAAATTTCTACAGTAAAAGCCTTCTTGGATTTGATTGGGATTGCACTGAATCCATTGATCAATATAGAGAAAAACAACATCATAATGATACTGCTTTCCAAACTATGGACATGGCATATCTTCCTATTTGTTTGGATCTTCTTTAATTTCTCTCAGAAGTGTATGTATTTTTCAATGTATAGGTCTTGAACATATTTGTTAGATTTATTCTCTAAATATTTTATGTTTTTGGTGCAGTTGTAGTGTTGCTGTATTAAATTTTATTTTCAACTGTTGTTAATATATAAAAATACATCTGATTTTTGTATATTAGCTTTGTATCTTGCAACCTTACTAAATTTGCTTATTATTCCTAACATTTTTTTGTGAGGTGGAGGGTAGATTCCTTGGGATTTTCTATGTATGCAACCATGTCAAATGTGAATAAAGACATTTTTACTTCTTTCTTTATATTCTTTATGTTTTCCTTTATTGCACTGTTTAGGCCCTTCAGTACTATGTTGTACTGAAGTGGTAATAGTGGAAATCCTTGCCTTATCCCCTATTTTAAGGGGAAACACTCAATTTTGCATCAATATGATATTAGTTGTAAGTTTTCACAAACGTATTTTCTTAGGTTGTTATAAGCTGGACAGTGTTCCCTCACCTCAATGTATATGTTGCAGTAAGGCCCTGTGCCTCAGATGGATAATGACAATGAGTCATTAGAGTGTACCCTAATTCAACAGGACTGGTGTCTCCAAAAAAAGAGGAAATTAGGACTCAGATGGACAGAGTGAAGACCATGGGAGGATACAGAGAGAAGACAGCTATTTACAAGCTAAAGAGAGAGGCCTCAGAAGAAACCAAACCTGATGACACCTTCATCTTGGACTTTTCTGGCCTCCAGAACTGTGAGAAAATAAGTCTCTGTTGATGAGGCCACTCACTCTGTGGTACTTGGTTATGGCAGCTCAAGCAAACTAATACAGACAAGTGTTTCTTATTCTGAGTTCACTGAGAATTTGTGCTTTTTAAACTTATAAACAAGTGTTGGATTTTGTCAATGTTTGTTTGGCTTCAACTGAAATGAATTTTTTAAAATTTTTTATTAACATATAATGTATTATGTGTTTTGGGGGACAGGTCTGTGATTCATCAGTCTTACACAATTCACAGCGCTCACCATAGCACATACCCTCCCCAATGTCTATCACCCAGCCACGCCATCCTTCCCACCCCGCCTCCACTCCCGCAACCCTCACTTTGTTTCCTGAGATTAAGAGTCTCTTATGGTTTGTCTCCCTCTCTGGTTTCATCTTCATTTTTCCCTCCCTTCCCATATGATCCTCTGTCTTGTTTCTCAAATTCCTCATGTCAGTGAGATCATATGATACTTGTCTTTCTCTGATTGACTTATTTCGCTTAGCATAATACCCTCTAGTTCCATCCACATCATTGCAAATGGCAAGATTTCATTTTTTTGATGGCTACATAATATTCCACTGTATATATATATACCACATCTTCTTTATCTATTCATCTGTTGATGGACATCTAGGCTCTTTCCATAGTTTGGCTATTGTGGACATTACTGCTATAAACACTGGGGTGCAGGTGCCCCTTCGGATCTCTACATTTGTATCTTTGGAGTAAATACCCAGTAGTGCAATTGCTGGGTCGTAGGGTAGCTCTATCAACTGAAATGATTTTTTTTTAAATTTTGTTAATGAGGCAAATTACATTAATTAAAATAGCTAATTTGCATTTCTGGGATAAATTCTAATTGATCATGGTATGTTGTCCTTTTATATATTGCTGAATTTGACTTGCTAATGTTTTGTCAAGGATTTTTGTGTCTATGCTTATGAGAAATATTGCTCTGTAATTTATTTATTTTTGGTAATACTGTTTTCTGGTTTTGATATCAGTATCATTCAAGGTTGAATCAGAGAAACAGAACCAGTAGGAGATGCACTAAGATTTATTGCGAGGAATATGTGATTGTGCGGACAGATGAGGCAAGTCTGAAATCCATAAGGCCATCAGGAAGGGCAGGCTAGGGCTCCCAGGCATGAACTGAAACTGCAGTCCACAGGTAGAATTTCTTCTTCCAGGAAACAAAAGCTCTGCTCTGAAGGCCTTTCAACTGATTAGATTAGGCTGCCCAGAGTATCTGGGATAATCTCCCTTGCTTAAAGTCAACTGATTATGGACTTTAATCACATCTACAAAATACCTTCTTAGAAAACTTAGTGTTTCATTGAATGAACTAGTCTAGTCAAGTTAGTGTGTCAAAAAGGCCATCATAGTGTTATGCTGGCCTCATTAAATGAGTTGAAAAGCATTTCCTCTTTCTATACCTTTTTTTTTGAGACATAATTCATATACCATAAATTCACTATTTTAAAGTGTACAATTCTGTGGTTTACTAAAGATTTACAGAAGATTGTACAACGATCACCACCATCTAATTCCAGAAAAGAAACCCTGTGTTCATGAGCAGTCATTTTCCATTTACTCCTTACCTCAGCCCCTGGCAACCACTAAGCTACTTTCTGTCTCTACTGGATATGCCTATTTGGGACAATTCATGTTAATGGAATCATATAAATAGGTGGTCTTTTGTGTTGGATTTCTTTCACTGAGCATAATGTTTTCCAGGTTCATTCGTGCTGCAGCAAGTATGAGTACTTCTTTCCTTTTTAAGGCTAAACAATATTCCATTGTATGAATGTACCGTTTTTTTTTTTTATTCACTCATCGGATGATGGACATATGTATTGTTTCCACTTTTTCACTATTAAAAATAATGCTATTGTAAATACTTGTGTACAAGTTTATCTGTGAATATGTATTTTCAGATCTCTTGGGTACATACTTAGGAGTGGAATTAATGGGTCATATGCTAACTCTATGTTTAACCTTTTGAAGGAATGCCAAACTGTTTCCCATTCTGCATTGCCAACAGCAATGCTCCAATTTCTCCACATCCTCACCAACACTTCTTCTTTTCTTTTGTTTTTTACAATAGCCATCTTAGTGGGTGTGAATTCACATCTCATTCTGATTTTGATTTGCAATTCCCTAATGACTAGTGTTATTGAATATCTTTTCATGTGCTTGATGGTCACTTTTTTTTTTAAGAATTTATTTTTTATTTGACAGAGAGAGAGAGAGAGAGCACAAGCAGGGGGAGCAGCAGAGGGATCATGACTCTCCACTGAGCAAGGAGCTCGACGCAGGGCTTGATCCCAGGACTCTGGGATCATGACCTGAGCCAAAGGCAGATGCTTAACCAACTGAGCCACCCAGGCACCCTTTGATGGTCACTTTTATATCTACTTTGGAGCATGTCTACTAAAATCCTTGGCCCATTTTTTAAAAATGAGGTGTACTTTCTATTACTGTGTGTCTTTTATCCCTAGTTCTAGTAGAGACAAGATTTGCAAAATTTTTCTATTTTCTGTCCACTTTTCATTCTTCCTTGATAGCATATTTTGAAGCACAAAACATTAAATTTTGATGAAGTCTAATCTAGATAATTTTTCTTTTGTTACTTGTACTTCTGGTGTCATATCTAGGAAATTGCTGCCTAATCTAAGGTCACAAAGACTTATACCTAAGAGTTTTAAATTTAGGTCTTTGATCCAAATAAGTTCATTTCTGTATATGCTGTGAGGTGGGAGTCCAACTTACTCTTTTGCATGTAAATATCCAGTTGCCCCAGTGCCATTTGTTGAAAAAACTATTCTTTTCTCTGTTGATGGTGCTGACACTCTTGTCAATAATCAGTTGGCTGTATGTGTATGGGTTTATTTCTGGACATTCTATTCCATTGATTATTATGGACCACACTGTCTTGATTACTTAAACTTTGTAATAAATTTTGAAAATGGTAAATGTGCATTTTCTGAATTTGATCTTCCTTTTTAAAATGCACATTATTTATTTATTTAAAGATTTTATTTTTTTATTTGAGAGAGAACACAAGTGGAGGGGGGGAGGGAGAGGGAGAAGCAGGCTCCCTGCTGAGCGGGGAGCTCAATGTGGGGCTCAATCCCAGGACCCTGAGATCATGACCTGAGCAGAAGGCAAACGCTTAACCAACTGAGCCACCCAGATGCCCCTAAAATGCAATTTGTTTAAACTAAAAACAGAAACAGTTCACTCATTTCTCCCACCCCTCCCCACCCCCATCTCTGGCAACCACCAATCTGTTCTCTGTATCTATGAGCTTCATTTCTTTGATTGTTTTTTAAGATTCCACATATAACAGAGATCATATGGTATTCGTCTTTCTCTGACTTATTTAACATAACGTCCTTGAGGTCCATCCATGTTGTCACAAATGGCAAGATTTCATTCTTGATCTTATATCACTTCAATTTTTTTTTTTTGTCTTTCCTGACTTCTTGGGATTACCTCAGTATATATTAGTATTCAGTTTTTCTTCTTTTATTGTCATTTTAACTCTACCTCTTTGTCTCATTTTATTCACTTATTTGTAATATATTAATTGAATACTTGATTTCTTCATTGGGAATCTATTTCTCAAATCTCACACCAGCCATTAGATTCCCTGAGGTGGCATGAGCAAAATTACTACAGGTAAGGTCAAAGATCTAACTCTAGGGAACTCGACCACAATAAGATGAGAAGCTTAGAGGAGGAAGAAAAAGAGATTAGAAGGTGAGCAGAGGGAGGGAGGGAAGAGCCAGAGGAAAACAGGGTGTTGGAAGTAAAGGCAGACAAGAGTTTCAAGAAAGAAGTGATGGAGGGGCGCCTGGGTGGCTCAGCCGGTTAAGTGGCTGCCTTCGGCTCAGGTCATGATCCCAGGGTCCTGGGATTGAGCCCCGCATCGGGCTCCTTGCTCGGCAGGCAGCCTGCTTCTCCCTCTGCCTCTGCCTGCCGCTCCCCCTGCTGTGCTCTCTCTCTCACTATCTCTCTCTCTGTGTCAAATAAAAACAAATAAAATCTTAAAAAAAAAAAAAAGAAAAGAAAGAAGTGATGGTCAAGAGGTGACTTGAATAGACAATTCCTCCAAAAAGACATACAAATGGCCAGTAAGTACACGAACAGATGTTCAACAACATTGATTAGGGAAATACAAATCAAAATCACAATAAGATACCACCTCACACAAATTAGAATTGCTATTATCAAGCCATCCACCCCCCCCAAAAAACCCCAGAAAATATTGGCAAGAATGTGGAGAAACTGGAATCCTTGTGCATTTTTGGTGAGAATATAAAATGGCTCAACCACTAGGGAAGAGAGCATGGCTGTTCCCCCCAAATTAAACACAAAGTTACCCTATGATCCAACAACTCCACTCCCAGGTATGTACCCCAAAGAACTGAAAGCAGGGACTCAAACAGATATTTAAACACCGTTCATAGAAGCATTATTCACAATAGCCAAAAAGTAGAAACAACTCAAAAGGCCAGAAGACTGGATACACAAAATGTGGTAAATACACATACAAGGGAATATTATTCGGCCTTAAACAGGAATGAAATTTGGCTCCATGCCACAACACAGATGAACCTTGAAGACCCGCTATGTAAAATAAGCCAGACACAAAAGGACACATCTTGTACCTAGAATAGTGCAATCCACAGAGACAGACTGTAGAACAGTGGTCGGCAGAAGCTAAGTGTAGGACAGAGTGAGGTGTTCACGTTGCACAGATGCAGAGTCTCAGTTTAGGATAATGAACAGGTTCTGGAGCTGGACGGTGGTGATGGCGGCACAACAGTGTGAATGCACTTAATGTCACTGCACTGTATGCCTCACAATGGTTAAAATGGTAACTTCTATGTCATGTATATTTTACCTCCATAAAAAAGAAGGAAAAGTGCCAGCAAGAGCACTGCATTCCTTATTTTCTAGATAAAGGAAACAAAGCAGAGACATAGAGGAACTTATTCAAAGTTGCACTAGGCAAGGGCAGAACTCGGATTTGCACACACAGAGGGAGTTCAAAGGCTGTGGTCTTGATAATTCGCTATATTGTTTCTTTCCAAGGTATTTACTGTGGTGATGTTTATAATAGCAGGAATATGGAAACAACTTGAATGTCCAAAAATACAGCTCAAGGGGCGCCTGGGTGGCTCAGTCGGTTAAGCGACTACCTTCGGCTCAGGTCATGATCCTGGAGTCCCGGGATCGAGTCCCGCATCAGGCTCCCTGCTCGGCGGGGAGTCTGCTTCTCCCTCTGACCCTCCTCCCTCTTATGCTCTCTGTCTCTCATTCTCTCTGTCTCAAATAAATAAATAAAATCTAAAAAAAAAACACAAAAAACAAAAATACAGCTCAATTGTGAACCATCTGTTTAGTATGAGTTTAAAAAGCCATTAAACTTATGTTTCAAAAGAATTTTCTAGTGACATGGATATTTATTTACACATTAAGTGAAGAAATGGCAGTACACCAAAATGAATTTATGTTATGAACCAAGTTATGTATTTTAAAACTACGCACGTTTAGTTTAAGGATGTTTGAGCACAAAAAGAAGGAATCCTGTCCAAGTTATAAGGAAGTTATTTTAGCCTTGTAAGATTTGAAGTGATTTCTTTTTCATCCTTTTCCTAGTGTTTTCTGTATTGGTGATCCAACTGCCGTGTAACAAATTACCCCCAAACTTAGTAATTTAAATACACAATGAATACGTATTTTCTCTCACAGTTTCTATGGGTCAAGAATTTGGGAGCACCTTGACTGGGTAGTGTCGGCTTGCAATTTCTCATTAGGATCAGTCAAACGGCAGCAGAAGCTGCAGTCACTTGAAGCTTGACTGGGTTTGGAGGATCTGCTTCCACTGTGCCTCATTTCCATGGCTGACAAGCCGGTTCCTCTCCACAATTATCCTTGAGTATCTTCACAACTTAGCAGCTGACTTCCCCCGGAGTCAGTGCTACCCTTGAGACCCAGGCGAAAAGTTGCAGCGCTTTTTATAACCTAGCCCCAGATGTCAGACACGGTTACTTCCACAATATTCTATCAGCCACACAGACTAATCCTGATTCCCGGAAGGGGACGACGACACAAGGCAATGAGTCCCAGAAGGTGAGCATCATTTTGGAGGCTGGCTCTCCCAGTTTCACACTTGGTAAATGACCAGATGGGGAGCTACTGGAGTTTCATGATTAGAGGTCAGGGTTCTGGAGCCACACTGGGCAGTGCACATCTTAGCTCACCCACGTAAAATGGTTGGATCAAGTATCAAAATGTATATAATCCTGCACAAGATACTTAACCCATATGTGCCTCCCTCTCTTCATCTGAAAAATGAGAATGAATACAGTTACCAGCTTATGGGACTGTTGTGAGGATTTAATGAGTTAATATACGTAAAGCCCTAGAATCCCACCTGGCCCATAGTAAGTGCTATGTAAGTATTGGCTATTATTATTATTTTTAAAGTTATCTATTTATTTGAGACAGTGGAGGGGGGGAGAGGGAGAGAGAGAGAATCCTGTATCAGACTCCCCACTGAGTGTGAGTGTGGAGCCCCAGGCAGGGCTCGATCCCAGGCCCCTGAGATCATGACTTAGCCAAAATCAAGAGCCGGCCACTTAACCAACTGAGCTACCCAGGCGCCTCCTGGCTATTATTATTTATTACTTTTAAAATCAGAAAACTGATTAATGGAACAATCATTTATAAGTTGTTTGTATAGTATGATTCCAATCGTGTAAAAAATCTACAGATGCTGGGTGGCTCAGTCGTTAAGCATCTGCCTTCGGCTCAGGTCATGATCCCAGGGTCCTGGGATTGAGCCCTGCATCGGGCTCTCTGCTCTGCGGGGAGCCTGCTTCTCCCTCTCCCACTCCCCCTGCTTGTGTTCCCTCTCTCTTTCTGTGTCTCTGTCAAATAAATAAATAAAACCTTAAAAAAAAAAATCTACAGATGCATAAAAGGAAGTTCACCATCATGTTAATATTCCTTGTTTCTGGGTTGTGGGATCATGAGGTATGACATATGCAGTATCTGTGTTTCTACAGAGGGCATTATTAATCTTTAATGAGAAAAAAATTATTTTATAAACACTCATTTTATAACATTCAGTACTCATTCAATTGTTTCATTTGTTTATATCAACAAACATGTGGAAATGCACTGGAAATGATCTAGTTAAAAATTACTAGTTTTCCTCAACCCGGACTTAAAATAAAGGCCCCAAAGCCAACATCAGCAAAAAAGAGCTGAGTTTCATATCCACTTTGGATGTTTTGGGGTTTTTTTCCCCATCAAAGGAAGTGGGCAACTCTGAACTGGGTTATAGTAACAGGAAGCCTAGCAACTATTTATATGTGCCAAGTACTGTGGTAGGAGCTTGAAGGGAATAGGTCTTCGTGTTTAATATTTATTAGAAGAAAGGGATCTGATGTGATGTGCGTGATTCTCTATGCCTCTAGATTTGCAGGCTCAACCCCAAAGAAGTTATTGCACTTCTCCCAAAGCTGATTTTATACCATAGCTAGCCATGTATCCTCTAACAAAGCGATGTAGACGAACCAAGTTTAAACAAGACGCTAGCTGAAAAGCTGGTAGGAAGCACGTGCCCAAGCGGTCAGGATCAGCCCCAGCCTGGAAGTGGGCCTTCAGATGCAGGTGCTTCTCCTCAGCACCCATGACTACCTTTAAGTTTTGACTTTATTATTGTCAAAACAAGATTCTTCTTTATTGCTACAATAAATCGAATCAAATATTTACCTTCTTTTAAAATTTATTTTTTTAAATAAACTTATTTTAGATTAATGATAGTTGCACAGAAAAATGACAAATACAGAGTTTCCAGAGAGCCTTCACACACTTTCTACTAATGTTACATCTGTCATTAGCACAGTACATTTGTCAAAACTAAGAAATTAACATCAGTACAGTACCATCAATGAAACTCCTAGACACATCTGGATTTTATCCATTTTTTCGGTAATGTCCTTTTTCTGTTCCGAGCTCTCACCCAGAATCCTGCACTGCACTTAGCATGTCTCTTTAGGCTCTTTTGATCTTGACAGTTTCTCAGTCTTTCCTTGTTTATTCATGAACTTGACAGTTTCAAAGAACGCTGGCCAGATATTTTGTAAAATGCTGCTTCTTTCGTTTTTTTTTTTTTTTTTTTTTAAGATTTACTTATTTGAGAGAGAGAGAAAGAGAGGGTGTGCGCATGAGCAGGGGGAGGGGCAGAGGGCGCGGAGCCTGACGCGGGGCTCCATCCCAGGACCCCGAGATCATGACCTGAGCCGGCCACTTAACCTACTGAGCCACCCAGGTGCCCCTGTAAAATGTTGCTTAATTTGGGTTTGAGTGATGTTTTCTCTTGATTAGACTAAGGTCACAGGTTTGAGGAAGAATACTCAGAGGTAAAGTGCCTGAGGGAGAATTTATTTTTTAAAGATTATTCAAACCTTTAACACTAATGGGATGTTAGGTATCATGAACTCTCAAGAGGGAAAGCTATTTCTTAGAGAATAATTTCAAGGGAAAATATCAAAAGGCACCTTTCTCGTGTCTCCTTTGTCTTCACGTTTTCACCCTGATCATATTTGCTAATCAGATGTCTGAGTTTGTCCTCAATATTTTAAAGCTGGCTCAGCAATAAGGGTCTTTCAGGGTCTTGTAGCTCTTTCCATACTGAGTGCCTTCTGTTGGGGCAGCTGCAAGGGGAGGGTTGGAGTCAAAGATGACTAACATAGGTCCCTTCCCTCCAGCTCACCTTTAGTTGGAGAGACAAAGTGTTGCAAACCAATCTAAACCAATTTGGTTTCATGATCTTCAAGTCCCTTTTGGAGGATGACAGTAGCTTCCAATGATTAGGGTACAAGGAAGGATAGAGCTGTCCCTTGTCCCACCACCTCCCTACCGGGTGGTATGTTACAATGAGGGCACATTTTAGGCCACTTTCTGCAAGGTGAACCAACTTTTATTAGCAAGCAAGTAAAAAACCACCTCTCAACCTATTCTGTAATTGGTGAAGTCCTTGGTCTCTGTTCTTTCAGACTCTCCGACATCTGGCATGAAAGTTTCACTAGAGACAAATGCAACCATATCCTGACAATAGATTAACTTAATCAAATTAGATGGCAGAAGCCTCCAGTAAGTGCAAGACCCAGAATGAGTGGCGTTTAGACCTCGGGTTCTCTCTGTTCTGCCCACGAGAGGACAAGAGATGGTATACAGGTCCTTCCGGTCCACCGTATATCCTGGCCGCCACCCATTCTATAAGCTAAAAATTATTTCCACATCCTGTACTCAAAGAGCACGTCCTCTGGTGCAGACTTAAATCAGAATATTTGAAGTTGGGCAACATACCACCCTTGATGTATGAGTTCTTGATTAGATACTTCAAATACTAACTAAAACACCAGGTTGTGGATTAAAATTAATTCACACACATATATTTTACTGTTAAAAAATATAACACAAAAGTTGAAACAAGTTTACCATAGTGTGTCAGGAAGAGATAAAGGTCTGTATAAAAGGCTGGGAAAGTCCAAGCATGGAGCTGGGAGGGGTCCTGATGGGGTGAACAGTAGGGGTGCAGAAAGTCTACAGACGGTTAGTCTTAAGCAGAGTGGCTTTTCATCAGGGGGCCCAGGAGAAAGGGATTCTGGGTAGAGGGAGACACCAAGAAAGGGCACAGAGGCAAGACAATGTTTGGTGTAGGCATGGCATGGGATCGCAGAGGGAGGGTGGTGGTAATGGACACTGGAAAGACACGGTGCGTGCAAGTCTTTAAAGTACCCCCAGACTGAGGAATGTGGATTTAATCCAATGGGTAACAGGGAATCATTAGAAGATTTTAAGTAGTGTTTTTAAATATATAACCAGAGTGATATCTCTGGCAGCCGCACTTCAGGACAGTGGGAGGGAGAAGAAACTGGAATTACAGCAACCGGTTAGAACTGAGGATAATGGTTCTGGCAAGAGACACAGACAACACAGATGGTGAGGGAGAAATCATAAAGCCACCTTACCGAATGAGCACTGACTCTGAGCAGGGTCTTATTTCAAGTCCTCCTCCATATATTACATCATTTCAACCTCAATACCTGATGAAGCTGGTACCATTCTCATCTCATTTTAGAAATAAAGGAAGTGAGGCCCAGATCATTTTGCCAGATAAAATACTGGATGCCCAATTATAATTGAATCTCAGATAAACAAGGAAATACATCTTCAGGATAACTAGGTTCACGCACTATTGGGTTTGTTAAAGCTGGCACCCCTGGGTCCAGAAAGGTGAAGTAAGTTGCTCAAGGAGTCCCAGCCGCCAAGGGGCAGTGCCAGAGTTGGAAGGGGGGGGGCAGGTGGGAGAGCGTGCTGGGCTGTGCCCTCCCTACCCCCCACTGCTCCCGCAGGTAGATGCAGCCCAGCCAGGCTGTTAGTCATCAGGCAGCCCTTCATTTGCCCTTTCAATCTTCCTCAGAGGGCCTATTTTCTTAGAACAGGTCTACAAACTTCCCATAAGCCACCTTAATGCTTAGAGCAAAATCTATGCCCTGTGACTAAGTAACTAAAATCCCCTGGATCTCCAAAGCTCTCTCTGCCCTAAGGGTTATGAAACTTTTTAAGGGTTTCCAGTTCCTCTCTCCAGTTAAGCACCATAATTAGGAACTTATTCAGACCAGATCTACACACAATATGCATTTACTGCTCTACCTACCTGTTGCTACTGGCCTGGGATATAAAACACAGAATTGTTTGAACAGATTTAATAAGGTTTCACCCGAGGTGCAATAGACAATTGTACTTTCAACACTGGAATATTTCAAGTATTCAGCAAGTGAATGCTAGGTGCTGGAAACGCAGTGAGGTCTGGGGCAGGATTACTACCCTTAAGACATTACTTTTCAGAGATTCATGAAAAAGATATAAAAAACAGACCCAGCACAATGCAATGGATATTGTAATAAGGGAATACAGAGGAGGCAGTGGAAATCCAGAGCCAGGAGTTTCAAACTTTGCCCAAGAAGAAGGTGGGAACTCGAGGGCCTGACTACTCATAGTGTGATCCTCAGACTATGGGAGCAGGGGCCCCACCCAAACCTACAGAATCAGAACTTGCATTTTAACAAGATCTAACTAAGTCTGACTCCCATGCACATTGAAGTTTGAGAAGCATTTCCTTGGAGAACACCAGAGATGGAGGAATACATGAAATTGGTCTGGAAGAATAAGTAGTTTTCCAGGTGGGGTCTAGAAGGGAAGGCCTTAGAGGGAGGGAACAGCATAAACAAAAGCATGCAGCTGTGAAAAGGAATATATTCAGGAAACAACCAGAAAACTGTGGTCCCTCTAGAGCCCAGTAGTACATGGGAGTGATGGACAGGGAGACAGCCTCGGAGGGGGCAAGATCGGGGGTGGCTCTGTTGCCATGTTGAAGGGCTTGAGTTTTTAAATACAGTTTTCCAAGCATGTAAAGATGTGTAACTAAAAAGTATAAAATAAAATAATGAGTGTAAGGTCTAAAGAAGACATTACAGATAAAACCTGTGCATTCCCACCTTCCTTCATTCCATTCACCTCCCTCCTTCCTAGACCTAACTACTCTTCTGAGTTTGGTGCTTAGCATTTTCAGACATGCTTTCATAATTTTCATACATATGTTTGTATATGCAAAAAATATGTATTTTACTACAACTTGATTTTCTGCTTCAATGTTATGTTCATAGTTGAGATTTATCGGCAGTGATACACAAAGCTCTGGTTAATTCATTGTTAACTACATGGTACTTCCTTGGATGACTATGTCACTATTTCTTTGTCCAGTCTCCTAATGATGGATATTTTGTTTCCACTATAAACAATGCTTGAATGAAGGCATTATGGGTCTCCTTGGGCACATGCCTGAGTTTCTCCAGGAAACTTTTGCAGGAATGGAGTTGCAGGTCCTAGAGTATGCATCTCTCCAGCTTCACTAGATACCACCAAATTCTTCTCTCAAATGCTTGTACGAGTTTACACTACCAGGAAGGGATGAAGGTACCTTTTTCTCTACATCCTCTCCAGCCCCTGATATTGTCGCATTTTAAAACTGTTGCCACCTTGATGACAGTGGGCGGGTATATCTCATTATCCTTTCACTTCCTCCATGACTAGTGAAGTAGAACATGTCCTTGTATGTTACTGGTTTCTCTGGCTTTCTCTTCGGTGAATTGCCAGTTAATATCCATTGCCTGCTTCCCTACTGGCTTGGTTGACTCATACCGGTAAGTAGAATTATTGACATATTCTGGATGCTACTCCTTATTAGTTACCTGTATTTACAATTTTTCTCCCAGGCTTCATTTACTTTCTTATGTTGTTTATGTTGTCTTTGGCCGTACTCATGTTTTTAAATGTTGGCATAACTGAATGAACCTATGTTTTCCTTTTTGTTGTGTGTGTAAAATCTTCAACTTTATTTCCTTCCTTGATGTTAAAAGATGATTCTACTATATTTTTCTTCTAAAAGTTTCAAGTTTTGCTTTCCACATCTGAGCCCAATTTTTATGTTTTCTCCTATTGATAATCATTTGTCCCATGGCCATTTATTGAATAGTCCATCCTTTCTCTCTGACTGCGGTGTCCCTCTGGTATTGACCAGAGTTACATGGGTGCATGATCTGCTGCTCTTCTGTCCGCCCCCCCTTGTGTCTCTTCTTGCTCCTATCCCACATAGTCCTACTGACAGAGCCTAATAAGAGGGGATGGCATCTGGTGGGGCAAAACTTCCAATAGCCCCAGTGATTCCTGACCCTCTGCTCTTACGCACACACTTTAGAGTTACCTTGTTAAGTTCCACACACACATGCATGGGCACAGATGCAAGCATGTGGACACACACATGCAATCCCTGAAGTAAATTCTTAGTGCACTGAGTTCATAGAATAATTTGGGAGAGATGTGGCAACTTTAAGACAGTCATGCCATCCACAAACACGGAGTAGCTTTTCATGTATTAGGACTTGTTATGTCTTGCTATAATGTTTTATAATTTTCTATGTAAAGGTATTACTCATCTTTAAATTTTTTTAGATACCTTACTTTATAGTTTCTCTTGCTCTTGTAAATGATTCAAATTATGCTTTCTAGTTTTTGTTAGATTTTCTTTGGATGGTTTGTGCTTTCAGAACAAGTGACTTATAAATATGAATTGATCATTATACTTATAAAATATAAGTGGATTATTACCAGGTCCTGTTGCTGACTTACCTGTCCAGTGTTCAACTACTGATACAACCATCTTGTACAAACTCATTTGGTCGTCTGTCCAATTACAAATCATTCATCTCCCAGTCCCACTGTGTGGCTGGTGGCCTGTCTCATACTGGAGCAGTTTCTTCTTCCATTTCTAGAAAAATCAACATTATTTTCTTGGCTTTGTGAGTTCTAGATACATCCAAGAGTCATCTGTAAGAGCAATGATAGCGCAGTTAACCTCTTCAAGCAGCTAGGACTAAAGAAACCTTCCAGGTGGCTCTTTCCACCTTCCAGATCAACTCACAGGTTGACAGCACCTTCTATTGAGCTGCCCTGAATCCCTAGAGTCATGTCGCTAAAACAAAGAGTTTTAAAACAGCTTTTTTTGCCCCTCTAAGTCTTCGACATTCTTTTTAACTCTCCTGCAAATGTAAAACACTAGAGGAAGGAAAATTGTGATCTGCCTTGTGGCCCTCCACCCTAAGAGATAACCTGGACCCCACATCTCTCAAAAGGAAGGGTCATCGTACTGGAATATCAAGTCCCCCGCCCCTCATCCATCCCCACACTGACACTGCCTCATTCTGGCTCTCCTTATCTGCTTCCGTGTCCTAGTTTCCTCTTGCTCCTGGAATGAATCTCCACAAACTCTACAGCTTAAAACACCATACAATTATCTCATGGTTCTGGAGGTCAGACTTCCTATGGATCTCATTGAGGAAAATGAAGGCATCAACAAGACTACATTCTTTGAAGCCCCCAGGGAAGAATCCTACTCCTTACCTTTCTACCCTGTAGAGGAATACATTGCTTGGCTCATGGTCCCCTTCCTGCCTCTTCAAAGCCAGCAATGGCCAGCTGTACCACCCTGATGCGGCTTCCATCAACATCCCTTTCTCCTCCCTTTTTCCCTCATAAGGACCCTTGTGATTACCGTGGGCCCACCTAGAAAATCCAGGATACCCTCCCATCTCAAAGTCCTCAATATAATCAATTCTGCTAAATCCCTCTTGTTATGTGAGACCACATATTCTCAAGCCCCAGGGATTAGGAAAGGAACATCTTTGGGGGCTATTATTCTACCTACATACCCTTAGGCCTCTGCTTTTTAAGCTAAAAGTTGTGACTCTTAATCCTTGTAGTGGTTTGGAAGCAGTCTTTTTTTTTTTCCCCACTTTCACTGAAAAATAATTGACATATATCACATAAAAGTTTAAGGCACACAGTAAGACAGTTTGATTTACATCTATTGTGAAATGATTATGCAATATGGAACCAGCATTTTTTAATGAACAGAGTACTTTGCTTCTAGTAAGGTGAAGTCTGGTTTCACTGACTAAGGTTTTGTATTGTTTCGTGGACTTTGGGTTTCACATAGAAATATGCATATGTATACATGTGTTTGTGTGTGTGTGGTCAGTGTTATAAATACAAAATCTATTTCTTACTGGGAGTTTTGATATTAAAGAAAAAAAGGAAAGCAACTCTGGAACTTACATAATAGCCTTCTAATTGGTCTTTCTGCCTCCAGGCTCTCCAATCCATCCTCCACACTGCTGCCAAAAAGTTGTTCCTACAAACTAATTGGACATGTCACTCCGCGGAAAAATCTCTAATGGCTCTCCATAGCCGAGCTAGAGATTCTCTGCTTGTGCTCCAGATCCACCCTATCCATTGTCTCCCCCAGGGCTGACCATTATCGACTGCCTCACCCAGGCACCTTGGCTTTGACTTCCATCTGGGTGTGGACAATGGAAAATGTCAGAGGGCTTAAGGAGAGAAGTTTAGGGTGCTCTTCCTCAGCTGCTTCTCTGCCAGGCAAGGCCAGCTTCCCGGACCTGTAGCCACACCGGGCCCCCTGCTCGGTTTAACGCTCTGCTGGCATCATCTTGGAATTCTTACTAATTTTTGAACAAGTGGTCTTTTTTTTTTTTTTTTTCATTTTGCCCTGGGCCCTGCAAGTTGTATCACCAGTTCTGCTTTTAGGCCACATACTGCAGTGACAATGTCCCTCTACCAAAGGCACAGCTCCTGTCTGAGACCCTTTTCCTACAACTACAACTGTTGAGTTCTAGTACCTGCTTATCCACTTGCCTCAGCAGTCCTAGAGGTGATGATGCCTTCTTGCAGTTGCTGGCCCTGGGGTGCTTGGCCATCCCATGTGAGTTCTCTTTAGCCCTGCCCTGTACACAGTCCCTTCATTAAACTCAACTTCACCCCTTTCAAGAGTGTTACCCATCTCCTCTCAGGACCTTCACTGATAGTCTACAGGATTACATCCGCCATCTTGGCATTACGAAAACTTCACCATGTAGGCCCTCCTGTAGCTGATCTACCAAGCTACCTCATTCACACTATGACCCCAGTGATAATCTTCTTGTGGTTTCCACAAGTAGGCTATGCCTTCTCAGGTCTTTAGTGTTCTTCCATAGAATAAAATTTTAGCTGGGCACATAGCTATCCCAATTAAGACAACATATCTCAGCTTCTCTTGTAGTAAGTGTGGCTGTGGGACTAAATTCTGGCAAATGCTATGTAAGTTGAAGTGCTTGTGTGCATGGCAGGTTCCAGGAATCTTTCCTAACAGTCTCCTGGAACACTCCCCTGGCTGGTTCTTCTTTGTCCTTTCTTCCATCTTGAGGCCCAAAATGTGGGCTATCTTGGACTATGAGAATAAGGAACACACCCTAGGAATGCCAGAATAATGATTTAGAAGGAGCTAGAAAATTTGGGGGAACAAAGCCTTCTTACCAGCTCTGGATTAAATGCCTAAAGGCTTTACATAAGGTAGAGATCAACTCTTTTTAAGCCACCGATATTTGGGTTTTCTTATCGATGAATCTGATCCTAACTAATGCTATACCTGTCGTCATTTACTAAATAAATGTTTACTGAGAACCTGCTGGGTGCTGGGCACTGCTGTAGACTCTGGAGATGCAATGTTGAATAAGCAGGTGGCAATGGAGCCATATGCAGGTAGAAATGGTGGTGGTTTGAAGTGGTCAGGGAGAAAGAGAGGATTCCTGGGAGAACTAGTAAAGAAGATTTGGAAGAGCACAGACAAGATTTCAAGGCAGAACATGGATGATGACTTAGGTGCCCAAGTCCCAGAAAATACAAAAGTTATAACCTGCAGAAAATAAAAGTCAACCATATGCTGCCCCAAATGTGTATTACTAGACCAAGTGACTAAGAAAGGTAAAAAGGAAAACAAGGAACAAAATGTGTTATGCAAATACAAGTGAAAACAGAGCAGGAACTGAGTTATCAATATCAAATGAAGACTTCAAGGGGTAGTATTAAAAGGACACAGTGAGGGACTTTTTCTTGGTGAAGGAGAATACAAAAGAAAATTACCATCATAAACAATTATATACCAAATTACTGACACCAAAATACAGAAATCCAAAACTATTAGAATTACACATATAAACCTTAGAAAAATGATAATATTGAGAAAACGTTAATATTCTCTTACTTAGACCTTTAAAGATTAGGCAGATAAAAAATAATTTTGGGGATGCCTGGGTGGTTCAGTTGGTTAAGCGTCTGCCTTTGGCTCGGGTCATGATCTCAGGGTCCTGGGATCGAGCCCCGCATCGGGCTCCCTGCTCGGCAGGAGGTCTGCTTCTCCCTCTGCCCCTGCTCCTCCCCCCACTCGCAAGCGTGCTCTCTTTATCTCTCAAATAAATAAATAAATAAAATCTTTAAAAATAATAATTTTGGATATAAAATGTGTGAATACTTTATTTTTTAAATGGCTTAATGCAACCTCTATACCATAAAACAAATTTTAAAGCTTTTTTAACTACCCATGTGCTGTGTATATGAAAGGGTAGAGGGTATATGGGAAACCTCTGTATCTTTCCCTCAATTTTGCTGTGAACCTAAAACTGCTGTAAAAAATGTCTTCATTTTTTTAAAAGCATCTCTTTTGAATATCTTCAAACTTTAAACACAAGAAGGGCCTTAATAAGTATATAAAAAACAGGTACATATAACACAATCTAATCATTATACTATAAAACTAGAAATCACTACCATAAAAAATTTCTAATTCTCTTAAATAACACACACACACCCCTATATACACATTGTACGTATTTCTGGGGTTAAAGAGGAAACCAAAATTGCATCGATGTAATATTAAGAATATAATCATAAAGAGAGGTACCTGGGTGGCTCAACTGGTTAAGCGTCCAACTCTTTTTTTTTTTTTTAAAGATTTTATTTATTTATTTGACAGAGACAGACAGCAAGAGAGGGAATACAAGCAGGGGGAGTGGGAGAGGGAGAAGCAGGCTTCCTGCTGAGCAGGAATCCCGATGCGGGGCTCGATCCCAGGACTCTGGGATCATTACCTGAGCCGAAGGCAGACCCTTAACAGCTGAGCCACTCAGGCGCCCCAGAGTCCAACTCTTGATTTCAGCTCAGGTCATGATCTCAGTGTCATGGGATGGAGCCCTGCATCAGGTTCCTCGCTCAGTAGGGAGTCTTCTGGAGATTCTCTCTCTCTCTCTCTCTTTCCCTCTGACTCTCCCCCTCCCGCCCCCCACCCTATGCACACACATGCTCACTCTTTCTCTCTCTCAAATAAATAAATCTTTTTTTTTTTTAAGATTTTATTTATTTATTTGACAGAGAGAGACACAGTGAGAGAGGGAACACAAGCAGGGGGAGAGGGAGAAGCAGGCTTCCGAGCAGCAGGGAGCCTGATGCGGGGCTCGATCCCAGGACCCTGGGATCATGACCTGAGCTGAAGGCAGACGCTTAACGACTGAGCCACCCAGGCGCCCCTAAATAAATCTTTTTTAAAAAAGGAATATAATCATAAAGAGTCCACTACAGACCAACACCCAAGGGATGAGGATTCCAGTTCTGCCTAGGATGTAGCAAGCTGCAAAGGAATGTTGCTTCCACCCTAACAATGACAGAAAGGCTTGACAATCTATAAAATCATAACTCTCTCTGAGCTCATTTGAGAATTAAGGTTGGAAGGTGAAAAACGGAACTAAATTCCAGTGGGTGATAAGCCTTCCAAGGAAGATGGGACACATGGACTATTTCACCTTTGTCAGAGTACAGGAAGAAGAAAACAGCTCAAATGTAATACATTTTTCAAGGCCAAATGTAGACTTGGCATGACAGTTTAGAGTCCCTGGGAGCCCTAAATTCGAGGGGTATTCAAACTTATTCATAAACTCTTTTTCATGGGTCTCTGTCAGATGTTCACAAGAAAGACTGGAGCAGGGAAGGGGACCTGAGGGTGTTCCCTTCAGTGACTCGCAGGCACAAAATCCCGCCCACTTGCCTGACATTTCTGTCCTGCCCTGAGGACCCAGGAGAAGACTCAGGGCTTCTGGGGAAGGAATCGAAACAAAAGCTGTCTGATACTGGGGGAGGGCTAGAAAACTCTTTGTCCAGAGGAAAAGCAGTTGATCTTGGACAGAGAGACAGAAGCAGGAAATGACTGCTGTTGGAAGAGTGGTAGGAAACCCTCCAAGCCCACCCCAGGCAAAGGTACTGAGGACTGAGTGGAAGTAAGAGCCAACTGCCCAGGGGAAGGCTCGGAAAACTATTCAGGCCAAGGGCCTTGTATTGACACAAAGCAGAGGTCGCTACCCCTGGGAGAGGGGCAGGGAGCTCTCTTCTGCCCAAGACCACCCACAAATACACTGCAGAATTGTCTGCCCTTGGGAACGGGGACAGCACCACTGAGAGAGCCCTACCTCCAAGGTCCAAGTGCATAGTCCTGCCGAAGACTGAGGCTGCACCAGGTGATCCAAGAACTTGCCCCTCTGCCTACCATTAATCTCACTGAGTAACAAGTGACAGCCATGTATCCCTGAAGGAGGGGGAAGAGCATAGAGAAAGACTCCCTCTGTGGCTCAGGTGTGCAAAACACTGAGAACAAACAGCCCAGCAGCCCAGTCCCCACATTAAATACAGGTGCTTTCATGAGGGTACTTTGAAACACATATAGCATTGTAGGTAACTACAGTAACAACAAAATAATAGTTTTAAAGTAGTGGAAGAACCATCAACCCAGACTCTTATATCCAGTGAAGCTATCTTTTAGGAATGGAGGTAAAATAAACACATTCTCAGATGAAGGGGAAGTCAGATAATCGTCAACAGATATTCTCTAAAAGAAATGCTAAAGTTCTTCAGGCTGAAGAGAAATGATATCAGCAAAAAAAAAAAAATGGAATCCAGGAATGAAGGAAAAACAACAGAAGTGCTAAATATCTGGGCAAAAAAATACAACAGGTGACTTTTTCCCTCTAAAGTTCTTTAAAATACTTATGACTGCTGAGGGGCACCTTGGTGACTCAGTCAGTTAAGAGTCTGCCTTCAGCTCAGGTCATGATCTCAGAGTCCCAGGATCAAGCCCCGCATAGGGCTCTCTGCTTAGTGGAGAGTCTGCTTCTCCCTCTCCCTCTCTCAAATTAATAAAATAAAAATAAATAAGTAAATAAATAAATAAATAAATAAAATATTTATGACTGTTGAAAACAAAAATTTATACATTATGAAGAAGGGGAATTTCAGTATATATACATATAATTCAGACAACAACTATAAAATAAAAGGGAGAGAATAAAGGAATCAATTTTTGTAAGCCTTCTACATTTTATTTGAAGTGCTAAAATATTAACTCTAAACTAAAAAGGTACATAAAAATCTTACAGCAATCATTAAGAATATAAAGAGATAGGCAAGAAACCAATAAATAAATTAAAACAGGGGCACCTGAGTGGTACAGTTGGTTAAGCATCTGACTCTAGATTTCAGCTCAGGTCATGATCTTCATAGTCGTGAGACTGAGCCTTGTGTCAGGCTCTGTGCTCACTGTGGAGTCTCCTTGAGATTCTCCCTCCCTCTGCCCCTCCCACTCATGCTCTCTCTCTCTCTCTCTCTCTGTTTCTAAAATAAATAAATAAATCCAAGAAAAATTTAATTAATTAAAACAGAATACTAAAACATGTTTAGGTAATGAAGAATAAGACAGGTAAAAGGGAACAGAGGAACAAAAATTGGAAGGGACAAATAATAAATGGCATATGTAAATCCAATTATATTAATACATTAAATATTGAAGGCATCTAAGCATGCCAATTAAAAAGTAGTGTCAGGTTGGATTAAAAACAACTGCATGGCATCTGTAAGAAATACACTGTGAATATAATGATAATGACAGATCAAAAGTAGAAGGATGGGAAGAGTTACTCTATGTAAATACCACTGTGAAATGTTGAAGTGACTGTATTAATATCAGACAAAATAGACTGAGAACAATGAAAATTACCTGAGATAAAGAAGGACATTACAGGAGTACCTGGGTGGCTGAGTCGGTTAAGTGTCTGCTTTGACTCAGGTCATGATCCTGGGATCCTGGGATGGAGCCCCGTGTCGGGTTCTCTGCTCAGCAGGGAGTCTGCTTCTCCCTCTGCCCCTCCCCCTGCTTGTGCTTTCTCTCTCTCTCTAATAAATAAAATCTTTTAAAAATAAAAAGAAGAACATTACATAATGATAAGAGTCAATGCCCCAAGATGATGTAACAATCCTAAATGTGTATGAACCAAAAAAACATAGTTCGAAAATAAATGAGGCTAAAAGAAGAAATAGCCAGGTCCACAATTACAGTTGGAGACTCAACACTTCACTTTGTTCTATTTGATAGAACAAACAGCCATCATTATGTATAGAGAAGACGGGAACAATCAATCTGACCTAATTGGCATCTCCAAATACCCCACCCCAAAACAGAACACATATGCTTTGTGAGTTCACATGGAACATGCACTGAGACAGACCCCATTCTGTGCTCCAAAACACACCTTAAATTTAAAGAAACTGAAATCATACAAAATATGTTCTCTGACCATAATGTAATAAAACTAAAAATTAATTGCTATAAAATCCCCACATATTTTGAAATTAAACAACATATTTCTAAAAAATACATGGATCAAGGTATACATTTCAAGAGATTTTGAACCAAATGAAACTTAAAATACAACATATCAGAATTTGTGGGATGTAGCCAAACCAATGTTTAAAGAGAAATGTATAGCATTAAATGCTCACATTAGAAAAGTCTTAAGTTAATGGTATAAGCTTCCACCTTAAGAACTTAGGAAATAAATATCAAATTAAACCCAATCCCAGCGTAAGAAAGGAAATAATAAAACACAGAAATCAATGAAATTGAAAACATAAAAATACTAGAGAAAATCAGTGAAATAAAAAATGGATTCTTTGAAAATATCAATAAAATTGATAAACCCCTAGGCACACTGACTAAGAAAAAAAAAGGAAGATATAAATTACTGATATCAGGAATGAAAGAGGTGACATCACTATGTATCTTACAGATATTAAAAGAATAATAACAAAATTAGGAACAATGTTATTCCAATACATTTCACGACTTACATGAAATGGACAAATTCCTCAAAAGACATAAACTCTCAAAAGTCACTCAAGAAGAAACAGATCATTGAATAGCCCTATATCTAGTAAACAAATTAAATTTGTAGTTCACATTCTTCCTACAAAAACCATTCCAGTCCCAGATAACTTACCTGATGACTTCCACCAAATATTTAAGGAAGCAATAATACCAATTCTACACAAGTTCTTTCCTAAAGACAGAGGAGGAAGGATCACTTCTCAGTTCATATGATAAGGACACTATTCTGATACCAAAACATGATAAGAAGATTGCAAGGAAACTGCAGACCAATATCCCTCATGAACGTTGATGCAAAAATCTTTAACAAAATACTAGCAAATGAAATCCAGCAAAAGAGGATGTCTTACACTGCTCCAGACAAGGAAGTGCTTTAAGACTACAGGAGACGTTTGAAAAGGGCACAGGAGATGCCTTGAAGGAGCTCCCACTGGCCAAACTTGGGACAGGTTTGAACATCAAAAAGAATAATAACAGTAATGTTTTATAATGTATGAAAGAAAAGAGAACTCGTGAGTTTATACTGGCACCAAAATAAAAGTACGGGAGGAAAAGGGCTTCTTTATAAAAGCACACTAGTTGGTCAGTGTAGATGGAATCCCAGCAATTCTCAGTGTAATAACTGCTTCAGGCAGGATCATGAATGACTGCTGAAATAATTGAGCAAAATGTTATTGGATACTGGATATTCACATCGTGTTGAGGTATCATCCTGCAGATTACTTATAAATTACAAAGATTAAAAAGAACTTTTACAATGGAGAGATCTGGCAGATGACAACACAAGTGACCAAACTTATCAGCCATTGCTTCCAAAATACTGTACTGTATTGGTGTATCATGCACCATCCCCAAACTCAATGACTTACAAATGACAGTCATTTATTTTTCTAATTCACGTATCTGTGAGTTGGCTGGCTTTTGGCTGATCTAGGCTGGGCTTGGCGAGGTGGTTCTGCTGATCTTGGCTGAGCTCATTCAATTACGCACAGAGCTCTGCTCTAGGCTTGGCTGAGGCAATTCTGATTACATGTGTCTTTTCTTCCTCCTGGACCCAGCAGCCTGGTCCAGACATATTCTCATAGCAACAGCAGATGTACAAGAGAGCAGGCCCAACCACATTAGCACTTTCAAAGTTCTTATGTCGTATCTGTTAACATCCCACTGGCCAGAGGAAGTCACATGGCTGAGCCTAGGAGCAGGAAATTAATTACACCTTGCATCTCAGTGGGACGGTGCTGGAAAATTATGTTTGACTTTGGTTTAATTAAAAGTTGAGGAAAACAGAGGGGATAGAATTCAGAGATGCTAAGATCTCTTTGGGAGCTGACATTTTAGAATTGAACCATATGGCTCTTTTCCCAGGAATAGGGCAAACAAGAGAGACAGGCATAGAGCGTGGGTATTTTGACTGCTTTGGGTCACTGGGGTGGCCAGAATGGTCCCGTCAATAATGCGTCAGCAGTGCCGCTAACTGGAGCCTTAATCCCACTTAAGTTATCAAAGAAAAAATATTCATTACATTTCATAAATACATAACCATTCCCAGCCTTCTTCATTCAGTTTGTGATTTACAGAGTAATCATAGTGGTGTATTTTAAATCAAGCAGAGGAAGATACATAATAAATGCATATATTTTTAGAAGCCTGCTTCAGTTTCATGGAAAAAAACATATAGCCAAGGAACATAATTGGAAAAGAGATGTAATTCATAGTCTAGGCCAGAAAATTTAATTCATTCTAATATGCATAAGAGGACAACACAGTGGCTGGAGATTTCTAACTTCATCTCGAGTGATTCACAGACTGACTCATTTCAGTGTGTTGCCAGTTACATCAGGGATGGATTCTGAGGCGGCAAGGTGCTGCCCTGTAACATCAGAATGAATAAAATTCACATCACAGATTCTATTATGAGGCTGCTGGCCTCTGTGGAACTTTGTATGCAACCACGGAGGAGACATTTGGGCAACGGGGAAGGGAGAGGCAGCCTGCTTAGAATGAAGCCTCACATGTCTGAAATGGAGTATTATGGACTCTAAAAATAGGTGCTAAGTAACCACTCTGTCAGGAAATAATATATCACAAAGCTAAACTTTCCACTTAGGAAATTTGAAAGGACTTTTCTTTTTCTCTGCTGTGTTCTGTCTTAATGGGGGAAAAAAGTGCCTTTCAGAAAGAGAACTCAGAACCTGGACACAGGGGGATTCTGTACCTTCTTCATCTAGGCTACTTTTTTTTTTTTTTTTAATGAAATGTTAAGTGTTGAGAGTTTGAGAGTTGAGAGCTAAGAGTAGAGACTCTGTTATATTCTTGGACCAGGGGGACTGGATGCCTATGAAGCCACTGCCTTCACAGCAAAATACCCACACCCCAGCCTCACCCTCACCTTCAACCAGTGCTTTTATCAAGTAAGTATTGCAAAATTATTCCTTTGAGTTACAGATCATTCAAGCATAAGCCATGGCCACCACTGACAGGAAAGGGAAGGAGTGTAGGTAAAAAGGATTGGGTAAAGGGAAGCATTATGGACTGAATTATGTACCCACTCCTACCGCGCCCCCCCCCGGGGAAAAAAAATGCCTATGTGACACCTTAAGCCCCAACGTGACTGTATTTGGAGATGGAGCCTTTAAAGAAGTAATTAAGTTGAATGAGGTTGTAAGGGTGGGGGCTGTAACTCAGTAGAGGTGATGTCCTTATAAGAAGAAGAAGGGACACCAGCACACTGGGACAGAGAAGAAGCCACGTGAGGACATAGCAAGAAGGTGCCATCTGTGAGCCAAGGAGTGAGGCCTCCAGAGAACCAAACCTACCAACACCTTGATCTTGGACCTCCAACATCAGAACTGGGAGAAAATAAATGTCTGTTGTTTAAGCTCCCCCAGTATGTGATAGTTTGCTATGGCAGCCAGAGCAGACTAACATAGGAAGTAACACTTATTATTTGTGCACTGGGTGGTGAGCCCTGAGATAAACACTCAACACATGTCATTAACTTAATCCTCCCAACAGCCCTGCAAGCTGCAAGAGTAGCTCAGAGGGCAGTAGCTTGCTCAAGGTCACAGAATGGTGGACTCTTGATTGGAACTCATGTCTATTCGATTTCAAAGCTCAAACTGTTTTCACTGTGTTAGAGTTTCTCAAATATTGGTATGCTTCAGGATCATCTGGGGAGCTTGTTAAAATTTCTGAGGCCTCTATCTCACCCAAGATCTACTGAATGAGTTCGAGGCAGGGGACCTAGGCCTCTGTATTTTTAATAAGCTCCCCAGGGGATGCCGACTCACACCCCTGCCTAGTTCATGGGGCTGTGTGAGGAAAAGTTTGCTGTCTGGTGGTTTTTCAATGCTCCATGGGGAGACAAGCAGCTGTCTAAGACCACTAAAGCTAATTTAGCTTCTTTCTCAACCTCTCAACTTCACAGGAACTCCAGAAGCTATAATTTTCATGAGCTTTTCTGGGGGGAAGTTTCCAGCAATGTCAATTTAAAATGCAAAAATCCGCTCTGAATTGGCACATGATCTTGGATAATCACCTAATACTGATGGTCCTTGGTTTGCTGAGGCTCTGCTTTACTCTATAGTCTGGGCCATTCATGTTATGACTCAGAATTTTTAGCACGGCAATTTCTGTGTTCTCTGACCTATTTGCTGCTGTCAGCTGCATCCAATGCAACAAAGTTTCAGCAGGACAAAAATGCCAAATTGTTTTGGAAAGCTAATAACGACTCTTTAATTCTTAATGTTTTGCGAATTTGGAATTCTGTTTATTGTATTCTCATAAAATTATGTGCACCCATGATTATTTCGGGCACTGGATTATTATTTTTTGCAGGGAACCAGACAAATACCAGATATTCCTTCCCTGATAAGGTTTCCTGAACTAATTAGTTTCAAGGAGAAAGATACTCACTTGTACAAGCCAGGCCATTATTTTCTTAACATCAAGGAATATCCTTGCTCAGCATATGTCATCCCTGAAGCTATGGGTTTGCCGGTCTGCCTCACCATCAGACAGGAACATCATTTGCTTCTACGCGGTATTTCTGAGGCCCGATTTTTTATTTCTTTTCCACTATTTCAAGAATGCAATGCATTCAGAAAACTCAGTTTGGCTTCAAGGATTGTTAGCTATTTCCTAACTGTCCCTCTAGGGAAAGAGGGAGTAAGAAGAACCAAGGAGATGGCAAAAATCAATAGAGTCTACGTGAATTCGCTCTCTCCCTCCATCAGACACCACGAACCTGAGCGAAGTGCGCGCTCGGCGCAGCGGAAGCCAGCGGGCATCGGAGTGCCAATCAAGCGCAGGTGGGAGGCTAGGCGGGCTCGGGCAGAGGCAGCCATGGGGAAGAGCAGACTTCCCGCTTTCTTGCAGCTCTTCTTTGCCAGGGGGAAACAAATACGGGAACAACGTTGCTCCTCCAAAGAGCCTCTACAGAGAACAGCCTGCAGCACCTGGAAGAAAAATGGGCTCTGCTAAAGAAGTGTATGTTAAGGCCATGGAATTGTGCACCTTAAAGTTGAATGTTATGGTATGTAGATTATTATACCCAGTTAAAAAAAAAAAAAGGTTGTACCAGAAAAGAAAATACACCGAGGGATTCTGTTTTACATACACAAAGGAGGAAGAGAGAGGTGTGAGGAAGAGTAAGGAAACACGCACACACGCACGCACGTACAAAGAACCCGGAAGTGCCGGGAGACAGGACACCTGGCTCTGCGCTCGCATGTAGTATGTGTTTCCAGATCCCCTGTCACGGGTGGCAAGTCTCACCTTATGTCAGGAGATTCGCATTCCTACGGAGTCAAAGGACAAAGTTTTGTCCCAAAGGCAGCCACAAAATGGCAGGCTCCCCAAGATTTGACTTTTATTATCACTTATTTGACTTATATCTCCCATTACTACCCATGGGATAAAAGGGGACTCCTCTTTAGGTTGGACCATGGGACCATGACCTTGCTTTCTTCCTCTGTGACCCATGCTTCCCCTCAGCAGTGAATTACCCAACTCATGACCCCTATGAAAAGCTACTTCACCTCAATTATAAACTATTCATATGCACAGCATCTTTGGAGTCAGCTTCAGTCATAAAACCAGCCTCTTCGCTCAGCTTTGTCCTGTGCATGCCTAGGTCATTCAGCTTCCACCTCTCAGCCACCAGCCCTTGAGCCAAGGTACTCCAGGCACAACTGACCAAAAAGGTTCTAAGGACCCCTGCTTGGGACCATTGCCCACCTTGTTCCCTCACTTTGAATGTCCTGGACAAGTCTCTGGGCGCACAGTCTAGGGCAAGTTTAACCAGTCACGGTGCCCTTCAAATATTTTCCCACTAAGATCATAGCTGTCTCTCTCTCTCATTCAAGTTTTCCTTGCAGATGTTCCTGTCTCTTCTAACCCAGGGCATCAGTCCTTTCTTGTTGCTGACCTTAAGTGATCAATGCCCAGGATGCATCAGTGAAAACTGACATTACATTAAATTACATTTATATGTATATAAGTATATGCATATATAGATATAGGGAATGGTCTGGAAGGAGATAAACGGAGCCAGAGAGAGTGGGTATCTCTGGGGAGGGGAGTGAAGCTAGAACAGGGGCCCAAGAGGAACTAGTGCTTTGTCTTTGCTATTTGTTTCTATGTATATCTTTATAATTTTTAAAATAGCATGAAATGTTTGATGAGTGGAAAAAAATTTTAATTCATGAAATAATTCTTGCCTGAAGCAAAGAAGAGGGGACACAGACATAAATAACTTAGGATCAAATTAGCTCCCCAAGCCCTCATATTTGAGTCTAGTTTTCTCAAAATAATACACTATGCAATAGTTAGGATATGCAAAAAAAAAAAAAAAAAAGGAATAAAGAAGAACACAATGATCCCCAAGTCCTCCTCAGCTAACTTAAGAAACAAAACACTGCCAATACAATGAAAGTGTCCCCCCCAACCCCTTCCTTGTCACTTCTACTCAACAATTCCAAGAGAAGCCAGAACTACTAGTCATTCAATGACCACTGCAGTAACTGATGTAGGAGCTGGCCTAAGTTTTCCAGATGGGAATTCCAGAAAATGCCTCTCAGGAAGCAGAGAGAATGAGTTTGAGCAAAGCCTTGGGCCGATCTGTTACCGTTTTGTGTTATCTGCCTACTGCTCTCTTCCTTTGGCAAGAAGGTATTAGTTGGGAGGATGTCTGAATCAAAGTCAGCCACAGGCTCTGTGTGCCGCAGCCCCCGCCCCGTGACTGGCCCTGCTCCCTGGGAACATGTTTTCCGTGATCACTGTGTCCACTGTGCCCATGGTGATGAGGAGTTGGCTGTCATCCACTCATTTTGCGTGTACGTCACAGCAGGTCACCTAATCAGCATTCCACCGGAAGGCGGCTCTGTGACCCTGCAGTTGAATGACACTGTTGCTTTCTGAAAACTGTAAATCAAAGGACATAGAGATTGCTGGTGAATGAAACCTTTTGTGTTCTTTTTTATTAGCACTTGAAGTTGGGCTTTCTCCAATATCTTTTTATGTCCTGCAAGCTCAAGTGTGATGGATATGCCTTTTGAAACTCGTGACGTAATTAAAGACTCTGTCTCCTCTGATCACTTGCTGGTGGTTACAGGTGTTTTTCATTTTCTTTTTCTTTCAGCAGAGTTGATGAAGCCCAAGCTGATTTTACGTAAACTAAAGAATGCTTGCAGAGACTGGATATAAATAAGAACCATAAACTGAACTCCTAACAGTGAAGATTCTGTTTTTGATCATTCTAACCACCACCCCTTCTTTTTGGCCAGTTATTGTTTCCAGCTTTTGTTGTTGTTTGTTTTCCTAAAAGAAATACAATTTAAATAATGCTAAGTATATTAATTTACTGTATGCTAGTGGCTGGTGATAAGACTTGTAGTTCCCCTCAATTTTATAAGCGTATCTAGGATACAACACATAAATTGTCTAAAAAAGTACCTAGTGCTCTGCCAATTGACAGCATCAGCTTTACATGTCAATTTGAAAAGGTTTAGATGTGAAGGGATGACATACCCATACCAGAATGTCCCTATTACGTTCCCATAATTTAAGAAAAGTGTTCACTAGAATGGGGAATGGAAGTGGTTCATTGATCAAAATATCAGAACTGGATCCATCTGATTCAGATCTCTTTCCTTAACACCATCCAGAGAGTTCCTCTAACTTGGAAAATTAAAAAGACAAAAAAAAAAAAAAAATCAACTGAACAACTGAAACATCATTCTATCTATATCTGGAATCATAATACATGTATATACATGTATATAATTATATACATCATAATGTGTTATATAACTTACCAAATAGCCAAATATACCACAATTTCAAATAAGTTATGAAGAATGGTCCTGTCCCCAGCCTCTGCCCCTGTCCCTGGCACGCTGGTGAAGCCCTTGCCAGGGGACAAGGGAACAGGGTCCTGCTGCAATCATCCTCTTCCTTCACCTTCCTAATTAAGTGTGTCTGATCTACTTCTCAGTCTCATCCAAATTTTATGCTGATGTGGTCATGACATTTGTCCTAACAAATCAGATAATATTAATGAGCCATAATTATTTTACCCTCATTTTATAGACAAAAAATGAGGCCAGAGATGCTCTGACTTGCCCAAGATCCTGTTAGTCAGTGGTGAAGTCAGAGGTAGAAATCCGAATTCCTAGCCCCCAGTGCACCATGTTTCACCCCAGAACACTCTTGTCTTAAAAGATTGAAAGATGCTAATTAAGAAAACGCTAATCAACGCTGCACTGCGGGGAACTCCCAAGAGGACATAAAGGAATGTCAAGAGAAAACATACCCTTGAGTAGGCCTCATCTTTGACATCACATATCTTCTTTGAGACAGTAAAACCATACTCTTAGGATGTTTTTAGTGAGGATCGACACTTGTTTAAAACGACTCTTTAAAAGAATCTCAGAAGCCCTGAAGTCCTGCAGATTTTGTACCATGTTTGGATTTGCCACCAATTTTTCAGTGACTGTGTTAGCCTTTCAAGCCAGCTGGGGATAGGCCAGAAAATGAGAAAATTAGCTAGCAGAATCCAATGCCTTTGATTTAATAGCTGCTTTCATGGAGCTAACATCAGGCTCTTTTTTGGCCAGTCATGATTAATTCTTGTAAAGATTCAGTTCTCTTTTGCCATGGCTTGTCTAAAATACTTTTCTTGCATAATCATGTCAGAACTTTACTGGTTAAAAAAAGGACTGAGACAACTAACTAATATAAAGGAAACTTTTTAGCCATCTCCACAGAATGAAGTTAAGCTCAGGACCTGGCTTCATCTTCACCCTGAACTAGACTAGTGCCCATGAGGTACAACTCTGCAAGCAGAGCGGAGACATATGATCTTATCAGAGTGAACCTGATTTTTCTTTTCCAGTTGAGAGATGGTACTCTGGAAGCAGTTACAATATGTTGCGCTGGCCATTGCTCTACAGGCAATGGGTTGATCGATCCCCATAACCAGCAGATCCACAGCTCACACTTTGGTAAATTCTCTCAAAGCTGGATTTTGCAAGATGGTTCATGAGATGGAAAGGTTATACCTCTACTTTAACATAATAAGGTTTGCGATGGGACAGAGTGGGTGTACCCTCTTTGGGTTTATTCCTACTGCATCTAAAGCTAGTCCTAATTATATCTAGACTCCAGGGAGTGATCAGCGCTACACCCCGTCCCTTGCAGGCTAACAGGGCTCTGGATGACTTGTGAGGTGCCACATCCTGGGCTGCATGGCTGGGTCCCTGAGATACAGTGTGGATGCATGGTGTTGGCATTTTCCATGGCACTGAAGCCAATGCCTACAAATCTTCTGAAGAGGCCCAAGGGCTACTAGAAAAGAGGCCTCAAGTTTACAGATTCCTATTCGAAGTCCACAGCCTTCATGTAGATGAAGGGGTTTAAATATACATTGTGCACGAGCCAGACAGGCCACACTGACCCGTGGCATCAAAAATAAACCCAGTCATTTTCACCCCCCAAGAGCTATCTCTCTCCCATGCTTCATGTGCAGCCAAGTTGTCCCCTGGGCTCCCGGCTGCCATGGCAGCCTCTTCTTGCCACATGGCTGGTTATCGTGGGCAGAGGGTAGAGAGGGTAGAGAGGGTAGAGAGGACACAGAAAACCATGCATTGGCTCTCGGTACTTTTGCTCATGTTTCATAGGCCAAAGCAAGCCACACGGCCATGCCAGCATAAGACTCCCCAAGGCAAGCTAGTGGATATTTATGAACAATAAATCAATCCGTAATGCTAATTAAAATTCTAGATTCATAGTTTTCAGCATCTTACATTCCCAGGCCTTTTGATTAGCCAGATACTGCCAAGCCTGCCCATTCTTAGCTGTCATCAAAACCACTATTTATGCTGGAGTGGTGGGGGATGGGAGGGATGGGGTGGCTGGGTGTCCATAGACACTGGGGAGGGTATGTGCTATGGTGAGCCCTGTGAGTTGTGTGGGACTGCTGAATCACAGACCTGTACCTCTGAAACAAATACATTATATGTTAAAAAAAAGAAGATAGTAGGAAGGGAAAAATGAAGGGGGGGAATCGGAGGGGGAGATGAACCATGAGAGACTATGGACTCTGAGAAACAAATGAGGGTTCTAGAGGGGAGGGGGGTGGGGGGATGGGTTAGCCCGGTGATGGGTAATAAAGAGGGCACGTACTGAATGGAGCACTGGGTGTTATACGCAAACAATGAATCATGGAACACTACATCAAAAACTAATGATGTAATGTATGGTGATTAACATAACAAAATAAAAAAATGTTAAAAAAATCCACTATTTACTTGGTGCTTGATGTCTTTTGAACTCTGCTTATCTAAACTAATTTTTTCCTTTACCTTCAATTACATAAATAATACATAAATAGGGCACCTGGGTGGCTCAGTTGGTTAAGCGACTGTCTTTGGCTCAGGTCATGATCCTGGAGTCCTGGGATCGAGTCCGCATCGGGCTCCCTGCTCAGCAGGGAGTCTGCTTCTCCCTCTGACCCTACCCCCTCTTGCACTCTCTCTCTCTCTCAAATAAATAAAATAAAATATTTTTAAAAAATAATACATAAATACATTCTTGTTGTGAAATATTTAGGTGATAAAAACAAAACAAGACAGTATGGTGATTTCTCAAAAAATTAACACTAGACTACCAAATGGTTTGGCAATCCCACTTCTGGGTACATATTCAGAAGAAAGGAAAACAGGGTCTCAAAAAGATATTTACACATACATGTTCATAGCAGCACTATTCACAATAGTCGAAAGACAGAAGCAACCCAAGTGTCCATCTATGAACAAAGGAATACATGAAATGTGGTACATACATACAATAGAATATGATTCAGCCTTAAAAAGTAAATTCTGACATGTGCTACAACATGGATGAACCTTGAAGACACGATGCTAAGTGAAATAAGCCAATGACAAAAAGACAAAAACTCTATGATTCCTCCTACATGAGATATCTGAAGTAGTCAAATTCATAGCAACAGAAAATAGAATGTAGTTGCCAGGGGCTGGGGGGAGGGCAAGCGCGGAGTTGGTGTTTACTGAGACAGAGTTTCAGCTTTGCAAGATGAAACACTTCTGGGGATCTCTTGTACAACAGGGTGCATATACTTCATTCACACTACTGAACTGTACACTTGAAAATGGTGAGGAGGAGAAATTTTGTTATTTTTGTTACAATTAAACTTTAAAAACTAAAAATAAAGCAAAAGTCTCTTGGATGACCACTTTCAATCTCATTCACCATCCCAGAGGTGCCATCTGCTGATTAATTTGATGCGTATGCTTACATCTATTTTTCTATATGTTTACATACATACATATATGGATAAAAAGAAACGATTTGTGTAGATTTTTTTATTTAACATATATTACATTGCACAGCATATATTTTCATCAGTATGTTTTTTTCATAATGCTGGTATATATTGATCTAGCTTTTTAAAAAAAAATTGCTACACTGACCCCAGAATAGGAGTATAACAGAATATTTAACCACACTACTTTTAATGGACTAATGGTTTCTAATTTTTGTACTGTAACAATATCTCTTTGAGCTTATGTGAGAATGCATTTTTGGATCATTGGGTATGTGTATTTAACATTTTAATTTATACCACTATGTTGCTCTCCAAAACAGCTGAACCATCCACACAGTGCAGGAAAATACCATTTCCCTACTTCCTCATTAACACTTGCTATTATCAGTCTCTTCAATTTTTGCCAAAATGATGGTTGGAAATGATATCTCATTCCTGTTTGATTTTCATTTCCCTGATTGCTATTGAAATTGAGGGTTTTTTCATTTAGTTGTTGGTCATTTGTATGTTTTTCTCTCAATTGTCTTTTCACATCCTTTGCCCACTGCCTATTTTTCTTTTGTGCTCTTACTGATTTGTAGGAATTACTTACATATTTATCCCTTGTCTTTTAGAATATGTGTTGTAGATGCTTTTTGTACCATTTATTTTCTAACATCATTTACTGAGTTTTTTACTTAGTGGTTCAAAATATCACCATTGTCATTTACTAAATTCTTGTATATACATAGGTCTGATTCTGGACCCTATCTTCTGGACTCTATATTTAAGAGATCTGTTTATCCCTCACCCTTATGTCACATTTTGAAAATTACTATAACTTATAATGATACCCTCATTACTCTTCTTTTTCAAAGGAGCCTTTGCTGGTCTGGTGCATACTCTCTTCCAAATGAATTTTTGAAAACATCTGAGATGGGCTGGAAGATTTGGGCTGGGGAAGGGAGTTTTGGCTGGTATTGCAATAAATTTACAGATTTGGGGACAACTGATATTTTAAATATATTGAGTCATCCAAGCTAGGAACATGATTTAACTCTCCATTTATTCAGATGCTCCTTTTTGTCCTTTAATAAATTTTATTTTTTGTTCTCACGAGTGTTTCATTTTGCTTCTTGGCTTTATTCTAGGAATTGCAGAGGCTCTGTCTGTGCTGTGAATGTAATTTTTTTTTCAATTACATTTCCTAATTGCTTTTGGTTAGCATACAGGGAAGCTATTACTTTTGATATGTTGATTTTATACCCATCCACACTGATACACTTTTATTGTCTAAATAGGTTTTAATGTTTTATTTTGGATTTTATGGGTGTATAATCATGTCACCCTATGTCAAAGACATTTTTGTCTTCCCTTCCCAATATCTTATTTCTATTTCTTATCACATTGGCTAAAGATTTCCAGCACAATGGTATAGCAGCCTTTTTTTGTTCTTCTAATAGCAATACTTCTAAGTTTTTACCATTTGATATGGCATTTGCAGTAGATCTCTGGCACATACGCTTATGCAGTCAGACTTCCAATAAGAAACCAATGGTATTCTGAAACAACATAACTGAGAAGAATTTGTTTATGAAGGGACTAGAGTTAATCCTGATTGTTCACGATTCCATATTTGCAAATTCGCCTGCTTGTTAAAATTTATTTGTAACCCTAAAGTCAATACTTGTGGTGCTTCCACAGTAATTCAGACACATGTAGAGTGGCAAAAAATTTGTAACTGACATGCACCCTCCCAGCTGAAGCTGAACAAGGCAACACTGCATTCTTGTTTCAGCTCTCCTACTACAAACAAATGTCTTTCCTCAGTTGACTCGGTAACACTTTTTTGGATGTTTGTACTTTTATTGACAATTTTGCTGTTTAAAATGGCCCCCAAGCATAGTGCTGAAGTGCTGTCTAGTGTCTCTAAACACAGAACAGCAGCAATGTGCCTTATGGAGGCACATTTTCATCAACTCTAAGTCAAACAAACAATGGAGGGAATGATTACCAGAACCCTGAGGGCAAGAGTCCTGGGGAGTCAACTGCCCTGAGAGGTACAGTGATAACTCAGGGGACCTTGCAGGGATGGAAACAGAGGAACACATACCTTGAACTCACTCCCCTGTTTCCCTCAAACTTCTTGCTGAGGTTCCTGTGAATCAATTTCAGCAGGGAAGCAGCGGATGCAGCAGGAGAGGGGAAGTGCTCGTCCTCTCTATACAGATGAGTGAGGACTGGACTTTAGGGCACAGGAAATACAGCAGCATGATGTATCAATTGAAGGCAAGATCCTTATATTCCTAATTTGCTAATGAGCTTTACAAAAAAATTAGAGGGGCGCCTGGGTGGCTCGGTCGGTTAAACATCTGCCTTGGACTCAGGTCAGGATCCCAGAGTCCTGGGATCAAGCCCCGAGTTGGGCTCCCTGCTCAGAGGGGAGTCTGCTTCTCCCTCTCTCTCTGCCCCTCCCTCTGTTCGTGCTCTCTCTAGCTCTCTCTCTCAAATAAATAAAATCTTTATTTATTTTTATTTTTATTTTTTTAAGATTTTATTTATTTATTTGACAGAGAGAGACACAGTGAGAGAGGGAACACAAGCAGGGGGAGTGGGAGAGGGAGAAGCAGGCTTCCGCAGAGCAGGGAGCCCGATGTAGGGCTCGATCCCAGGACCCTGGGACCATGACCTGAGCCGAAGGCAGGCGCTTAACGACTGAGCCACCCAGGTGCCCCCCAAAAAAAATCTTTTAAAAAAATTAGAAATTACTGCTGAATTTGATCAAATTATTTTTCAGCATCTATAGTTTCTTCCTTTACTCTGTTAAGGTTGTGAGTTATGCTAACACATTTTCTAATGTTAAGTTACCTTGTGTTACTAGGATAATTCAACTTGATCATCTTGCCTTATCCTTTAAATATACTGATTCAATTTGCTAATGTTTCAGATTTTCACATGAATAATCAGTCTAATTTTCTTTTTCAGTTTTGTTATCTTGGTAAATCTAGCCTCCAAAAATTAAATTGGAAGGTTTCCATTTTTCCTACGCTCTGCAATAGCTGTTATAACATGGGAATTATCTCTTCCTTGAAGATTTTTTAGAACTCATAACATTTTCTGGGCATTTTCTTCTTATAGTTTTATCAGTTCTTCACATTTCATTTTTCTTTATAATATTATTCTTTAATTGCCCAAATACATATGCTTGCTATAATGTGCACAACAATTTCACAACATATTTTCAAAATGATGAAGCTCCCTCGACTCTTGCTGTCATTATCACCCACTAAGATGACCATTATTAATAACATGGGTTTGTCTTTCCCCACCATCCTCTACACTCACACAGACATACACAAGCAACCAGTGCTTCTTTAAAAATAAACACACTACACACATCACTTTGCAACCTCCTTTAAACTCCACAAATAAAATATAATATACATCCCTTCACCTAACCAATAAAATATAACTCATTATTTTAAATGGATACATAATATTCCATTGTACATACACACTGTGATTTAATCAAGCATTTCCCCATTCCTTTGCAGATGGAGAGTTAGGTTCTCTTTCCTTCATCCTCCCTCCCTCTCTCTTCCTCCTTTTCTCTTTTCTCTTCTACCGCAAACACTGCTCCTATAAATATCTTCATACATGAGTACTTCTTTTTCTATAGATTAGATTCCCAAAAAGGGCAAAGTCAAAGGGGATGTAAATTAACAAGATGTAAAACAGTTTTAGCCAGAGGTCCCAAGAATCTGAGAAAAAGATTTCATATACCACACACCAACAGATGTGCAGGGCTTACAACGGTGGTGGTCAAAGCTGGTTGGAAGCCTTTCAGCCAAACCCACTTAAGAGTCAGGAGTGGGGGGTAAAGAGGCAGGGGCTGAGAGACACTTTCTTTGGAGAGAGTTCTTGGACAGTGGTGGCACCATCCTTCTCATCAGCCCAAGGGGAGCAGTGCTGGGTGTGTCCTCCTCACCTCAAACTAGTGACGGTTTTCAGGAGACCACTGTGAGAACACTATGTGTGTCCCCTGGAGTATAAGGTCATGATGAACTGGTTTCTGACCCTTGCCCCCAAATAATTCTGCACTCAAAAGGCTGACTGCAGTCTGCCCTGCGCCTTGTTTCCACTGACAGAAGGATGAGAAAGTGTGGGTGCTTCGTGGACCAGACGTGGTGCATGTAGGACAGAGGCAGCCTCGAGCATGCGTGCATCCTGCTCAAGAGGTGCCTCTGGAGCAATGGGGATCTACAAACAGGGAGAAAATGTGGAAGGCATAGCCCAGGCAAAGGAAGACATTAAAAGTGGCCCACGCAAGTGGCACTTTGCACATTGTAGAAGTAGCAACTGGAGGTTCCTAGTGACCGAACCTTGAGCAAAGTGCTCCATGGGAAAAGAAACGTCAGCTCTAAGGATCTACCAAGTCCAAAGCGCATCCATCCCTACTTTTTAACAGCAAGTACCCAGACAAGCAATACCTCTCCTGACCTCCTCATCCTTACCTCCCTTTCCCTACCTCCTGCCTGGGCCAGGAGTGGAGGCATGCAGGGAAGCAGAAGAGAAGCCAGCCGGCCCCTCCTTTCCCTCTGCAACACCTGCTGGATGCAGGGAGAAGCTCTGTGCAAAATCCAGAGTTTTGACTTATACGCAGGACTGAACATTTTAAATGTTGTGAATAAAAGTGACCAGAGACTTTTTTTTTTAAGTGGCTGAAAATGTTATTATGTAAACTACCTAAAATTTTAGCTAGGGAGAAGGGAAAAAATCCTAGCAGAGGCCTGAGAAACAAGTTGCTTTTTGCTTACTTCCTTTGGTGGCCTGCTTCTTCACTATTAGGGGCAGATGAGATACTTCGTGGATAAGACACTGCCAAATTGCTGAGCATAACAAGTTATAGCAATCCACACACCTAGTGGCAACTCATAAAAATGGTTCTCTGAACCTTGTCCAAGACTACTTATCTCAATTACCGCAACCGCGCTGAAAAAAATTCTGTTGTGTTAATTTGCTGCCCTCAGCTCGCAGACAAGATCAAGTTCATCACAAAAGGACAACATTTGGAAGCTGGACTGGACATTAGAAATTACAAAACCGAGAGAGACAGAGGGCATCTCAAAGCCTCAAAATGAATCGTCACTACTGTTTATTTAGTAGAAGAGTTCTCAGATTCATGCCATTCACTAGACTCAAAATTCTTCCTGAAAATTCACCTTTAAAAAGGAAAGATAATCTGTTATGACTGTAAAATTTCTGGCAATATGATATCATATCAAGATCACTGATTATATTTATTGGTTCCCACAGGATACATCTCGAATATTTGGTGCTTTGATGTGCAGTAACGTCCAGATATATTTAATGAAATCTCACTGACTTCTTCTCATTTTGGTTTTATTTTTTAGTTTTCCCTATTTTAAAACCTCAAATTGTTCACTTTGAGAATCAAAGTAAGACTTTTTGGTTGGACAGATGACAAGTGTGAGAGCAAAATGGTCCCCAAAATGCACAGCTTTGTATAAAAGCCAGCTGCATAAGAATTTGCCATTACATACATATTTACTGAAAAATATATCTAGCTTAGTGAGTTTTATGACTTCATGGTGCATAATTTCAAAGCCATTCACCTGTGGCTAGAAGGCAGAAGGAGGAGACTTGCACCACCCCCCACCCCCATGCCTTCCTCTTTCTGTGGATCAGAATATGCTGGCCAATTGCACCAGAAAAAAGAACAACCAGAGAAGATTTTTGAATAGCAAAACATATAATTATTTAATCTTACTCAGGGGAAATAAGAAGCGACACACCACAATACATACCATATGTGTCTCCTTCAGGAAGGGCCTGGCTCTTCATAAGTCCGTGGTATATTACGTCTCTCTCCCCCCAAACACAAATTCATTCCAGTGTAGCTGGTTTTAACTCAGCATGCATTCTTAGGATTTCTTTATGTATCACATCCAGGGAGACTGTATAGATTTTGTATGGATTTTAAGGATATTTTACACAACTAGCATGTTTACTATGCAATTTTCTCAGGTCAGTCTCCTTCCAATTAATATATTAATATATATTAATATATGATTGAACATATGTTGAATTTGTCACATACACATTTCTCTTCCTAATATCCACTCTGTCCGATAGCAAAAGTTAAATCCCAAGTCCTACTGCAGAAATATAAAATTAAGAGATCCAGTTGCTTCTAAAGGTCATTCATTATGAATCACATTAGCTGAGGCATGGGTGGCCCATGATCATGGTTTAAAGAACTTTTCTAACTGAAGAAAACTATTTTGGTTTTCACAGAAATACAATCACTGCTAGAGTTTAGGAGTACACACCTACAAATGAGGACACCTTCCCCTCCCAGTGGTATTTGTTCAGTACCTGCTCCGTGTTCTTCCAGCTGGAAGCCAACCTCTGTCTCCCTTCTCATAGCCGGTCTCAAACACGGTCTGTCTCTTCGATCACGTCTCTCCCCTCACTTCCGTCCTCCACCGCGGTAGTGCACACACTGTACCCTGGGCGCATGCGCCGCCAGGGCTCCCAGACACGGCTTAGCCGCCATCCACGTCCCACGTCCCTGCGTCCCCACGGCCGGCCCCACGGCCCACGTCATCCACGTCACCACGCTCTCTAGCGCCTTGGCAGTCACTGCTGCCTGCTCACGCTTCCCTGATCTTGATCTCGAAATCATCTCCTCATCTTCCTTCTGAGCTTGAAAGCGCCTGCCATTTCCTCCCCTTCCCTTTACTCGCATATATTTACTCCTTTATTCGTTGTTTTGTTTTGTTTTTCGTTTCAGCGATGTCATAGAGCTTGTAAAAACGTCCACCAGAACTGTGGCATATGTGTGCAAAGCCCTCCACTCCATCTCCCACCGCCTCCCTGTCACTCCCAGGAGCCACTGGTAATAGTTGTGCATTTTTATCACAGTCATAATATGCAAACAAACGTCTGTCAGTTTCTGTTGAGGTCTTTTACCCTAATGGGAACCTTTACACAGTTCTGTGGCTTGCTTCTTTCTTTTTTGTTGTTGTTTTCAAATCACTTGAAAAATGTAAATAATATAGAAGTATATGCTATACAACATAAAAGTCTCTCTCGTGGTATATTTACCCATGAAGCCAAGTTGTTATGTCATCATTCTGGGTCACCAAAAGAAAAAAAAAAAAGTAATAGAGAAAAAAAGTTCATCATCCAAAAAAAAAACCCATAAAGCTATTTGAATCTTTATTGAAGTGTCTTTTTTTCTCTCTGCAACTCCTTCCCTCTTTACACGTGTGTGTGTATCTGTGCACACACACACACACAGAACTGATGGATATTCAGGTTCCTAGCTGGTGACTATCACAAGCAGCACTGCAATAAACAGCTTCATGAATACCCACCTTTGTGCACATGTGAGTATTCTGCAGCACAGATTTCCAGAAGTGAAAATGCTGTATTAGCATTTAAGTAACATGCATTTAAAATTATATTAGATCCTGCCAAATTGCCTCCCCAAACAATTTGCTCTCTTACTAGCAGTGAAGATTACCTTCACATCCGCATTAACATGGTGCTACCAATCTCTGAATTTTTTTCTTTTGCCAATCTCATACATTAAAAGTAGGATCCAGTTATTTAATTTGAATTTTTTTCTGTTGCATGTTTTACAAGAATTGTCAATCAGCCTATTACTTGCCTTTAATTTCATTTGTGATGCCCTTCACTATAAGGAAGTGCTTAACTTTTACATAGTCAATTTTGTCAAGATTTGCCTTTATGTTTTCTTGTTCTTTTGTCATAAAAAAAATTCCTTCCTCAGGCTAAGCTTATTAAATACCTTTATAGTTTTATATAAATACCAATTTAAAATGTGCAAAATGCATGTGTGTGCGTGCATGTGTATGTATTTCTGGACTTTTTCCCCATCATGCTATGTATTTCAGCAATAATGCCACCCTATTGTAGTTACTGTAGTTTTATAGTCTGTTTTGATGTCTGAGGTAGAAAAATTCCACTTTATTGTGCTTGGCCAATCTCAGGAAACAACTTGTCAAAATCCATTTTTAAAGTCCCAGAAATTTTTAGTGAAATCTCCTTGAATAAAAATTATTTAGAATCAAGTCTACAGCGGGGCATTGAAAATCTCCTGCATGTTCCTGTGAACCTAAAAGGCTATGTGCACGTGCAAAGCCGTGTGGCTGGGGTTGTGCACGTTCCCAGGAACACCTGAGAGAGCCATACGTTCCCACCTCTGGCTTACCTTCAAGTTCTGCGCAAGCAAGCAGGAGCTTTGAAGATGTGTACACACACACACACACACACACACACACACACACACACACCCACACCCACACCCACCCACACACACACACACACACACACACACACACACACACACCCAAAGGATGAGAAACATATTGGCTCAAGGTTAAGATAGCTTTCCCAGAAATCCAACCCAGTGACTTCCATTTAAATCCCAATGATCTGATCTAGGTCTTAATGTCCACATATAACTAAAAAGACACCTGGGAGAGTGAGTGTCTTAGCTCCACAAATTGCTACTACCCAGGAAGTCAGTGTTCTGTGCATAAGAATGGCAGGCTGATTATTGGCAAGGCAAAAAGCAGTGCCCTCTACAATGTGTTCAATTTCTACTTCTTGGAATTATCTTGTAGACTAATAAACAGATTTTTTAAAAAATCTATGTGGTATGAGTTAGGTGGGTACAGAGTTTTTTAATGAGTCAGTTAAAACAAGCTTCTCAATAGTATATTTATGTTCTTGATTATTATTGTCAGAAGAGGTGTGTTAGGGGCACCTGGGTGGCTCAGTTAAGCGCCTGCCTTCGCATCGGGTCATGATCCCAGGGTCCTGGGAGCTAGCCCCACATCCGGGTCCCTGATCACTGGGGAGTCTGCTTCTCCTTCTGCCTCTGCCCCTCCCCCTGACTTGTGCACACTTGCTCACGCGCTCTCTCTCTCTCTGACAAATAAGTAAAATATTTTTAAAAAGAAGAGGTGTTTTAGTCTCTTGTCATGATTGTGTTTTTTACCTGACAATACAAGGATCTTAGAATGCTTTACTGAGAATCATAGCCAACACTCCTAAAGCACTTGGTCTATATCAAGCACGGTTCTCAGTGGTTGACATACATGTTAACTAATTTAAGTATCACAATAACCCTATGAGCTTGATACTGTTACTATCTTCATATTAAGAGAAGTATAGAGACATACAGAGATGTTGGTTAAGTTGTTCAAAGCAAATTAATAAGTACTAGATAATAAGTACTAGAGTCAAGATTGCAACCGAGGCAATCTGGCTCTAGTATCTGTTCTCCCACCCACTAAGCACCACTCAAACCTGACCACCCATCCAGTTAGTTGTTCAATATTTTAGTTCTAGTCTCTTACCCTCATCCCCAAATTAGATGTTACTTTCTTTTATTGTATGCCATCTATATTTATTTATATTTAGCAATATCTTTGCTCACAATTTCTTGTTTCAGACATTCCAATTCCATCTGGAGTATTTTCTCCATATTTCCTTAAAAGTTTCCTTTGTGGGTACTTCTTAATTGTCTCTTAGTACATTGAAAATAATTCACTGACTGTGCTACTGTCACTGAAAAATAAAATTTTACTCTCATGACATTTCTTTGTAGGTAATCTGGTTTTTTTTCCTGGTTGTTTTCCAGATCTTCTTTTTATCTTTTATGACCTACAGTGTCTCTGTGTTTTATCTAGCTGTGAACTTTGTTTTTACTACTTGAGGTTCATTTGGCTTCCTCTATATGAGAATTTAGATCTAGCAATATTTCTGAAAAAAATCTTAGGCATATGTCTTTGAAAAATTGTCTCTTTTTATATGCTAGAACTTATTACTGTCACTTCCTTATTGTTTGGTAGAGTTTTATATTTTACATATCTTTTGGATGGTGTTCCAAATAATTCCTTCAGTTCACTAATTCTTCATTCAGCTGTATTTAACCTGCTCTTAAATCTTACTGATTTGTGACACGTTTTTGTCAGTTGTATGTATTGCAAATATCATCTTCCACTTTTTGGCTTCCATTTACATTCCCTGTCTTTTAGTTTAGTAATATCATCAATCAGGAGACACTGTTAAAGCTTCGCAGAAACGATGCTCTCCCTTACTATGAGTGCAACTTCCAGAACAGGGAAGTAAGGACCTCCAAAAATTTACTTCTCCAGAAAAACAATGAGAACACTGGCAAAAACTGTCAAAAGTCAACTTTTTTCCAAAACTCTGGAAAGTAAGATCTTCTGCAATCTTATGAGTGCTTATTCAAGAAAAGCAGCTGAGGGCGCCTGGGTGGCTCAGTTGGTTAAGCGACTGCCTTCGGCTCAGGTCATGATCCTGGAGTCCCGGGATCGAGTCCCATATCGGGCTCCCTGCTCAGCGGGGGGTCTGCTTCTCCCTCTGCCCTCTTCCCTCTTGTGCTCTCTGTCTCTCATTCTCTCTCTCTCAAAAAAAAAAAAAAATCTTTAGAAAAGAAAAGCAGCTGAATCTCAGTAAATGGAGTAGACTTGTGACATTTCAACTTGTCCTAATCCCAATCACATCTCCCTAGCCCTTCAGTGGCCTTGAACACCAAATACAGTAGCTCTGAAAACCAGCAGCCTAGCAGCTACTAGAGGGGACAAAATGAGTATGGATCTCCCCAAAAGACTATCCCCTAAGAATTGTCTCTACTTGACCTCTCAGCCTGCTGAAAAGTTCAACTCTCAGGGCTTCTTTTTCTTTGTGTTGTTTCTGATCTTAGAAGAAAAGCTTTCAGCTTTTCACCATTAAGTATGATGGTAGCTGTGGATTTGTCACTTACGCCCTTTATTATGTTGAAGTATGTTCCCTCTATACCTGCTTTATTGAGAGTTTTTATCATAAATAGATGTTGAAGTTTGTCAAATGATTTTTCTGCATCTCTTGAGATCATATGATTTTTATCTTTCAATTTGCTAATATGTTGTATCACGTTGAGTGATTTGCAAATATGGAACCATCCTTGCATCCCTGGAATAATCCCACTTGATTAGGGTTTATCATCCTTTTAATGTATTTTTGAATTTGGTTTGCTAATATTTTGTTGCAGATTTTTGCATCTATGTTCATCAAGGATGTTGACCTGTAATTTTATTTTTTTGTGGTGTCCTTGTCTAGTTTTAGACAAACTGGTCCTGGACTTTTGTTCGTTGGGAGTTTTTTAAATTACTGATTCAATTTCATTGCTAATAATCAGTCTATTCAAATTTTCTTTATTCCTGATTAATCTTGGAAGGTTATGTTTCTAAGAATTTATCTATTTCTTGTAGGGTGTACAATTTGTTGACATATAATCATTCATAGTAGTCTCTTAAGATCTTTTGTATTTCTGTGGTATTGATTGTAACTTCTCCTCTTTCATTCCTGATTTATTTATTTTGGCCCTTTCTTTTTTGGGATATAAAATTCTGATTTATTTATCATGCTGAAGATAATGTTTATTTCTCATCTACTGTTCTTTCGATTAGTGGGTTATATATATAGTTTAACATTTACAGATAATTTTTTCCTGATAAATAAGCTATAAAACAAATAGGTTTTATCAGAAATAATTTCAGGGTATTTTTTCTACATAGCCCTTGGAAAAAATGTAAATCATATTATATATTAAGTGCCACAAATAGGTTAAAAGTAAAAGTCCCGCATTTTCTTCCCAGGGTACAATGTAGCTCATTGCTTAAAAAAAAATAATAAAAAAAAGATTATTTCTTTTTTTGTTTTTATTTTTAATTATTTTATTTAAATTCAATTAGTTAACATATAGTGCATCACTAGTTTCAGATGTAGAGCTCAGTCATTCATCCGTTGCATGTAACACCCAATGTTCATTACATCATGTGCCCTCCTTAATTCCCATTACCCACCTACCCCATTCCCCCACCTACCACCCCTCCAACAACCCTCAGTTTGTTTCCTATAGTTAAGAGCCTCTTATGGTTTGTCTCCCTCTCTGATTTCATCTTATTTTATTTTTCCCTCCCTTCCCCTATGATCCTGCTTTGTTTCTTAAATTCCACATATATGTGAAACCCTATGATAATTGCCTTTCTCTGATTAATTTATTTCGCACTAAAAGAGTAGAAAAAGGTCAATGAAACTAACAGCTTTTTCTACTCTTTTAGTCTCTGTTCCATTTATTTCTGTTTTGATCTTTATTATTTCCTTCTTTCTGCTAACTTAAGCTTTGTTTTTATTTTTCTAGTTCCTTTAGGTGTAAGGAACTTAGATCATTTGAGATGTTTCTTGTTTCTTGAGGTGGGTCTGTATCTCTATAAACTACAACTATAAACTTAGAACTGCTTTTGCCAGGCCCCATAGCCTTTGAACTGTTGTGTTTTCATTTTCATTTGTCTAAAGGTATTTTTTGATTTCTTCTTTGACTTATGGGTTGTCTAGTATCAGAATTGACTTCCTCTTTATGACTGAATAATATTCCATTGTATGGACATATTGCATTTTGTTTATCCATTTATCCATCAATGGACACTTGGGTTGTTTCCACCTTTTGGCTACTGTTAATAATGCTGCTATGAATATTTGTGTACGAATATCTGTTTGAGTTCCTGTTTTTCATTTTTGGGGGGTATATACCCAGAAATGAAACTGCTGGGTCATACAGTAATTCTGTCTCATATTTTGAGGAATTGTCAATCTGTTTTCTAGAGCAGTTACCCCATTTTACATTCCTACCAACAGTACACAAGGGGCTCAATTTCTCTGTCTTTGCCAATACTTGTTATTTGCTGCTTGTTTGTTCTTAAAAATAGTCATCCTAATGGATGCAATCAATTGAGTTTTTAGTTTCAGTGATTATATTTTTCATCTTTAGAGTATCCATGTTTTTCATACTTCTATTTTATTTTATTTAGTAACACTAAATATGATTCTGAATGTTGTATTCTCTATTTGAAGTTTTTGTGTATCAGTTTCTATTGTCTCTTTTACTACTCATTTCACTAATAGTGTGTGTTTCTTCTCTGTTTAGTTTTTAAATTATTATTGTGAATTTCTCATTTCCTTATACATTTATCCACGGGAATTCTTTGAGCTTTCAGTTGAAGGTGAGTTCCTCCAGAAACGATTTGTGTTTACTTTAGCAACCCCTGGAAGGCCTTGATAATTTGGGACTACTTTAAATTTAATTCTGGCTTGAGGTTGTTTAGATTCATAAGTAGTATAAACTTGTACCAAAATTTATGTGGGGAGCAGACTGAGATTATGAATTCTCAAGAGAGACTTTTACCCCTTCAATGAACAGCAGGGTCAAGGTTTCTCCATTGTTTCTTTCTGCATGTTGGTTTTTATTTCTTTTTCACCCTAACAGAATATCACTCTTGGGTCCCATTTGAATGCAAGAGGGAGTGTCTCCCATTATATTTGCTAATTTTAGAAGGCTCTCAGCTTTTTTTCCTTGCCTGAACCTTAATTAAGATGAGAGACATTTTACATTCCTAGTGGTAAAAAGGACCACAGCAAAGGTACAAATTCTTCTCAAATTAATTTGTAGTTTAAAGGAAATTCTATTCAACATTCCAGAGTTATGTGTGTGGCAAGAAAGAAATATGGGAAAAGAATTCTAAGAATAAAGGGGCACCTGGGTGGCTCAGTTGGTTAAGCGGCTGCCTTCGGCTCAGATCATGATCCCAGGGTCCTGGGATCGAGTTCCGCATTGGGCTCCCTGCTCGGCAGAGAGCCTGCTTCTCCCTCTCCTTCTGTCTGCCGCTCTGCCTTCTTATGCTCTCTCTCTATCTCTGTTAAATAAATAAATAAATAAATCTTTAAAAAAAAAGAATTCTAAGAATAAATTCACGTGAAGGGGAAGAAATTGAGAAAGAGAAATAGGAAGAGGGAAGAATTTCCCTACTTGATATTGAGCTGTATCATAAAGCTGTCCAAAAGAAATGGTGTAATACATAATCAATAATAAAGCAGCCTGGGGGTGCCTGGATGGTTCAGTCGGTTAAGCGTGAGCCTTCAGCTCAGGTCCTGATCCCAGAGTCCCGGGATCAAGCCCCGCATCGGGCTCCCTGCTCAGTGGGGAGTTTGCTTCTCCCTCTGCCTCTGCCTGCCCCTGCCTCCACTTATACGCTTTCTTTCTCTCTGTCAAATAAATAAATAAAATCTTTAAAAAAATTAAAATAAATCAACCTAAATAGCTCAGAAGTAGACCCTATAAAACATAAGCTTAATGTATAATGGAAAACTTATCACAAGTCAATGAGAAAGGGGTGGATTATTCAACAAATGGTGTTGCTCAACAGACTATGTAGTGGGGGAGGTCTATATTCTCACTTTCTTGTACACATTAGATAAATTTGGGCTAAGTTACATAACTGAATATAAAAGCAGCTGTAAAATCATATGTTGTATGAGTGACTCTCACTCTGGTCAAGAGAAGTTTCTGAAAACAAAAGCAACTGGAGACATAACATAAGGGAAAATAACTAGATAAAAATAGAAAATGTGTACAGCAGAAGTCATAGAATTATACAATTATCACCTAGGGAAAAATCTTCAATAGTATAAACAAGAGAAAACAATTCCTCTGTCCTTATGACATATGACATTGCTTTATTACTCTAAAATATTTTAGTGTCTGCTTTTTTCCCCAAACTCATTTATTCCCCACTCAAAATGCTGCCTCCAGGTATCAGAAGTGTGTCCACTAACCTGGTAAAAGCATTATGACATGATGCTTTCCTTTACTTCCTGTAGATTCAAGTCTCAATCCATTATAATATCCCTTTAGCCCGAAGAACATCTTTAGTATTAAGAAACACTAGTGCAAGTCTGCTAGCAACAAATTCTTTCAATTCTCATTTATTTGAAAATGTCTTTACTTCAACCTTAAGATATTTTTTGCTGAGTACAAAACTCTGGGTTCACTGTTTTTTGCGTTTTGTTTGTTTTCTAAAATGTCACCCATTGTGTTCTGATGAGAATCCATGTTTTTTCCCCGTTTGTGGTATGTATCCACCCCCCCCCACCTCTCCCCTGGCCCCCCTTAAAGAATATCTCTGGAATTCTGCAGTTTGACTAGGTAAGGTGCTTTTTCTTTGTATTTGTCCTGCTTCTGGTTTGCTGAGCTTCTTGGATCTATAAATAAATATTTTTCATCAAATTTGGATTTTTTGGCCATTATTTCTTCAAATACCTTTTTCTGCTAAGTGTATGATTTCAGGCAGCAGCAAGTTGATCTTAGGGCCACATAGTGTGGTGAAGGAGCTGGGGTTAGGCTGTGAAGCCCTTTGGACAAATCATTTAGACATTTAGTTTCCTCTTTTACAGGAGAGAAAATTATAATCTTCACCTTGTGGGATTTCTCTAAGACTTAAATAGAATGGTGCTTATCTAAATGGCACTTGGAAGGTATGAGTGAATGATGCACCTTATTCTGTTTAAAGCATTTCTCCAGGAGGCCCCAGCTAAAATACACATATAATCAATTATCTTTTATGAATATCCTAAAAGACTCATTTGTTGAATTACCTGGCAAAGAGCAAGGAATATTTTTGTTCTTTTGCTGTGTTTACAGTAGGGAGACACAGGAAAAGTTCCCAGCATGGGCGCTAGGGTTTTGGGAGACTTTGCAAAGGCAAATGGGCACACACATTCCAGTTTGTGTTGATCAGCAACCTGCCTTTCCCCAGCCAGGAGAACTGGTCCATTCATCCTTGTTATCAAATGTGTAATGCAGGGCGCCTGGGTGGCTCAGTTGGTTAAGCGACTGCCTTCGGCTCAGGTCATGATCCTGGTGTCCCGGGATCGAGTCCCGCATCGGGCTCCCTGCTCGGCAGGGAGTCTGCTTCTCCCTCTGACCCTCCCCCCTCTCATGTGCTCTCTCTCTCAATCTCTCTCTCTCAAATAAATAAATAAATAAAATCTTTAAAAAAAAATGTGTAATGCACATGAAAGAATGTGCAAAACTGGAGATGTCCGTATTGTTATATTCAAAACAAAACAGTAGGACAGACTTACTGTCAGAATTAATGTCTTCCAGTTCTCTCAATTATCATTGGTTTAATCTGACAAGTGTTTGCTTTAGACGTTGATGCTTTGTCTCTGTGTAATTTTCAGCACCAGAAAAACAACAGGGTTGTAACTGCAGAGATAAACGAGGTTTCTAAATTACCTGTTTCATTTCTCTATGTTGCTTAGGATGCTACTGTCAGTTTGGAAAGGTTGGCTCATTGTGAGGGAATGTGTGTGCATGTTGGAGGGGAGGGCTCCTGAATTGCTGTTTCCTGAGTGTTTATTTGTGATGGGCAGATGGAGATCAATGCTGGAGATGAGTGGAACTGAATGAAGTCTACCCGGAGGAAAGATGTGCAGATTAGGGGGCAGTGATGACACGTGTTGCAAGGCAGGCAAAGAGAATTCATGTTAGGTTAGAGAGAGAATGGGAACCTGGCCACAACATGAGTCTGCATGCTCATTTGCTCATTATGGGTGAATGAGTGTAAAAATGTACTGAAATGCTGCCCATGGTATCTGCCAACATCTATTTGCATATTATTTTTCCCTTTGATTGGCAATATGTCCCATGATTGGGAAGAAAGTTTTGGTACAGACAGAAGGTCAGGCACCACTGCAAATATACTTAGGTCACTGTAGTGTCAATTAAGGTATTTCTCCTTCACTTGAAAAAATTCTATCCACAGTCAATTAGTAAGTCAACAGTTATATTGACTTTAACATCAGTGTTTTACTTTAAAACTTAAAATTTAAAACTTTAAAAACTTAAGATTATTACATGGGAACAGAGATACACAAATCGAAGCATCTCTGCCCCCCCAAAAAAGAAAATTCTGCGAAGAGATATTTGTACTTTTTGGTTCTGTGACAACCAATTAGAATGCCAATCAGCCAACCTGACAGATGACCAATGGTGGGGCAATAAGCTATTCAGGACATCTAACAAATCTGTCTGGTGACACTTAAATAGGAAATCTAGTAAGAATAAAATATTCTCCTGAAAATTCTTCTTTAAAACAAGACAAACAAACAAACAAACAAAAAACAAAAATCAGGGCACCTGGGTGGCTCAGTCGGTTGAGTGTCCAGCTCTTGATTTTGGCCCAGGTCATGATCTCAGGGTCATGGAAGTGAGTCCCAAGTAGGGCTCTGCACTCAGCAGGGGGAGTCTGTTGGAGATTCTCTCTCTCCCTCTGCCTCTCCCCCCACCCGCTTGAGTGCGTGCACACTCTCATGGGCTCTCTCTCTCTAAAATAATAAATCTTTAAAATAAACACATTAAAAAAACAAAAAAGAAAACCCAAAAGTACAGCAGTGATCCCAGCATTATGGTATGCTGAGTTATCCAGGTTGATCTAGTAGGAGTGTGGGGTTGGCCTGCCTGAAGCTTATTGGCATGAGAGACAAAGGAAGCTTCTGGGATGGAACTCAGCTGAAGGAGAGAAAGTTCACGTTCACAAGTTTGTTTCAAAGCCAGTATGAAATAAAAAGGACAGTTCTCATGATAGCCAGGTTGCTTATATTGCATCCTTGAGCTTTGTTTCCAGGATTTCATGGGAGAGGAGACTAATTAAAAGAAGGGGTAAGACATAACAAGTCTCCAGACAGTGGGAGCCCAGGGCAGCCCTGGTGTGTGGTTTGTGCAAGTGTGTTTCAGAACTAGCACAACTGGACATCAGGCATCTTTTCTCCACCTGGGATAAGCTTGGAGCACAGGTCAGATGTGGCTGGGGAGACTGCTGGGGCCAGATGGGAGAATGCACGGTATAGATCCTTCTGGGCACTCTGGGAATGGTTTGGACACATCTGAGCAAGTAGGGGAGTGAGAATAGAGAGTAGACGCCAGTTTCTTTTTTGTCTGCTCACATTCCTTCCCTTTGGGAACTACTCCTTCCTCTATTTCCATGAGACTGGTAGAAACCCCCATTCAACTTCCTCCCCACATTGCTGCCATGTCCCACAGAGGTACACATGTGACCCAGGCTAGCCCACAAGAGAATGCTACTCTGTTGGAATCAGTGAAAGGTGCATGTACTTGGGCTTATGACCCAAGCGGAGCCTATTAGAGTGTTTTTGTAGGGTTGAAATGGATTCTGTGCACTTCAAAGACCATCATTTCTACCCTGGAGAGATTTGGCAGAAAATACAGCCATCAGAAAAACTGTAAGATGGAGAGAACAAGACAGATTTTGAGGACCTGGCTTCAGCCTTATGTATAGCTGGCAAATCCTAAACTTTTCAGTTATATAACGGTGAACTTCCAAATTTCCCTACAGTTGTTTAAATCAGATGTAGATTACTTGCAATTGAGTGATTCTTTTTTTTTTTTTAAAGATTTTATTTATTTGACAGAGAGAGACACAATGAGAGAGGGAACACAAGCAGGGGGAGTGGGAGGGGGAGAAGCAGGCTTCCCGTTGAGCAGGGAGCCCGATGCGGGGCTCTATCCCAGGACCCTGGGACCATGACCTGAGCCGAAGGCAGACGCTTAACAACTGAGCCATCCAGGTGCCCTGCAATTGAGTGATTCTTGACTAACATGGAGAAGCGATCATTTGTTTCTGGTTTTGACTATTTCAAACTATGGTTGGCTGTGATAGCAAAAACACGAATCTCAGAGAAAGAAGTCAGGGACAGATTGTACTTTCCTCAGTTTTGTGCCCAATGTCTCCTAGGGAAATTGTTAATAAGAACGGCAATACTGGAATGCCTGGGTGGCTCAGTCAGTTAAGCGTCTGCCTTCGGCTTAGGTCATGATCCCAGGATCCTGGGATCAGGTCCCGCATCAGGCTCCTTGCTCAGCAGGCAGCCTGCTTTTCCCTCTGCCTGCCGCCCCCCAACCCCCTGCTTGTGTGCTCACATGCGTACTCTCTCTCCCGATCTCTCTGACAAATAAATAAAATCTTTAAAAAAAAAAAGCAGCAATGTTTATCTTTGGACATTTTCAAAAACTTGATGGTTTAATGAGATAATTGCTGATTATGATGTGCCCAAGAGTATTTCCTCTGAAGCGTCTACATCTCCCTTCTCCTTAATAGAGCCTCATATCATGGCACTTGGCCCCCTGATCTCCAACAGACTGCAATGTTCTCATTGCCTCTGTTTCTCTGAGAAATGAGGGGGAGGGGAGATAAAGAAGTGGAAGATGTTTTTTGGGGGGGGGTAAGATTTCTAATTTGTATTCAGCTGGAGAGAAGTTGAGAAAAGACAGTGGGGCTTTATCCTTTCCATCATTGCTTCATGTAGAATCTATGATTCTTATCCGAAATCCCCTTAGGTAATTCATCATTCATCACTTAACAAATGTTTGCAGGCCTCCTCTGGGCAGGCACTCTGCTTAGCACACAACCGTGGACAGGTAGGACAGCGCCTTGCCTTTATGGAATTTCAGCCTAGCTGGGGGAAGATAGATAATTAAATAATTTAAACGAAATGTAATACGTGTTATGAATGGAGAAGTATGGCGTGCTAATCAAGACTCTTAATAACAAGTGAGAGAAACCAAATTCAAGCTAGCGTAGATAAAAAGAGGCTATTTACTGACAGCGTTAACAACCCTGGGTACTTCTGTCTTTAGGCTTGGCTGGATCCAGGGTCCCGACAATGTAATCCAGTCTCTCTGTCCCCATCATCCTCATTGCCTTACCTCTATCTCTCTCGGACCTTTGCTTTCTTCTGTATCTTCTTCATTCTCAGGCAGGCTTTCTTGCTGGCAGAGATAGCCATTGTTAACTCCAGAAAAACATCACCCTTAGTACATGAGATCTCATAAAAAGGGAGCTCCTTTTTCTCCCAGTCCCCATAGCAAACTCCTCAATTATTCAAAAAGCTTTTTTTGGTCCATGCTTACTACCGTATCAATAATTGTGCCCAGAACTTTGAGGTTTTATTCCTGGCAGGTCCTGTTTGTGGGTCCATCCTGAGGCTGCACTAAAGAATCTGTGACGTGTACTCTGGAACACTTTTTGGCAACCCCTGAAGATAACATGTGTACCAGATTAAGAGCATCAAGAAAGGTTTATTGGAGGAAACTGATGTGGGAAGGATGAATAACAATTTTTATAGCAATAGCTAACATTTATCGCCTGTTTGCTGTATGCCAGGCACTGTGCTGAGCACTTTATGTATGTATTCCCATTAATATTCACCACAACTTCTGAAATAGGAGCAATTATTTTGTCCATTTCAGAGAAAAGGGAATTGAGGCACAGAGAAGTTAAGTAACATCCTCAAATCCCCACAGGTAGTAAATGAATAGAGTATTAGGTAAGTGAATTGGGAGGGGGGGCGTTCCAGGTGGGGAACTGCATGTGGGCAGACCCCAAGCACCTCTGAGAGACAGACCTGGTGATAGACGTGAGCATGTTGGGGGACCTTAGCATCCCTGCTTCTCCACTACCCTTCACATTCTTTCAGAGCTTTGTTTCCAGAAACTGATAAGCCCATTCAATGACTAAGGATCCAGATGATACACGACATTGAATTCCCTACTCAGATCCAGAATTTTGGCCCCCAGGGTTCTTACCAAACACCATACCTCTACCTAAATTGGTCTTTTTGAGAAGGCTCACCATGGGTGGCCCATCATTCCAATGGTTTTAACAGCATTGCAACAATTACGTGGTTCCCCATGGCAGTTGTGTGATTCTATTTGGCAGATGGGCTAGTCTTAGGGAGTAACCCAACCTACTTAATTTTTCCCTGGGTCCTGAATTCATTGGTATTGCCATTTTCTGGTTGTCCCCCCATCTCCTTTTCCCCATATTGGAGAACTTTTCTGGACATAGATCAAAACCGGTGGCAACATTTCCAGGTGTCTTTCATTTTATAATAGGTCACCATCTCCACTGCAAGCACTCTGGGACCCAAAGTCTGAAACCATCCTGTGGAGAACCGTGGTATGCATGCATCACCCTAGAGCCTAAGGATACATCATCAGAAGTGGTATATTTCTATTTACAGAGACATTTGGAGCACAGTCAGCTCTTAACACCTGTTCTGCCCAAGTCCAGAACCAGGTAAGTAGCTTGTGGTCATCATTAAGGTCAAGCAGTCTGAAATATCATTCTGTGCTGTGGTTGGGAAAGATGAGGAAGAAGGTAACAGTGAGTGAAAAGACCATACTGAGGCATTGTTGGAAGCCTTTGAGGTAGAATGACAATCATCTGATGACTTTTAGCCACCATGATACTCTTTGAATGAACTTTGTCTTCAGTACATGAACAGCTAAGATCTGCTTTCACCTTGGCTTTCTAGAGAAACCTCAACTTAAGTTTCACCATGATGCAGGAATTATCTTGGCATAGGCACCAATCCATCAGGAGGGTGCAGGACTATAAACAGTGGTTCAGTTGAAATGGTGCTAGCTAGCTGAATCTCAGCCCCACCTGCTGTGATCGCGTATTCTCTTTTCACCTAAGAGATGGAATTCAATACCCAATACAAGACAATCAGATGCCCCTCTATGCCGGTGGCTCTTAAAGGTGGGTGATTTTGCCTTCCAGAGGCCATTTGGCAATGCCTGGAAACATTTCTGGTTGTGGAAGGGTGCAACTGTCACCTAGTGGTAGAGGCCAGGGATCCTGCTGACTTCCGTACAATACACAAGGCAACAAAGAATTCTCTGGCCCCAAACGTCAATGGTGGAGAGAGTGGGAAACCCTGATCTGGCTAACATCCTCAGCTGCCTATGCTCTGCAGTATGACCAACCCTCTGCTGACGGCTTTATTGCTTTCAGCTTGTCAACTTCGGGGTGTGCTGTTGGTTCATATTGAAAAGCCCTTCATAAATACTATGCCCCTGTGGCTTTTTTCTCCACTAAGCCTCGTAGCAGTCAGAGAATAAAACGATGAGACATTAATGAAGGTATTCTGCTGCTATTTCCTTTTATGTGAAGCATGCATTGGGTGAAAAATATTGATGATAGTAATAATAATGATGGGTAGCCTTTATGGAGTCATTATTATTATGTGCCAGGCACTGCAAAGGGGACTTTCCGGCTTTCTCTCAACTCTTAGAGCAGCTCATTAGTTCATTAGCTCATCAGCTTTCCTATTTTTTTTAGATGAAGGAACAAAGGCCTGAAGAAGTCAATTACCCACTGAAAGTCCCACAGGTAACTCTGTATCTACCACCTGTGTTCTCAGCCACTGCATTGGGCTTGTGGCCTTAGCCCACTCTCTTAGGAGGAATGTTCAGTGTAAGATGCAAACACAGAGACCTAATTCCAAGATTGTGAGGTGAGCATAGCTCAAGGCAGGAATGGGATGGCTAGGGATATGGACACACTGTTGAGAAACCCAAAATGTCTTTGCATAAAAGTTCTACTTTTGCTTTGCCAGGTAGAAACTTCTGGGGTGTTTGGGTGAGCTGAGATCTCATACTTTTTTTTTATCTTAATGTGGCAAGAAAACTTCATGAGCAATGAACATTTCCAGAGTGCAAAAACCACTGTGCTAGGCTTGGCTGAAGCTGATATATCACCCAAGTGGCATGCCTTTCTAGAAATCCAAAGAAAGAGATGGCTTCTGCCAGATCAAATTCCTGCAGAAATTAGCTAAGCCTCACAAAAGGTAATGAATGATCTGGTGAGCTGCCTCCAGGTGCCATGCAGAACCCTAAGGTCTATAAGCAGACCTTCCCTGGTTGAGTGAGACAGGTGGAAAGGACAGTGGAAGAGAGTCAGAAGTCTAGGTATCAGGGTCCACGCCCTTTTCTTTGATTCCTTTCCTTCCAGTCAGAAGAGGAGAAGAGGAAATAGTAGGAGGATAGAGGAAAGAACACAGAGTAGGATGGAGCTAGTGTTTGTTGACACCCCCCCTCACTTTCACACATTATCTCATTTAATCCTCTCAACAATCAGTCAAGGGTTGATAGTGTTGCGCTCTCTTAAGGAGACCGTAAGATGTTAAATAACTTGATCAAAGTTACAAGCTGATGAGCAATGGAGTCCAGAGTCACGCCCACGCCTATCTGATGCCAAAGTCCGGTTTTCCCCACTCTGCCCCTCTGTTCACAGTGGGAAACAACAGCTTTCCGAAGCTCATAGCAAGAGTGCTCACATCAGCTGAAAGCAAGTGGGCTGCCTGTGGGGGCAGCACAGCTAGGAGACTGCAAATGCTGTAGTCAAGGAGGATGTGGAGATCTCGAAGGTTTTCCTATCATCCACACTGGGTGCAGGAGCCAAGTGGGAGAGAGCAACTGTGTGAAACACCTTTACGACAACAAATTGATCAATAAGCAAACGGAGACATGGGTCTTAGGTGTCGAAGAGCCCCGCACTGCCAGTCCCAGGCCCTGGCTCTGCCTCTACTTGGTCCCGTGACCAGCATGGGGCCTCCCCGCTTCTGCACAACCAGAGGTTTGCGCTGCTGGTGCTTAGGTCATGACATTTGCAGCTCTGACAGTTCTTTGAAAATACGATTTCCACCATATATTAATTTGCTAGGGCTGCTATAATAAGACAGGGGGCCTTAAATAGCAGAGATTTATTTTCTCACAGTTCTGGAGGCTGGGAGTCTAAGATCAAGGTGCCAACATCCTTAGGTTTTGTTTTGTTTTGTTTTGTTTTGTTTTCCCCACACATTAGAATTTTATTTTTGTGTACACATTTGTTTAACAGTCACTGAATTTCTAGGCCAGGTTCAGGTGACTGAAGAGCCTTTATAATTAGTATATATTGTCTAGATCTGAAATATGATGCAAACACAGTCTGGAGAAAAATGGGAAATAAAATCTTTCTAAAGACAGGCTTAGAAATTCTAATCCAGTAGGTTAAGATGTTTCCTTTCTCTGATCGCAGGGCTGACTCATACCTGGCTGCGAGGCCACCATTCATAGGTAGAGCTGAGAAAACAGGGTACAGACTTCCAAAAACAAGACCACCCAATCCACCCCGTGTTATGGTACAGATTTCACAATTCAAATCACCTGTATTCAAAGGTCAACTTACCAAACCTTTGTAGGATACACACTCCATCAAAACTGAGATCACTGCCATTGGAAAGCCAGCAGCTGTGACAAACCATATGCGCCTGTGTCCCATTGAAGATGAGTCCAAAGAGACTATTTGCTGTGAGACCACAGAAAGCAGCATTAGGTCCAATACATATTGATCCATGCTCAAGTAGATTCTTTCTGCTTCTGGGAGTTGGTTAATTTTTCTGGTTATGATATTGAAAATTAAGTTTTCCTTGACAGTATCCTCTGGTTCATGATTTTCCATCTAGAGCCTTATGCTTTCCTCATAGCAGTTGGCACCTCCAGCAGTCTTCCTCGGCCACGTTGGGGCTCAGTCCAACCTTTGTTCAACTGGCCTGAGTGCAGCCATCTTGGGCTGACACATGACTGAGGTGCAAGCTTAGCTTCTTTTGAAGCTTGTCGATGGCCGTCCTCTTACTGTGTCCTCATGTGGCCCCTCCTCTGGGCTCACACATCCCTGGCATCTCTCTATATATTGATGCCAGTCATGTTGGATTAGGGCCTCATTTAATTTAATCACTTCTTTAAAGGCCCTATCTCCAAATACGGTCACATTCTGAGTTCTGGGGATTAGGGCTTCAACATTAGAATTTTAGGGGGACACAATTCAGTCCCTAACACAGTATATAATCTAGAATGTTCTCATGTGTTTCCTAAATTTATATGTCAGTGGATTTTGTATGTTAAAGGACACAGCAAAAGTATGGGAATTTAGTTAAAAACTTTTTTCATGGAGCACAAAATACTTCCAAACACTATGGAAACCCAATAGGAAATACAGACCATTGGCCTTCACATTTTAAGCAAATTTAAACTGGGAAGGTGAGTGAGGAAGATTCCTCTCTCAGTGGTGACTCCTGCCAGGGCTCAGGGCTCAGGTTAGAGCTTACTTCCCGTCAGTACTGGAGGGCTGACCTGGCAAAGCAAGCCCAAGCCCAGGGCTCTAGTTAAACAGGGGCTCCAAAAGGTTTTCATTTGAAAAAAATGTAATGCTAGAGAAAGAAAAACATTGAAGGGAATCAGGGCAGCAGGGAAAAAAACGGAAATGGTTAGACTTCTTCACACTTATTTATATATATATATATGTATATATATGTATATATATATATATAATTTTTTTTTTAGAAAGAGAGCAGGCGTGTGGGCCAGGAGGGTTGGGGGGGCGGTGGGGAGGGTGGTGGACAAAGGGGAGGGGGAGGGGCAGAGGGAGAGAATCTTAAGCAGACTTCGCACACTGAGAGCGGAGCCCGATGTAGAGGTCAGTCTTACAACCCTAAGATCACGACCTGAGCCAAAATCAGGAATCGGCCCCTTAGATGACTCCATTATTTTAATATTTTTATTTTGAATATGTATGGAGAAGATAGGACATCCTCAACTTTTCAGAGCTCGTGCTCTGTGTCCCTGGTTACCTGGCACTAAATGCCTGAAAAGCTCGTCAATAGTTGAATGGCAGGCCTGAGTTGGTTTCTTGACAAACCACAAAGGCCAGTGAGAGTTGAGGATGAAGGCATGGGTGTTATGTGACTATATAGATTTTGGGGGTGATGATGGGGCTGGAGGCAGAATTTCATCTTGTTTTGGCTACAATCCTGATTTTTAACAACATCTATTGAGTTTGTTGTAAATTTTCAATGCAGAATATTGAGGTAAGTAAGTATACAAAACAACTAAAACTCCTTCTAGGGACAACATTTTTATGTTTCCAGCTTGATTATATATAATATGTGTGTATAGAGTTATGCTTATATATGTTAATGTAAGTGTATATGTGTGTATATATAAAATTTTGCAGACAAAAGCACTGTATCCTATTCTTACAATCTGAGTACTTCCCACAACATTAAATATTGTTTGAAAACATGATACTTAATGGCAACTTAATATTCTATTCCACTTTATGGATGTATCTGAATGTATTTAGCCTACTCTTTATATTTGGACATTTATGAGCTTTCTTCTTTTGCTACTATAAATAACCTTGTGCTAAATATACATGGACATAAATCTTTGTGGGCATCTCTCACATTTTCTTACAGCTGTATATTCTAACAAAGATGTACATCATAAGAAAGACCCTTCTGCTCGAGGGTAGGCACACCGTCTCTGTGGTGAAGAAAAAGCACTTTCTACTGTAACATAGTCATGCATACAGCTGGCTTCAAAGGTCTCCTGAAAATCTGGCAGAGATCTGATTTCATTCTCTATCAGCTAACCAATAGTCAAATCCTCTAAACCCGAGGGCTGTACTTTTCAATGCTAATGGACGCCAGGCATGTCACTGTCTCTTCCAGAGGGGCCATGTTTTGTCAAGGTGTTTATAATTCTTCCCATCTGGCCCAGGGGAGACTGTCCCTAGGATAGAAAAGCTGTATTAATCAGGACTCTTGGATGTAAGTGACAGACACCCAACACAAATGGCTTTGGCAAAAAGGAGCATCTCTCTGGCTCTTCTCCAGATGGGCAGCCTCAGTGAGCACTGGAATGGGGACTTGGGCACTATTAGCACTCACTTCATCCCTCCCCTTAGACTTCCCTGTGTCCACTTCTCTCAGGCTGGCTAATTCCAGATCGCTGCAACTGTGCCTGCTGCTGGTACCTAGCTGATACCTGTCCAGGTCTGCTGTCAGGGAGGAAAGAGACTTCTCTTTTTTCCAATTCCCAAAGGACTTGGGATGGCTTCTAAGGTGACCTCAGTTCATGTCATCTACCCACATGCTGTGGGTCTTCACTGTAGCCAGGAAATAATTGGCTTGGATCAGCAGCCTCCCACCCCCCCAAAAATTTCTATGCTGACAGTGATGGGGTTCTGTGAACTGGTTGTCCCTATTGAAGATGCAAGAGTGGGGGAGGTTGGGAGGGACAAGAGCAGAATCTCCCAGAAAAGGGGATAGTGCTGGTTCCAGAAGAATAAAAAGGAGCTGGTCAGGTAACAGTAGAGGTCTTCTGAAGAATGCAGTGGTAACTATGTTCTTTCCCTCCCCACCTGGACCCCCAGGGAACCGGAAGAGTGATGGCTTAACCACTCAGTCCTTGCAGGGCCAACAACTGACAGCCTTCTCCTGCAAAGTTTCTCGTTGTAAGAACACTCCTTTATTATGGAAAATGAAATGCTCCAATTCAGCATTTTGCATGACCCCACAAATCAGTCTAGCCGTTGAAGTTAATAGTAACGTTCTCTGGGCATTCATTATGGTACCAGCTAGGGTACTAAACGCTTTCCATGAATATCGCCATTCATTCATCACCAGCACCATAATCCTTGTTTCAGGAATGAGGAGAGCGAAACTTGGAGCAAATGAAGTAATTTGCCTAACTATATGTAGCTTAGCAGTTGCAAAGCCAGGATCTGAAGCCATGTTCTCTGACTCCAGAGCCTACATGCTTAATCAATCCAGGATACAGTCTTGAAACATTAGAAAATGAAACAGCTCTGTTTCCTTGATCTGCTTAATAATAACTATTATTAAGTGAATATTTTCTATATGTAGACCTATACCAGGTGCTTTACATATATATGTGTATATAAATATACTTTATTATATTATATATAAATGTAGATAATATACAGTTGATCCTTCAACAACACAGGTTTGAATAGTGTAGGTCCACATATTTTTACAGTACGGCACTGTAAATGTATGTTCTGTTCTTTACGATTTTCTTAATAACTTTTTTTCTAGCTTACTTTATTATAGGAATGTAGTATATAATACATATGACATACAGAATATATGTTAATTGACTGTTTATGTAACCTGTAAGACTTCCAGTCAATTGTAGGCTATTAGTAGTTAAGTTTTTGGGGAGTCAAAAGTTATACACAGATTTTTAACTGCCTGGGGGTGTGGTGGGGTATGGGGAGGAGGGAATTTGGTGGCCTAGCCCCTATTTTGTTCAAGGGTCAACTGGGTAGTCTAATTATACATATAATATGTAGTTTTATATATAATATGTAGTAGTTATATAAATGTATTTTATATACACACTATATATAATATTTAGATATAAATACTACATATACTACAGTTTTAGGTTTACAATAATATTGAGGGGTATATACAGAAAGTTTCCATATACTCCCTTTCCCCCACTCAGCTTCCCATATTATTAACTTCTTGAATTAGTGTAGTACCTTTGCGACAGTTGATGAGACAATATTGAAACTTATTATTACCTAAATTTTATAGATTTTTCTAAAATATTTTATTTATTTATTAATATGAGACAGAGAGAGAGAGAGGCAGAGGGAGAAGCAGGCTCCAGGCAGAGCAGGGAGCCCGATGTGGGATTGATCCCAGGACCCCAGGATCACGACCTGAGCTGATGCTTAACCCACTTAACCTGGGCAGATGCTTAACCCGGGCAGATGCTTAACCCACTGAGCCACCCAGGTGCCCAATTCTATAGTTTATATTAAGGTTGACTCTTTGTGTCATCCACTCTATGGGTTTGGACAAATGTATAAGGACACGTATCCACCATTATAGTATCATCTGAAGTAGTTTCACTGCCCTAAAAATACCCTGTGCTCCATCTATTCATCCCTCCCTTCCCTTTCCCCCCATAAGCCCTTGGTAACTACTGATCTTTTTATTTCTCTATAGTTTTGCTTTTTTCCAGAAGTTTGAATCATATAGTGTGTTGCTTCTTCAAACTGACTTCTTTCACTTAGCAATATACATGTAACATTCCTCTATGTCTTTTCATGGCTTGATAGCTCCTTTCTTTTTATCAAGAAATGGTTGACTGGATGTACTGTGGTTTATTTGTTCAGTCACTTATTGAAGGACATCTTGGTTGCTTCCAAGTTTTGGCAATTATGAATAAAGCTGCTGTAAACATTCATATATAAATTTTTGTGTGGACAGAACTCATTTGGGTAAATACCAAGGAATGCAGTTGCTGGTCTGTATGGTAGGACTATGTTTTGTTTTGTGAGAAATTGCTGAAGTGTTTTCCAAAGTAGCTGTACCATTCATTTTGCATTCCCACCATCAACGAATGGGAGTTCCAGTTGTTTCATATCCTTGCCAGCATTTGGTGGTATGGGTGTTTGGGGTTTTAGCTATTCAGTGGGTATGCAGTGGTATTTCATTGTTTTAATTTACAGTTCTCTAACAACATATGATGTTGAATATCTTTTCCTATGCTTATTTGCCATCTGTATATCTTCTTTGATGAGGTGTCTGTTCAAGTCTTTTGCCCATTTAAAAAATTGGGTTGTTTTCTCATTGTTGGGTTTTAAGAGTTCTTTGTATATTTGGGGTACCAGTATTTTATCAGGTATGTGTTTTGCAAAGATTTTCTCCCAGTCCATGACTTGTCTCTTCATTCTCTTAACAGTGTCTTTTATAGAGCAGAGGGTTTTAATGTTAATGAAGTCCAATTTAATCAATTTTTTCTTTTGTGGATTGTGCTTTTGGCGTTGTATTGAAAAAGTCATCACTAAACCTAAAGATCACTTAGGTTTTCTCCTCTATTATCTTGCAGCATTTTTTCATTTTGCATTTTACACTTAGGCCTATGATTTATTTTGAGTTAACTTTTGTGATTTTTTTTTTTTTTTGCATGTGAATGCCGAGTTGTTCCAGCACCATTGGTTGAAGAGACTATCCTTTCTCCATTGAATTGCTTTTGCTCCTTTGTCAATGATCAGTTGGCTATTTTGTGGATCTATTTCTGGGGTCTCTTTTTCTGTTCCATATTTACACATATTTTTCTTTTTTTCTTCAGCTTTACTGACTACATATTTTTCATTGTCACCATGAAGTTATGCCTATCTAGCAGGTAGTTAACTCCCTATTTTGCAGATGAGGAAACTGAGGCCGAGAGAGGAGAGACACAATTACCTAGGCCAGGAGTAGAGGTAGAGTTGAAAACCACATCTGTCTGACTCTGATTCTTTGCCTGTTTGTACCCCCCATGCTGCCTGTTTGTGCTAGGCTGGGACTTGGTCTGTCAAGCTTAACCTTAGAAGGTGCTTTCCAGGGCCTAAATGCTAGCGTCTTCTTTCCTTACTGGTCTTTGACATCATGGCTCATTTGCTCCTTGATTCTAATCAAGGTTGCCTGTCACTCACAGTCCCTCTGGACCTGCCATGCAAATAAATCCTAATCTGCCTGAAATTTAGCTTTACTTAAAACATTCAACCAGGTTTTTTTAAAGCTTTTCCCCTAACTTTTTGCCGAGACTTTGAGCATAATCATTTTTTTCCCTGGCTCACACTGAATCCTTTTTGCCAGGAAGTTGCTTGCTTATGCACCTTATCACTGAGGTTCTCCTAATGTCTTCCTGAAGACAAAACCTGCTGGGTTGGATTGCTAAACTGCACACAGTGCTAAAAGTCCCCTTGGTTAAGTTCTCCCCATACACCCATCAGGGCCTGGAGCACTTGCTCTCGGAATTTACACATTAACTCTATGTTCCCTCTCTGTGTTGCCCAAACAGGGCATTTCTACAACCCACTAAATTCTATTTTACTGCCAAGAGTCTTTAAAAAAAAAATCCCACAATCATATTTCAAACACTAAGGGATAGACTTCTGATAAGAATATAAGGTTTTTTAAAAAAAGAATATAAGGTTTATACACTCCCAAACAGAGATGAAATAGCTTGCAGAAGATCACACAGCAAATGAAATGGTAGAATTCAGATTCTAATCCAGATCTGGTGCAAAAGCAAAGAGGAGGTCCTTGAATCACAGCAGGCTTCCTTCTGTGGGAAGGGGGACATCCTTTTGATGGCTTTGTCAGCAAGTGAAGGGGGCTGTGTGGGATTCAGGAAAAGCTCCAGCACAGGAGACCTTCATAATGCAACTCCAGGGCATCATTTCATCACTGCACAATTGAAACTGAAATTTGTTTTAAAACAGCACATACCTAGGGCGCCTGGGTGGCTCAGTTGGTTAAGCAACTGCCTTCGGCTCAGGTCATGATCCTGGAGTCCCGGGATCGAGTCCCGCATCGGGCTCCCGGCTCGGCAGGGGGTCTGCTTCTCCCTCTGCCCTCTTCCCTCTCGTGCTCTCAGTCTCATTCTCTCTCTCTCAAATAAATAAATAAAACCTTAAAAAAAAAAAAAAAACAGCACATACCTAGCTGCTTATTATGACACCAAACTGTTCATTTTGACAGTGTTCAAAGTGCTTTACCAATATTAGCTCATTTCTGTGTGTTCCTTAAAACCTTTCTAAAGCTAACACCATGCAGTTATGTATTTTAGAAACTGCTAGTGTAGTTCCAAGACGGTTTCATATCCAGTGGCTGACGGTGAGCCCCCATTACTGACCAAGGACCTTGCGTGTATGTGGTTGTGTGTTGGGGGGCGGCGGTTGGAAGGTGTGGAGAGGATTCAGAGGCCACGAACACTCCGCTATTATTTCTCTGTGCTTTTGTTTTGTTTTGTTGTTTGTTTGTTTTTAACAAAGTTAGAAGGAGGCTGGCAGGATTAATCTATGACCCGCTCACGTCTCCCGTGGCACAGATTACTGGATCTCTATAGGTTGTGGTTCTTGTGTGGCTTTTTGCAGCAAAGAGAGACAATAAAGAGGGAGCTTGTGAGGTGAGCACTGTGGGATTCGGTTCTAAAGTTTTTGCCATCTAGGGGAAAGTAACTCTGGAAGTAAGCCGCTTTGACTAGCCAGCCGGTCAGATGTGCTTGTGACACAGGCCGATTCAGGCTTCAGGGCCCTTCCTGACAAGGGAGGGGCAAGAATAAGTTATTTATTAAAAACAAAGGAATAGCAATAATAATCCAATGACAAAGAAATGGAGATTTACTAAAAAAAAAAAAAAAAAACCAAACCAAACAAACAACCCTCGAAGTGCCTCCCAGATGTTTTCTCTCTGGAAACGGAACCCTGGTGGCGAGTTCGGTTTCAGCTCGCTGGGGCCCGCCGCTCTGGGTAGCGCTGCCCAGCCTGAGGCACTAGCCCTGGCCCGCACGGCCCCGGCTGTCAGAGGACCGGAGGATGCAGTCGCGCCGCCGGCTCCTATTGGCGGAAAAATGGCAACAAGCGGGCGGGGCGGCAGCGAAGGCGCCAGGAACAGCCGCTCCCCCGCCCGCCTGGGGAACCCCAGGTCTGGGTGCTGGGCGCGAAGACGCCCCGCCCCGCCCCGCCCCGGCCACCTCCTCGGGCCCTTTCGCCGCCGCCGCGCCGCGCTCCCATTGGTGCCCGGCGGTGACGTGCGCGAGCGGGCCGGGGCTGCCAGGGCCGCGGGGCGGGCGCGAGGGGCGGGGGCGGGGGCCGGGCGCGCGGCTGATGAAACCCGGCGCCCGGGTCCGCCCGCCCTCTACGCTCCATTCAGTCGGCGCGGGCAGGTGTGAGCCGCAGGTCAACTGCCGGGCGGGGTGCGAGGCCAGCCGGCATCCGCTAACCGCAGCTCCTGCTCCAGCTCCCTGCGCGCCGCGCCTCCGTCCGAGCGGCCGTCCTTCCAGTCGCGCGTGCCTGAGCCCCTCGGCGGACTAGCCCGCATCCTGCCACCGGCCGCCCGCCCGCCGCCTCGGTGAGTGCCCGGCCCCCGCCGGCGCCGGGGCAGCTGCCCCGGTCCGGGTCACCTTGGAGGGGCCCCCGGAGGCGCGTGGGGCCGCGGGAGGGCGGCGCGGGGAGCGGCGAGGGTCCGGCGCCGGGGGCGCTGGCATCCTCCGGGGTGGGCGAGGGCAGGGCGGGCGCGGGGCTGTGCGCGCGGGGCCGGTGCCCATGCGGCTGTCTCCTCCACCGGAGTCCATTTTGGTTCCCTGAAGACGCGGCGTGGTGCATGATGCAACACCGAGTGAGTAAGCGTGGACGACCTGGCGCCGCCGTGATGCCGGCCGCGCGCGCGCCCGCCAGCGACCCCGCGCCGGGACCCTTGGGGTGGTCGGGGTGGGCAGGGGGCGGGAGCGGCAGCGGCACGCGGGCCGGGCCGGGAGGCATCCGGAGGCCTGCCTTTACATGGCGCGGAGCGGAGCACCCCGCCCCGCCACGAGGTCCGCGATGTGTCATCGCCGTGGTGGGAGCCCGCCCTGCCGCCGCGGGGGTGGTCCCGCGGCAGGTGGCCGGCCTGGGTACAGCGGCGCACCCCCGCAACCTGCTAGCGGCGCCCACGTCTCTTCCCTAGAGCTCCTGTCGCGCCCCGGCGCGCCTACACCTCTTGTCTGAGTTTCTAGGGTGATTTTGGGGAAGTCCCCCCCTACGTGGGCTTCCTTGTGACCCGATTTGACCCGGGAAGGCTGAGTTCTTCAAGCCTTCCAGATGGTTTGGAGCGAGAGGAAGTTCTTCCGGCTTAATAAAGACCATCTTTTCCCAGTGTGTCCTTTCTGCGAAGTAGAAAACTTCCCAGACCGGGCAGGTCAGGCAGGCATTCTAAACCTGTGTGTACACGGAGCAGCTGTTGTGCTGAGTACTACTACATACAGAGTACTGTTTTAGCTCCTTCCCCTTTTCAGTGGGTGTGGGAACCAGATACGTGGTGTTTGACTTGTAAGATTAGGGTAGTAGAAACATGTGCCTTCAGGAAGAAAACTGCACTTCCCAGTACACGCGGTGGGGCTCTCCTAGAAAGAAACCTAGAGTTGTGTTCTATTCCAGATTTAGTTACAGGAGGAGAGGGTTGGGATTTTAGTCCCTGGTATATTTCCCTAAAAATGTGCTCTTTAAAATTTGACCAGCAGAGCTATGTGTGTTGGCGTATGGCTGAATTTTCTAATTGTCTTTCATTTGAACTGTAATTTATTTGGGAGTTAATAGTAACATTTCTTGCCCTTTATGTTTGATTCAGATAATAGGAAACCATGATACATTTACTCCCCTGATATTTTTAGTTGGTCTCGGTGGAAATTATCGTTATTTTTATATGAACACACCCTTCTGTCATTAAAACAAAAGGTCTTATTTAAGTTACACAATCAAAAAAGAAGTTAGGGGGCAAAATCAACAATGGATTAAAATAGTTTTCAAAGGTTTAGCATATTACCATCATGTTAATCATTATAGATAAATTTAAAGAGTCTCAAAGGAGGTCTGACTGAACAGGACAAAAAATAGAGGTCAGAAATGTATGCAGTTGTTTGAATCTGGATTTGAGCCACATGAGTGCTCTTATGCATATAATTATTTGCTTTAGAGGAAAAGGCTTGGAAGGCAAGGTTGCCAACCTCCGGGAGCTTGAATTCTAAGACACATGTTAATTACATTTGGTATAAGTACATGTTTATTGATTGTTCTAGTCTGGAGGTTTTTTTCTACTAAGACCAGTAAAAATATGTAATTATGTTGGAGGGCCCAGCATTATGTCTAATTGGATTAATCCCTTTTCATTATTCACTATGTATTTGGAGGTATTGGTTTATTAATCCTAGGGAGGAATTTGAAATAGGAATAAGTAATGGAGAGAAACATTTTCCTGTAACCCAGATGCATCTTGTAGCTGTTTATCATTGCACCTGGTTCTTGGTCCTCATTCCAAGCAGGACCTGTGGATGGGACCCTAGTGTTTTTCTATATGATGGGTGTCTTCAGGCCTGGGGCCTGTCTCTACCACTGCCCTGTTCCAGTCGATGGCAGATCCCATGAACCATGAGGACTTTGCTTTTGCTTTGGATGAGGTGGGGAACCATCAGAGGATTACTTTAAATGCTGCATGGAGAAGAGATGGAGGCGGGAGAAGTGGGCAGGCATGGAAGCAGGGAGACCACTTCAGACTTGTAACTTAAGTCTGGAATGAAATCCAACTCCAGGTTATTCGTGCACAAGAGAGTGTGGCCATATGTCATTTCCATGAGAGGTGATGGTGGCTTGGGCTGGGGTGGAAATGGTAGAGATGTGAGGTGGTTGAGTTCTGCTCCACCTGTAGGCAACTACTTGTTCCATCTGTAGATTTTAAAGGGAGACTCAACAGGCTTGGCCAGGGGATTCCACGTGAGGTGTGAAAGAGGTCCAATATGATTCCAAGGAGTAGAGCTGCCATTTTGTATTAACGAGATGGGAAGGTGGAGGAATGAGCATGTTGGGAAGGACTCTTTTAAAAGTCACAGGTGACTTTTTTTTTTTAGACATTTCCATCCTCCAGGGTCAGGGCTGAACTAAATCTGTCCTCTCAGGGGCCTTTCTCAAGTACATGATTGCATTGTAGCCACCTGCCCCAGGGTGGTGGCTTCCTAGCTCTCTTGCTTCCTCACACCTAACTTGGGGATCTCTTGGTGCTTGCAGACTCCCTGTGCTCCCCTGCCACCTTCCAGTAGGCACCTTGGCTGTGGGTTTGTCCCATGGCCAGGGTGGGGACCTTCTGCCACCTGGGGTGTACCTCCTTTTTCATTCTTGGGCCTTCAGGCACCTGCCTTCCAGGGCTTTCTTGTGCCTTAGGTTACTGGCATTGGTTCCCAGGCCAAGGTTCTATCCACCACAAGGATTTAGGTCTCTTCCAGCCACAGAATAGAGGAGTACCATCTCTCATGGCAGATTAACAGCCTTGTAGTAAACTTGAGGGGCATCTCTCTCCTCTTTCTCCATAATCCACTTCCCCCAACTCAAAGCTTTGAAAAGAACCACCCCTGCACTTGTTCAAACTGCGTCCAAATTTGTCATGGCAGGTTTAGTGCATTTGCCACCTGTGAGTCAGAAGAATGGGCAACAAATTGATAAAACAGTTCGGTGGACTGCTAATTATGTTCATTCCACTCTGAAGGCATTCCTTCAGATCTGTGGCATTGGCTGAGCTGTGAGTAAGGCTGGTGACCTTAGCCCTCGGTCAGGATTCATTCCTTCCAGGAGCACCAGCTGTAGGAAAGACATTTCTGGACATTGGAATAGATTCTGGCATAGGGTTGACCCATCCTGCCACACCCAATGTCTTTCCTTTGGCTTTTTCCCTCTGTTGATTGTCAGTAACGGTTCAGACTGCCAGATGGTACATTTGGTGAATCAAACAGCATAAATGAGTTAGAGCTGTGTGTGGTTAGGGGCCTTTACAGCTTTAGTGCAGCCTGAGGTGAAGGAGGCTGCTTTGGGGAGCTGAGGACAAGTAGTACGAGTGCTGGGAACAGTGCTGCTGTAGGCTTCTGCATCCTGGCTTGGCTGCTCTGTGGGCAGCCACCAGAGAGGCGTTCAGACTTTCTCAACCCCGTAGACTTGCTCCATCCATAGACTGGGGAAGCCTTCTCTCTCAGCCTCACAGTAACAAAGCTCACAAACTGTGAATTCCATAGTATTCTTTGGATGAGTAAAGGTACCGAATCAATACATTTAGATTTCTTTCATGAAGTAAGTTCTTTCTGTTACCAGTCTACTAGTCTGATTATGACAACCAGAAATCAACCTCAGGGAAGCCTTTAAAAGCTGCTGCCAGGTGGACTTATCTGAAGGTGGAAGAAAGAATGTCCCACAGCTTACCTGGGCTGTGCATATTTCTCTATCATCTCTCCCTTTCTCCCAAGTGGATCATCAGCTTGTTCTTCCCTTTTCTGGAGGCACAGAGGGCATGGACGGTTTTGTTTCTTTAACATCCTGTATTTCTGCTCTAGTGCTTTCTCCAGAATGTTTGTTCAGATAACGTTCTTACTGTGAGAGCAAGCACATTCTTTCCCATTTGTTTAGGAGTGGGTCCTACCCTCCGTATGCTCTAGGCAGAGCGAGTTCTGTATTGTAGCGAGCAACTCGCAGTGCTGGCTCTGGGCTGCAAGGGAGTGGCCTCTGCCCTGCGTGGTCAGCCCGAGTTCTGCATGGATCATGCACTGTGCGGTCACAGGAGATGCCGTGGGCCCCTCATGCAGAAAGGGCTGGGTCCCCGAGTGGGTCTACTGACAGGATAAGTGCCTTCCCTAATGTATTTATCACATTTAAATTCTTTTCCATATTGTTTACCTAATAATCGGCTTCTCCTGCCTACCTTGTAGGATTGAGAGGATTTAAATGAGGTAATCTATGTTATGTACTTGACACAGCTTCTGGCACATATCGAGTGCTTAAAATAAATGTTAACTATTACACTGGAAGGAAAACTCAGTTCTTTGGTTTAGGTGTAGAGAAAAATAATTCTTATAACAAGTTTATTTTGCTATCCCATTTTGCCAAAGGGTTCAAATAGAGTCCCTTTCCCTTGGAATTGTGTCTAGATTGCGGGGGGTAGGTGTAGTGCCAAGGTGTTGGGGGGACATTGAGCCTCTGAGGCATCTGCTGACCCAGGTCCAGGATCTGTGGATGTGACCCTAGTTCCTGTACCATTGTCCCCTGTAGACCTGGAGGGCTGTCTTTCGCACTGATCTTTTACAGTTAAGGTCATGGAGGGCGTTCTGCGGCCTTTTTGCCACAACGAGGAAGGGAGACGTAGGGGGGAGGAACCACAGTCTCTGGGGCTGTGCTGGGTTTGACTGCCTTGGTGACCTTGAAGCCGTAAACTCTTTGGGGACCAGGGACCTCCCTGGGTGTGTCAGGTTCCTTTAGATCTCAGATCCGTACTTTGGGTTTAGCCACTCCTGGAAAGCTGTGCTCACGGCCCCATTCTTAGTGCTTGCCAGTGTGTGTCTGTGTGTGCGTGTATAAGACTGAGAAAGAGTGTGTGTGTGTGTGTGTATGTGTGTGTGTGTGTTTGGGGGGGTTTATCTACCCTCATCATACTCATCCTGACACATTTTGTCCAAATTACCCTGAGGGCTTTGGGTTTAGAAACCAAAGCCAAGCACTTAGGGCCCCCTCTGTTTTTCACCTTATTTCATCCCTTCCTGGAGGTGACAACAGAGGGTCTCGTAGTGCCTTGGGGCAGGGGTGGTGGGCATCTCCCCTGGGGCAGCAGTGGGAAGGCAAGGGAGCAAATCCACTGTTAGCCACTCTTCCTGTTACTTCATCACAGTGTCGTCACTGTCGTCTATCTTAAAATCGCTTGGAAGTCTGTCTTCTTATCTGTCTATCAAGTGCCGTGAACCAGAGTCTATTACATCAGATAGGAAGGAAAGGAGAGGCCTGGGGCTGGGTAAGATCAAGACTCACCAGCACTTACTGAGTACTCACCGTGTGCTTGGCACTTTATGTTTTCATGTAATCCTCACAGCTGCCCAGTGAGGTTGGTACTACTATTTTGAGTGATGGGAAGCAGAAGCCCTGAGAAGTGTCACAAGTTGCCTGTAGGCACGCACTTGGGCAGTAAGTGGCAGAGCAAGGATTTGAGCCCTAGGGGCCTGGCTCTGAGTCCTGAGCGTCAGTGTGCCTTAGGTCTGGGGGTGGCAGCCTGTGGCAGGCGCCAGCCTCCCCTGGGACTTTCTGGCACCCCCCCCCGTGCAGCGGGCAGTGCCAGGCCTGAGATTTCAGCCTGCACCCCTGCAGCCGCTCAGCCCCATGCCCCCCTTGTTTCTGAGTGAGCCCTGGAGCCGTGCCGCTGGACAGCACCCTGCTTTTTCTGCACTCCTGCCGGCCTGGAACGCAGCGCTTTCCTCCCTCCGTGCCCTCAGCCGAGCCCTGTGCTCCTGGCGCAGCTGGAGCTCCAGTGCCCCCGGACAGCTGCGCGGGGCGGCGGCCACACCGGGAGCTGGCGTGCGTGTGGTGGAGATCGGCGGGGTTGTAGGCTTCCTGGGTCGCGGTTCGGCATCCTGGTCACCAGAGCGGAACTGGATGTGGGACTTGCTGCCCATGCCACGGGAGGAGCCCTGTTTCACTCCTGCATATCTAGCCATCTGGGCTGCGTCTGGGAGAGCCCTCTGCAGGGCTCTTGTGGGAACCAGGAACTTCTCATGGGGGCAGTCAGCCTCCTTCTGGGGACCCAGGTCTTGACTGCTGATTTCCCTAGTGTGCTGAGGCGGGCTGTTCAGCCCGGGTAGCAGCCAGGGCCGTGAAGCCAGCAGGTGGAGCAGGGACCCCTCCTGCCTCTCTCCTCCTCTTCTCCTGCACTGTTCCTGCCTTGTTTGCATAACATTTCAAACTTAAAGTTGCAGGAGCAGCACAAGGAGCTCCTCTCTCCCCTTTTCTCAGATTCACCCAGTGTTTGTGTTTTGCTCCTTCTACCCTTCTTTCTATGTAGGTATCTATGGCTCCACCGATCTGTCTGCACACACCTATTTGCATTTTTTCCTGAATGATTTGAGAGTAAGCTGAAGACATCATGCCCTTTTTTGTACCCCTACAGACTTCAGTTTGTATTTCCTAAGAATAAGGATGTTCTCTTGCATAACCACAGTATGATACCCGAATCAGGAAATTGAACATTGATTCACATTGTTATCCAGTCCACAGTCCATATTCGACTTTCACTTGTCCAGATAATGCCCTTTATAGCCATATATATGTACATATATATATATGTATGTATACATATAAAATTTTTGTGTGTGTGGGAGGGGATATTTCAAAGGAACCATGGTCTAAATTTCTATCTCATAAGCCTCTTTAAGAAAAAATGTTTCTGAAAGTTAGAATGCTCATTGTGGAAAAATTTGGAAACTACAGAAAAATAAGAGAACGGGAAAATAAAAATCATTTGTAATTCCAGCACAGAGGCTTAGCGCCCGGCTGGGTAAAGGGCTTGCAGAAAGGTGGGTGTGGAAGGCTTTCACTCAGGGTGACCTGGTCACCCAGACCTCCATCCCAGACATGCAGGGCAGGAGCCCATGCTGTCCTTGGGCTATGGGGAGGAGCAGGTTCCCTGTCTGTAGTAGAGAGAGGGGAGCGTTTTTCCTGCCCCTGCCCACCTCTTGAGCGGTTGCCCACCTGAGCAGGTGAACTTAACCACCTCGGGGTTGGGGAGGGTGGAGATCATTAGTAAATACCTAGAACTTGTTCAAGACTTGAAATGTTGCAGGTCCTCTCTTGTCTGATATATACCCCTGACTTCCTAGATTTAGCAGAGGGGGGGAGGATGGGCACGGGCCTCAATCCAGAGAAATGGCGCTGGCCTCTTGGCAAATATCTTGTGGTTATTTAACATGCTTGTTAGGCTTATCTGTTGTTGAACCTCTTGGACCCCTGCTAGCGGGCCAGTGGAGAAATGGGAGGTGAAATTCTAAATTGTGAATTTTGCTCTTTGTCAGTGACTGTGCTACCCAAAAGTTCCTAGGAGAAGGTTTTAAAACTTTCCTAGAAGTGTGGATCTTGCTCCTGCATTTCATTTATCCAGACTGCCCTCTTTGTCATCACCAGCGATAACTGAAAGGAGCTCACGTTTTCCGGGCCTGGAAGGGGTCTTCGCTGAGTGAATCTGGGATCTGGAATGGTTTTGTTCCAAGAAGCTGCTATCGCCTTTTCCATGGCTCCCCATCCTTTATACCTCAGTTTCCCTGAGCTATAAACCTACATTATGTGTGAAAAAGGGCTCCTGAAGGGCGTGATCAAAAGCCTCGAGTATTTTTCCATGTGTTTATTTTTTCTTCTCCTGCACCAGACCCTCTCCTTGAAGGAGCTGGCCTTGAGAGTGACAGGGTGGGCAGCCGCCCAGACTGTGGACACCCTGCTGAGGCCACGGAACTCCTAACCTGGATGGGCCAGGACCGGAGGGCTGCTCTTCAAAGAAACCCTTTGAAGTGCAAACATTTCCTTTCCTGAAAAGAAGGGAAATTGAAATGAAAACCTATTGTTCTGTGCAGACAATGTTCTCCTGGATCAAAGAGGGAGTGAGGCTTATAAAGGGAGATTCACAAATGAACCCTTAATGTGGTACGTGGTGACAAAGGTGTTTGTGCGTTGGTGTCCACTTCCCAGGCTCTGTGACTTGGTAAGATTGTATTTTTCTCCCCCACCTAAGGTCCTAAATCTAGGTTTTTCATGCTATGTTGAACTATGTCTCTTGTTTGTGTTTTTGTCTTGTGGTAAGCATTTAGAAACATCTTTTGGTAAATTATGATACCGGCCAGGATGGAATATTACGTAGCCAATGAAAATGACATTTTCTTTTTTTTTAAAGATTCATTTATTCATTTTAGGGGGGCAGAGGGGCAGAGGGAGAGAATACCAAGCAGACTCCCCACTGAGTCTGGAGCCCAAGGTGGGGCTCGATCCCACGACCCTGAGATCATGACCCAAGCCGATACCAAGAGTTGGTGCTCAACCAATTGAGCCACCCAGGTGCCCCGAAAATGGCATTTTCAAAGAATACTTGATCTTATGGGAAAAACTTTGCTGTTAAAAGTGAAAGTAAAGTCTGGATGTAGTTTTCTGTGTTCAGTATTATCTGAGATATATATATTTGCACAGAAAGGAAACACTGTTAAAATTGGACTTTGGTTTGTTCACTGATCTGTATGTAGCATCTAAAATAGTGCTCAACAAATACTTGTTGAATGAATATTTTCATAGTAAAATAATATTTTTTTATTTTTATTTTTTTTAGAGAGAGCGAGTGCAGTTGGGGAGGGGTGGGAGGGGCAGAGGGAGAGGGAGAAAGAGAATCGTAAGCAGGCTCCATATTCAGTGTGGAGCCTGATGTGGGGCTCGATCTCACAGCCCTGAGATCATGACTTAGGCCAAAATCAAGAGTCGGACACTTAACCGACTGAGCCACCCAAGTGCCCCAATAAAACAGTAGTATTTTAAAGGAGGAATGTTCTTGGACTAAATAGTAATATTTTGGCAGGTGGAAAGAACAATAAATTATTTTAAATTTCTATTGTACTTCTGCCCTGGCATCTCAGTTTGGGGTTTATTTTGTTTTTTGGTACAAATATGTTCCACATTTTGTACTTTGGTACAAATCATACTGTGACTGAGTGACTTTGACATTTCTAGTTCTGGAATAATCCTCTCCTGTTGAAATTAGAGTATCAGAATGTTAAATTTTTCCTGAGTTGGCTATTAGGCACTTTCACAGATGGGGTAAAATCGTATTTTTTCACATACTCTGTAGCCGATGTACTATTGGAGCAGCTTGTCCTGTCCTGTTGTTGACAATTTTTGCCTGGTTTGTCCAGGATGTCTCATCTTTGAGTATTAATACTACCATGAGACACTGGCTGTACATTGTCCTGATTTCTAATTTATAAGTTCTTTAAAAACACGGCTCTCATCCTTACCTGCAGTATAGGTTACCTTTGAAAATGGCTTTAGTCTTGGTGGTTTTTTGCAGGGAGGGTGAATGTTACAGCCACCTGTACCTGTCCTAGGTGAGATCATTTCACTCCTCTCAGAGGGACACAGGCACTTAGTTTTCAGAGCTGTGTTGGCAGCCTTTCTACCATGCCATCCACAACGGGGTTCTAGAATCCTGGTCTTTGGGAAGGCTTTCTACGAGCCGTTTGGGATTGGGCTGGTGGCACCCACATACTGGTTCTCCTGAGGGTGGCGGCTTTCAGCCTCCTGTGGCTGCAGTCCCCAGTAACAAATCAGTTTACGCCATGATCGAGTACACACACAGGGACATACATATCTATAGATTAAAATGAAAGTTTGCATGAAACATTACCCATTATTGTACCTGCGGTGCATTCTGATAATTTTTATTCTTTTCTATTGCATGCTTTCTTTTTTTTAAAGATTTTATTTATTTATTTGACAGAGAGACACAGCGAGAGAGGGAACACAAGCAGGGCGTGTGGGAGTGGGAGAAGCAGGCTTCCTGGCCCAGCAAAGAGCCCGATGCGGGGCTCGATCCCAGGACCCTGAGATCATGACCTGTGAGCCGAAGGCAGATGCTTAACGACTGAGCCACCCAGGTGCCCCTTCTATTGCATGTTAAAAAAAAAAAGTCCTGGTGGCAACTTGCAGTTTGTAAACACTGTTAGGCTTGGGCATGCTAGCCTGCAAACCCACCTGCCACTCCACCTTGGTGGCCCAAATTTCAGGTTTGCTGGGCTGGGGCATGGGAGGAATTCTCTGTCCAGACCGGTTTGGACAAAGGCAGTCAGGGGATAGAGGTTTCTTTTCGTGGTGATTTGAGGGTTTCTAACTGAAGTGGACATTCTTGTTGGTGATGATTCCCAAGAAGGTGAATAGGGACACAGGGCAAGACCTGTGTGAGTTCCCGGTGTGGTTTCCTGCTGATGCAAACAGGGTGGACTCTGTCTTTCATTCCCTCATGTGCTGGTGATTTTGAAGGTGGCCTGGTTAGGCTATGTGTGGTTTTTCAGAGATGGCCCAAACGTTTGTTAATTTCAGCACTTTGAAAAGTCTTTTTTTGAGTTTATTTATTGTGAGTTGAGGCAGAACCTATCTGAAAAATGAGCCTTTCAGAGTTAAGAATTTGTGGGAAGAAGAGGGAGAAAAGATACTATAATAGAAATATTAATTTTGGACTCTCAAATCTGATGGATTAAAATTGAACAGTATTGAAAATAAAATATTAGTAATAGCAACCATATCATTAAATAGTTTTCCTTGAAAAGTTTGAATGGATTTTACATAAACTTAAATCTTGCTTGAGAATCGTTTGATTTTTTTCTTGCTTAGAAAATAAATATTTTTTAGGTAACAAGTCTGTGTATATAATTCTTTTTTTAAAAGAATTATTTATTTGAGAGAGAGCACAAGAGCAAGTTGGGGGAGGGGCAGAGATTCTCCTGCTGAGCATGGAGTCCCATGTAGGGCTCACTCCCAGGTCTCATGGGTCCTGAGCTGAAACCAAGAATTGGACGCTTAACCGACTGAGCCACCCAGGCTGTCGTGTATATAATTCTTAAAACAATTGTAAATCAAGGGAATTGATTCTATGGACAAGAGCATAGTAACAGAACAGAATCAGAACAAGATAAATTGCCTACTTTGTTGAAACATTGTACAAATATCTGTCCTTGTTTCTTGTAAACTTCTTTTATTTATTATGCCTCTCAATAATAATAAATTTATTGTAAGAATTCAGAGTACTTAGTTTACAGTCTTTGAAAAATTCATCTGTAAGAAACAAATATTACCACCACTACTGACACTATTAGAGAAGAATCCTCATGTACTTGATTTTATGCTCTTATATATGTTAATATTATGTGACAAAGGGGATAATCTGTAACTGTAATTGCATAACATATCCCTCATAAATCTATAACCTCAAATTTGTAGTAGCTAGTTTTGTTTCAGAAAAAAACACTTGTTGGAAGACATTTCTTTCTTTCTAGAGGGCAATCTTGGGTGATATTAGACAAGAACACTCATTAATTCTTCGAGTAATCTGAATTGAACTGGGAAGAATGTCTCACAGGTCTCAGAGTTGGATACAGTTGGAATTTTGGAAATTATCAGGTGTAGTTTGTGGCAGGATTCAGGCCTAATTACTGAAAGACTCTGTCAGGTCTGTGGTCCGATGAGTCAGGCAAGGGAATTGCCACCCTAGATTTCTTGGGTGATTTTGAGTGAGGGCAGAGGCTGGGGAGGAGAACATACTCTGCAGAAAGTCCCATCACATTCCTGTTACTTCTGGCTGGCTGTTAACTGTATTGCCTTGAGGATCTGCAAGGGGGTTCTTGCTGAATCACCCCAAAGAGCCTTTGAGCTGGTGGGAGGTTTGGAGCTTCTTAGGGGTGTTGGCTCCCCTGCAGGGGTCTCTTTCCAGCGAGGTATGGGACTGTGCGGATGAAGGAAATACCATTTGCCCTAGAGAGACAGTGGGAGCAAGGATAGAGGGAGGGGGGTGATCCCTCCATCCTGATGCTTTGTGGGAGCAAGCAGCACTGCCCCAAGTTCAAATGAGTAATGACTCAGAAATTGTGGTTCTCTCCCCTTGTTCTAGAATTGCTTTTTTTTTTTTTTTAAGATTTTATTTATTTATTTGTCAGAGAGAGAGAGAACACAAGCAGGGGGAGTGGCAGGCAGGCAGAGGGAGAAGCAGACCCCCTGCTGAGCAAGGAGCCCGATGCGGGACTCCATCCCAGGACCTGGGATCATGACCTGAGCTGAAGGAGACACTTAACCAACTGAGCCACCCAGGTGTCCCTAGAATTGCTCTTGCCACTAGACAAGAGCTGCTCTTGAGCTAACAGGACTTTATGGCCCACTGTATTATGCGTGTGGGCATGGATATAGGCTCCTTTAAAATTCTGTGGCCTGAAGCCATAGCCCTGCTAGGTCTAGACATCACAAGAGGCCCGCACCTACAGATGCAGTTGTACACTAATAAAATAAAAATTTAAACCTAGGGACGAGACTAACCATGTCATATTTTGTAGCACACAAAGCAAGAGACTTCGACTGTATTGTGTATGTTGGATGTATTTTGCAATATGTCCCTTACTTATTACTTTTACTCTTCTATCACTGTCTAGAAATCATGGAGGTAGGCACACACATGTGGATTGGGCAGATGTAATAGGGCAGGCATTAAGGAGAAAGAAAAGGGATGCATTTCAGTGAGTATGTAAGTTAAATAACTCACATAATGTAATAGCGCCTTTCATAGCCTAAGGTCAAACTTCAGGAAGCTATAAACTACCTAGACCAGTACACACACAGAGATCCTTCCCTGGGGATCTCCCTGAAATGCAGATCTGATTCAGCAGGTCTGGGGTGGGCATTTCTAACCAGCTCCTGGGATCTCTTGGATGAGCAGGCATCTGTCCAGTGCTAGAACCTGGAACTAATCAAGGAGACCTAAGCTCGCAAGGACAGTGCCTGGGCCCATTTGTCTTTGTGGCTCCAGTACCTGGAGGAGTCCCTGGTATTGAGTAGATGCTCAAAAGATACCTTTTCAAGAGCTCAAGCAGTTGTTGTCCCAGAGCCCATAGGCTTCAGGGCCCCTAGGATGGAAGGGGTGTGGGGGCCCATTGGTGTACTCATTTCTGACCAGCCTGTTAATCTGTTTACAGCCGACTGCAGATAGGCAGTGGTAAGTCAGAGGTGGGGCTTCTAACCCTGGGGAGAAGTGATAGCCGACGCCCTAGCAGTAGGAAGGCGGCAGAACAACATAAAAGGTGATGCAAGAAGTAAATAACCACTGTAGTTTGGGATACTTGAGCAGAGCGGCCGGCAACCCTCCCCATTTCAGGAGGTCTGTGTATATGACCATCTGCAGCTCTGTACCTCAGTTTACCCATCTGAAAACTGGGGAAAGTTACAGTTCCCCCACACTGTAGACTGTGTTGAGGATTAAATATATCAAGTGAGTTTAGAATATTGCCTGATATTCAATAAATGCGAGCTATAGATTTTATATCAGGGTTGGTGTATTAAGGGTTAAGCTTCAGCCATCAGGGAGGTTTCTGCCAAGTGAGAAATCCAGTTCCAGAGGCTGCACATACATGTGTTATTACTTTGCTGGTAAAGGAGTAGGTGTAAATTAACATGCAAAGCGATGCCTCCAGAAGGCTGGGGAGTGGTGCAATGGGCTCAGGAGAGGTTCCTACTTGTTCTCTCTTAGTCAGGAAATTCTTAATGAAAGAGATGAATGTCAGGCGCTTTCTAATTAAGGGACGGGGGAGACGTGCCAAGGGATGGGGCATGGCTGTGCCAGAGTGGGAATGGGAGGCGAGGTTCCATGTCCCCTGCTCAGAAGACCTTAACCCAGGATGCCACTTAGCAAAGGAGGGCATGTGTTTGGGTGGACGCTCAGGTGTTGAAGCCCCCTTGCATTTCCTTGTGTTGGTTCTGAGCAGTTGTAGATAGAGAAGGATGGCTGAAGGTAAAATGGGTGCTCAGGCTTAGATCCCGTCCGCCTCCCAGAGACGCTGGGCTTGGCCAAGGGGAGAGAGTTGCCTTTGAATAGTCGGGGAAGAACTTGTTTTGATAGTCATTCGGTTAGAGGCTTTGTCCCTAGTACACGTGTTGGCATCGGGGCATTTAAAGTTTAAGAAAGAAGGCACGCAGGACAGTTTCTCAGAAAGCTTTGATATGGCCCTATTCTCCCACGTTTCACTGCAAATGCTGTGAAAATCTCCAGAAGTCCTCCGAAATTCCTTGATCTGAGTGGTATTCTTGCACCTATTCACAGGGGAGAAAAAGGGGCAGGGGGAGAAGCCAAGGGAATAGAGTATTATTAAATTCAGTGTATATGATTTTTATTTTTGCTGTGTTGTCTGGGTTCCTTAATTCATATGCTTATGAGAAGTCTTTCTGTCAAATGGCATAACATCATTTACATTTTTCTATAAAATTTGAAACTTGTCATCACTTCTGTAAACACTTGTGAGCCAAGACTGGACCTTCTTGGGAGCTCCGGGGATGGCTGTGGTGACAGTGGGGTCAGGGCGTGGGGGGTACTGACCCATGCCTGTGCTCCGTGCCCTTTGGTAGTTTCTGCCTTTGGCCTTCCACATTTGTTTCCTTTATGAAACCCCATGATGGCACCATTTCTTTGGGACAGTCAGGTTTTATTTATGGCATCTCACACAGGAATGTAGAGGGTGGTTTCTAATCAGCCTTTTCACACTTTTCAGTCTCCAGAAACCTGCACAGTCTTTATTTGTCTCACCACATGTTAAGATGAGCAGCTTACATGGGTGAAACTTTGCAGTGGGGCCTGTGAATAATCACTCTGCTCTTTAGCTCTCATCATGTTGGCAGAGATAGGTCTGTCTAGCTCAGCAGAGCAGCCAGGCAAGGAAATTAAGACATGTTTTAAGGTGTAAAAAATGCCTTGTAAAGGAGAGGGTTATGGCATCCGGCGCAAGTTCCACTCTCCATGCACGTCTGTGTATTGTCTGAACACAGCAAGGGGTAACTTGAGGAATAGGGGATGTTTTTATGAACGTGCAAGGAAGTCAGATGTGGTAGAGGGGCAGCATGGGCTCTAAACATGGCTCGATGAAAGGTGCTTAGCTCCTGGAGCCCTTAGTCCTTTGCTGCCTAGCCACAGGATCCTCCTGGGGATTCATCACATCTTCCTCTCCAAGTACCCCCGCGTGCCGCTCCCCTGTCAGTTAGACATGGCCTAGAAGTCCAGAGACCTCCATGCCACTGGCCTAGCCATGGACTAATGTGATCCTGGGCAAGACTCAGCACTCAGGGCCACATTTTCTGCTTTTGGATTCAGAGAGATTAGATTAGGATACTGTCTTTGGGGGTTCCAGCCCTTAGCAGGAAGTTGGTGACATTCCACGATTATGGAGCTACTAAAGAGCTCCATGTGGCTTGATGTCTATACTATAAAAGTAGGTGTGGAGTGGGAATAGTGGTAATTTGCTATAGTAGAAAACAGAAAGTGTGGTGTTAGGTTGGTGCAAAGATCTTGACTCAGAAGTGTCACCTTGCCTGTTTTAGCTCAGATACGATGAGCAGGGCCCCTCGTGCAGCCAGGGGAGCACAGTGGCCCCTGTGAAAAAAAAAAAAAAAAAAAAAAAGTACCTCGTAACCAGCATCCACCAGACTCCCACCCATTCCCCCTCAGGAATGCTCCAAAACAGCCTGTGCTGGTTAGAGTTGTGTGTTCCCTAAGTGCATCTCTGGAAAGAGGGAGCAGTCTTGGACAAGTGTTTTGCGGTCCCATGCTGTGCTGGTGGATGTTTACCCGTAGACAAGGGCAAGAACTTCCTAGCAGGGGCAGCCGGTTGCCGGTGTCAGGAGCTTGGCCGCAGTGTCCGGTTGTGTGGGGCGTCTCCTGCGGAGGTTCTGGAATGTCGGGATAGGCCATGAGAAGCTTCAGTCCCAAACTATCTCACCAGGGAAGGAGCTTGAGAGAGGTGATTTTTCAAAGGACTAGCCAGCCATACCCGTCAAAACATACACAGACCCCATCAAAGGAAGAAGTAAGCAAGCTGGCCCATGTTAACCCACCCAGCTTGAGTTCGGGATGAGCTCTCAGCAGCAATTGCAGTGAGAGTGGGCTTCTGCTGGAAACGGTGTTTCTGCAAAACCCTTGCCAGTGTTCTTGCTTCTGCTTCTCCCCCACCTTCTCCATGGTGGAATGAAGAAAGGTCTGAAAGGGAAGGGGCAAGTTCTTGCCTGCTACCAGGTACCGCATGCAGAGAAAAGGGAATATGTCACTCTTTTTAAAGTTTGCTGCTTTGGCGGGCTGGGACAGTGAACCAGTGCGGGGGGTACCGAAGGGTCACTGCTTTTCCAGTAGTGGTGAATCTTCACGGAGCACGGAGCGCCTGACTTCCAGGAAGAAATAGCAGTTGAGAGCTGATGGTCCCAGACTCACATTGCTCTCTGCTCGGGAGCAGCCTTCCCTTTGCCGCTGCTCCTCAGCCCTCGCTGTGTCCTGGGGTAGACTGGCTTAGGGACAGATGGTGGGACACCCGGCTCCTTTCATGGGCCCCCTTCTTCAGGGCGTTCTGCTCAAGGTCCTTTAGATTTGCCTTAGTGGATGCGATCCGGCTGGTGACAGAGCTTTCTTAGTTAGACGTGCAGATGTGTGTGTACAAAAATAACACCGGTTTATTGAACAGCACACTCAGCTGTGCCACCGAGTTCACGTAGGGTTCAAAGGAGGACAAAGGATGGCAAATAGTCAAATTTGCAAAAAAAGACTTCACTTGTACAGCTGAAGTTCAGATGTCTTAAATATCTGCTCTCTGGACAGAAATCCGATAAGGGTTGTATTACAGAAGAGGGGAAATTTCTAGTCTGCAAATCCCAAAGAAGCCTTTGCTTTTGTTCGGGAATGGAGAAGAGTTTGTAAGAGGGTTGACTGGAAGATCTGGGACTGCCTGGTGTGGCAGTGCCAAGGGAAGGAGCTGTGATCAGAGTTTGAAACTCCCCAGAGGCCATGGCAAGGCGAGCTGCAGATTCATCAGCCAACTCTGCAAGTCAGAGATTGTCCCTTGTCAGGACATTCAGATGTCTTAGAATTCGAAGCAAATAGTGCTTTCTGCTGCTGGTAACAAATTGACAGAAGCAGATAGAGGGGAGGCAGAGAAGGGAAGTGGGCTCAAGAAGAAAATCATTATTGATAGTTGGATGGAGCCAGGGGTGTTTGGATTTTATCACCAATCTTTTACAAAGGCTATCATGGGACATGCCTGCTCACAAAGCAGGCTTTGTGGCCAAAGACGGGACTCTTGGCCACAGTAACCAAGTTTGACCGAGATGTTATTTCTTATGTTCTTGGCTCTCCAGAGCTGGGCTGCGTGGCATTTTGGAGAGGAGCAGGACAAACTTGGGGCCTAGGGTGCCCATCTGAGTTGTCTTTATTTACATTCTGTGGTCCTTGTAAAGTGAGTCGCAACCCCAAGGTAGACACAACCCCCTCTTGGAACCAAATTCCAGGAGACCCCCTGCCCTCTCTGGGTGTTTGCTTCTACCCTGTGCTCCCTTCCCTGGGACCTGAGAGGGCCTCGCCCACACAGGCAGCGGCGGCCCTGCAGTTGGTGCCTGGTCCGCACTTCTCCGGCTGCTCCGTGTCCTTCACACCCTCTCCCACCCCCAGTGTGGTGCTTGTAACTGGCTTGTGCATTTGGCTCCAAATGTGGGAGCCCAGTGAGTGAGTCGCCCTGCTCCGGCTAACCCTGACCACGTTGGGTGGGAGTGTGGAGTTAAGAGCTGGAGCCCGCCCAGGCCACTGGCCAGAGCTGTGTAGAAAGCCCGGGAGGCTATCAGGAGCGGTCCGCCCTGGAGGGAGGTGGCCTCAGAGAAGAGGCCCAGGGAAAGGGGAGCCTTCAGCCCCATCTGACCGTCAAGTTCACTGTCCCTTTAACCAAAGCAGACCCACTGCAATGGACATTACAAGACAGGGCAAGGGCTTCCTCTGACTTAGAGCTACCTGGATGGGCCTTGGTGCCCGACAGACCTGGGTTTCGGCTCTGGCTCCACTGGGCACAGGGCCCTGCTCCAAGCCTTGCTCTGCTCATCGTTCAGACAGACACCAGCTTCCAGGGCATCTGAGAACCCAGGGAGTGGCCGACCGGTGCTCCCGGCTCGCAGCTCCATACTTAGCAGTCAGGTGGGAGATGTTCGTTCCCTGTGTATATCACTCCCCAGTTTCCCGTTTACCTTCTAATGGTGGTGGAGATGGTGCATTTGTTGTCCAGAAATGCTCACCACAATATATACTCCTCTCCCAAGGTTGTTCAGCAAATGAACAGGTAAGGACCATCAATGCAGGTCCAGCAGACAGCCCCGAACATCTCAGCTCCCTTCCAACTTGGACACTATTCAGTGCCACAAGGTATGGGTTTGACTCGAAGGTGGTACTGCTGATGTCCGCCTTGGGAAAGCAGGGAGAATGTGGGACGCCGAGAAACAGGTCAGTTGCATTAACTAATTCCTAGCTGTGAGAAAATTGGCCAGTCTTAGGTATCTGAGGTGGTTGGTGGCTCTTTCTACCTGCAGAATGCATTTTATTTCTTGCCTCTGCCAGTCTCATGAGATTATGCTCTTACTCACGGGAGCAGTAGGCAACATTAAGCATTAATGATGTTTGGTGACGATTAATAGTTACAAGGTGTATCTTCGGCTCTGTGTGAGGAGCTGTGGGTCCTTCTTTGGAAGTTACAAGGCAGTGGCAGACGGCCAGAGCTGGTGCTGGTGTTCTCCATGTCAGGACAGAGGTCTGTCCCTTCGGACCAACTCTGAAAAAGTTAGTACTGAGAACATAGACCCCATTTGGAATTTAAATCTTTCAGGCATTGGTACGAAAAACCTTTGATTGTAATCTGCACATAAACTCCCTTTCAGCTTAAGTCTTTTAACTCGGTCATAAAATACCTAGAAGTCTAGCAGCAGAGGCATAGAGTGTTTGTTTTATGCCAAGAATTAGCATGTCCATAAGCTAAATACAGCTTTCACTTTGTCCAGGCACGAGTTTGTTTGTAATTTCTTAATTTGGGGCCTTGTAGCAGAGTGGAAAGTTCCACAGTAGCAAAGCAAATAAAGGGTTGGTTCTTTTTAAAAATTCAAAATATACTGTGGATTTATCCTAAGTTAGAAGGAGTATATAGTATTCTTTATATAAAAATATATGTGCCCCCACCCCCTTTTTTTTTAAGTTTATTATTTCGGTAAGGCGTCCCTGGGATTTCTTCCAGCACAGATCAAGGGAAATTGGTGCAGGGTTGAAAATACTTTTATGTTTAAATAAGAAAATTGTGTTGTTCTTAGATGTTTGTTTGATTAAGCGCTCCCATAGCTGAAGAACAGTTACAGCAGTTACATAAAGGGGCATAGAAAAAAAATGCATTCTGAACTAGACTCACTTTAGTTTGGGAGGTGGTAGCCTTTCTTCTCTGCTTTATTTATGTGAATCTTAATGTGTGCTTCATGTGTTAGCAGGTGTTTTTGTTCCTTTGTTTGGGTTAGGCCCAGCACAGATACTTGTGATTACTACCACAAATAACCCTCTGCGGACAAACGAAAGAGCAAAGACTGTTAGCTACTGTGGTGACTGCCACGCAGTGTTAAAATTGACCTCAGACTTGCATTTTTGATAATCATATAAGATCTCAGATTTTTAAAACAAGCTCTTTGAGAAGTATAAAATTCATTCATTTAGCAAATATTGCTTGCGTGCCTGTAGGGGCTAGCACCGAGTTACCAAAGTGCTTGCCCTTTACGGGGCATAATTCCTTGGGGTTCCCTGCAGATACTGTGAAGATGCAAGCAGTTGGCTGAGAACCCTGTTTTTTTTAATGAGGAAACCAACTAGAGTGAATGTCGTGCTCTTCCCACCTACTTTGATCTGAAAACTAAGCTCTTACTACTATACCAAAACTGCTCACAGTTGCCCCTTTTTCTAATTAGATTCAGTGATCTGTCATCATTCCTCACCCCTGTTGTCTGTCTGAAATAGTTAATATGGTTGGTCGTTCCCTTTTCCCGCAGACTCTCTCTTTTTCTGGGTCTGTGGCAGGAGGCTCCCTCCATGCACAGTGTGTGAGGGGGGAGTCACCACTCACTGCGGGGACTGTGGAAGAGCCTTTGCAGAGAGGCAGTTTGATGGCCGTGGACAAGGAGGGTATTTGGTGGGGGTGAGGTGTTCAGGCCTGAGCCATCAGCACCAAGCTAGGGTTATCGGATTTATCAAATAAAAATAGTGGATGCCTAGTTAAATTTGAGTTATAGATAAGCAATGGATGCTTTTCTAGCATAACTTTTTTGGTTTTACACTAAAAAGTATTTGTTGGCAGATTTAGGACACAATTACGATACATTTAGAACATACTTACGCTAAGGCTTTATTCTTTGTTTGCATGAAATTCAGATTAACTGGGTTTCCTATATTTGACCTGGCAACTCTCTGCCAAGCTAGCATCAAGACCTTCCATGTTGTGGCCTCTGGCACCTTTGAAGGGTGAGGGTGTGGCCGGCAAGGAGACGCATGGAGCCACACTCCTTCCTTCAGAGAGTCCATCTACTTGTGGACTCTTCCTGGAGCTGTTCTTTTCCTCTTCACTCCCTCCTTAGCCTCCCAGAATGTGAATGTTCCCCCACAGTCTCTTACCGGCCTTGTTGTCTCCCAGGGAGCTCTGTCCCTGTCAGCACGCCCCTCTCACAGGGAAGCCCCATCCGGAGCCGCCATGTCAGACTCACACGCCCAGCTGCTTGCGGGCAGTCCCGTGGGCTCAGCTGGACACACCGTTTTGATCTGAGGGTATTTTGACTATGTGAATATACACATTTTCATATACACAGTATCATCACATATAAATTGTTGATGAAACTATTTCCCTGAGTGAACTTCAGTTTAAGTCAGTTAAGTTTTTTGGAGCACTGATAAACCACTTGAATTTTCCATTTTTTCTGAAAATGTTCTCATCAGGGTAAATTATTTTCCATTTCCATTTTCAGGAAAGGTTTTCTGCATCCGTCAGCCCTTATCCGTAGCAGACTTTACTCAGTGTAGCTTCTGCCACTGTGTGTTCTGCGCCTCTTGTTCCTTCCAAGTCTGGAAGATCTATCCTAGATCACATTTTGCAGAGTTGAAGTTTTATACACCGAATTGGCCTCTGTCCGTTGTGTGTTCATGTTAATTCTCTCTAGATGGTCTGTTTGGTCTACCATAGTGCTATCTTCTCTTACAGGCTTCTAACCTGTTGGTATATTACGAACGGGGCAGAGAGAGACTGGTGGGCTCAAATGGTCGGGGCAACGGCGCCTCGCGTGGGCCTCACCCTCACCTCAGTCCCGGTGCTTCCAAACCCAGACTCGGGATTCGCCACCCAAATGTGTTTTTCTTGACATCACTTCTTGAGGAATCCTCTGTCTCCCTGTCAAGCAGGCTTGAGGTTTTAGAGTTCACTTTGACTTGCTGTCATCCCCTGCCTCTAATAGTCGTTTATTGCGTCCTGTTGACCCTCCCTTCCCCTCTGGCACATGCCTCTTCCTTTCTAGTCCCACTCCCTTGGTAGTGACCTCAGCAGTGGTGACTTTTGGCTTCCCAGCCCTTCGGAAATCCTCCTGCGTGTTCTCTTGGTACGTTTTTCCGTATTTCCTTTCTCCCCTGTTAAATGACAAGCCCCCCAAGGGCAGGGACCCCGTAGCTTTCTCCGCGCCCTGCAGTTCCTCACAGAGTGCACAAGCAGCACAATGCTCAGGAAGTGCCTCCTGCATGAAGGGCCTGGGCCTGGGCTGGAGGACAGGACTTCTCAGGGCATGAGTGTGCCCCAGCAGGAGAGCCGCCGGGCCAGCCGTGGGCCTCCTCACCTGCCTTCGGCACCTGGTCACACCGCCCACAGGTAACCTCAGCGCTGGGAGCCGGTGCCTGCCTGGCTGCTGGCCGGCTGGCAACCGTCCCAGCCACATTTCACTTTGACCTTTTCTTTGAAGAAGGGTTTTGAAGCAACATTGTACGCGTAAAGGTCAACAAAGAAGAGTGGATGGTACGCCGACAGAATGTGAGTTAAAAGGCAGGAAGTGAGGCTGCTTGATATGACCAGGTTGGAGGGATGAGCAAAAAAAAAAAATGCCCCTGAAATAATTCTTTAATCATTTGTCTTTAGAGACGTAAAGTGGGACATGGAAAACAAACATTTCCATTCAATGTATACACAGTTCGGCAAAACAAATAACTGGGCTTTGTGAACGTCCAGACCTCCTGGAAGGAGGAAAGCGGCCTCTTGACTGGGCGTTCTTTCCCCGCCTGAGTTCAGAGTGGAAGAAATCAGAGGAGCCGCCCCTGTGGTAGAGCAGGTAAAGCAGAATGTTTTCTTTTTCTAAATGAAAGCGAAAATTTCCAGATTTGGCCCAGGAGCCAAACTGATGAAAAGGTCTCTGGGTGGCCTGGTGTCATCTGGGGGAGGGACCCTCAGCCTGCTCCAGATGACCTGCTGACTCTTAAAGGAGTGCTCACCGAGCGTTTCCCAGAGCCTGAATGACACACTGGGAGCTAGGATGGCTGCGGTCACTGTTACTGTGGTCACACGCTCTGCAGAGGACATCCGTCTTAGTGCTACAGAAACCAGGATATTTCAGTCTTCTAGAATAAAAATTAGTGGCTAAAAACTCAGTCATTATTAATTACATTGTTTATATAAAATTCATGTACCTTATATCCGTTGGTCATGTTTATCTTTTTAATAGCTTTAAGCCAATTTTAAGATCTCTAGGCAACAGCCCTGAAGTCTTTTACCATCTGAATTAGGGTAGATAGAAATAAATCAGGGGCACCTGGGTGGCTCAGTCGTTGAGCATCTGCCTTCGGCTCAGGTCATGATCCCAGGGTGCTGAGATCGAGCCCCACATCGGGCTCCCTGCTCGGCGGGAAGCCTGCTTCTCCCTCTCCCACTCCGCCTGCTCCTGTTCCCTCTCTCGCTGTCTCTCTCTCTCTGTCAAATAAATAAATAAAATCTTAAAAAAAAAAAAGAAATCAGACAATCACCTTACTTTTATGTTTTCAGCTACATATTTGTCTAGTGCCTTGTCAATGACTGAATACCTTCATATTATAAAAGTGCAGTTATTTTGAGTACTTAATCTTCACATTCACTTCATGGGTTGGCTATTAATAAGATCTCTTGTAAATTAAGAAGCTAATAAAAATAATAGCAAACATAGAGCTCTTACTATGTGCTAGGTGCTCTTTAAGTGCGTTGCACATATTAATTCATTTGAGCCTCTCCCAAACTCTGAAGTAGCGATGATTACCATTATCCGTATCTCGCAGAGGGAAAAAATGGAATCCAGTCTTATGTGAGATTTTAATTTCTACCTCACCTCTCTGTTCCTTGATTCTCACAGTAGGGAGAAGGCAGGGATGGGGTGAGGTGTAGGTGAGGTAAGCAGTGCCCTTATCCCAGTTTTCAGGTGAAACAGAAGTCAAATGACTTGCCCATGATTGCACAGCCAAGGTCAGGCAGGGCTTCTGATTCCTCAGATCAGTGAGCAGGTATAAAATGGGACATAGGAAAAAATTTTTCCCCACTCAGTATGCCTTAAAATCAATAATGGAGCTTGATAGGAGTTGCCAGGCCTTCCCAGGCCTTCCCACCCAGGTGCAGGGAGCCCTGGTATTCTCTTCCACGCCAAGTTCATGGACAGAGAACGTTCAGAAGAGGGACCACTGCCCACAGCAGCCATTTCATTTTATGCCGTAAAGACATGGCGAATGCACCTGCCTAGGGATTCGCGGTCAGGTAGGAGGTACTAGATAGTTTGCTTTGCTGGCCGGTCCAGGTAATATGATGATGTGCATGAGCCTGTGAGGGAGCTTCCCTGTTACTTCAGGAAACTTTCTGTGCCTGGCCCTGGCCTTCTCCTTCTTGTTTCCTGATTTGTATAATGTGATGGGGCTGGCTGTGGGTAGACTAGAGGGTGGCCTTGCTGTGTTGTTGGCAAGGGCACCATGGGTGGGGGGGTGGGCAGGGGGTATTGCTGGTCAGCCACAGAGGTGGCTTCAGGTGGGGACTTGGCCGAATGAAGAGGGTTTGGGGTGACTCCTGCACAACCACTTAGAGCTCTGACAAGCACCACAGACTCTCTCTGAGGCTCAGTTTTCTCATTTATAACATGAGGATTGATTGTTGATCTGTTCGTTGGAAACACCAAGCACAGTGTCTGTGACATACCAGCTGCTCAGATTTTATTAAATTAAGTTGAAGACTTAAAAAAAAAAAGCCTTTTTATAACGTGGTGTGTTGTTATAACTAATCACTAGAATCTCTCTGGGCGTTTTTGAGACCACGCGAGGTCTCGGGCAGCTCAGGAGCGGCTCACTTTGGAGGAAGAGGGTGGATCATCAGGTGGTCCAGGCGCCGTCCAGCTGTGCAGTTCCATAGTAGAGGCTTTGTATTCAGAGTGGGCCTGGACTGCCCACATTCCCGAGGTGGCAGAAGCAGCTGCAGACGTCCAGAGCTCACTGCCCCTAAGGCTGGAATCATCAGGGCCCCTGCAGGGAACAGATGGCACTCTCAAGCTCAGTATTGGCGGTGAGTTGAGTAAAGCAACTGTTTACAGAGGCAGGGCCAGGGTTAGGGGTGGTCTGACTGTGTTAGTGGCCTGGGGTTGCCAGGGGGCCCTGAGGGGCCCAGCACCCTAGGCCTGGAGAGACAAAGGAGGGTTTGGTGACCACAGCTGTGGGGGGGTATCTTCCGTCACAGAGCCTGTCTCCTCCTGCTGGCCCCAGAGAGCTCAGGGTGCACATAGGTGGGCTCCCAGTATGTAGTGAGGAGGGTGGAGGGTGGCTCGGGGGCAAAAAGAAGAGGAGGTGACTTCAAGCGTTGGAGGACGAAGACCATTTAGGTGAGTTGTGTATCCTCACCTTTTGGTTTGCTTTAGATAAGACTCAGTTCTTAAAATGTGGTTCAAATGATTGGACAGAGGCCCATTTTGAAAGCATTTAAACTGATGGCTTCTTTGGTAAAATTCCTTCAGTTACTTAGAATCCTGAAGTCCTGCATGCAAGCGCTTCTAAGTCATTCAGTGTGTTTGGATTTGGGTTGCCTCACTGGTCAAATAAAGGGATGGGTTAGATCAGGGCTTAGCAAACTGATCTATAGAGAGCAGGTAGCAAATGTGTTAGGCTTTTGGGGCCAGATGTGGTATTTTGAATAATAATCTTTCTCTTCCTCTTTTTTCTCCTCCTCCTTTAAAAAAAAAAAAAAAAGAAAATTTAACTGCAAAATCCACTTTTAACTGGGGATCAATACAAAAGTGGGCCACACACCATAGTTTGCCAACTCATGGACTGGGTCTCTGTTTCCCTAAGCACAGTGTGTGTGCCCTGTGTGCAGTTTCAGGGAGTGCACAAACATTGTTATCTAAATAGTCTGGAGCTCACCACCCATATGACTGTAGCCGTCAGGGTCCCTGCAGGAAACAGACGGCACATCCATTGGGTAATGGAGCTGAGTTTAATATTTGAGTTCAGATCATTTTGGTGGTCCATTTGCGAGTAATACAAAGCTTTCTACAAAAAATAATTAAATTACGGAAGAGGAGGATTCCTTTAAGGAAGGATATTATAAAGAACAGTACGCGTGCTACAAAGATACAGCAAAAACTCAGGAAGGGGGTGTGAGAATAGATGGGTTTGGAATGTATTAGATTGTCTTGGGACTCTTTGCTGGCGCTGGCATTTCTTGATGATTTCTTATTTGGGAACTATTTTACATAGATGAAAATGTTCTCAAGAAGTGCCTCAAGAAGAAATTTTGTGTAAGTTAATGGGAGAAAACAAGAGGACAGAGCCATTTTTCAGTTGAGCCCCGACTGATATACATGGCAGGTGTGTCTGGTGCCCCACCCACCTTGCTCCCCTCTCTGCCGGGGTGAAAGGTGGGAGCCCTTTGGAGTCGTAACTTACTCCCTGCACTTTCAGTTTCCGTCACTGTTCCTATATAGAATTGCAGCAACACAGCCAGCTATTTAGCCCCAGGAGAACAAATTAAGTCTATCGAAGTACGGAAATTCAGAGGCCAAGGCTTGCAAGTGCTTGCTTAATTCCCTTTGGTAATCACTGGGCTGGCGCAGGCAGGCCCCACTTTCTTGGACCTGGGCCACTCTCCTGGCCACATCATTTGTCTTCATAGGCTTCTTTAGAGCTGCCGCAGGGTCGGGGACACGTCCTCGGGAGGATAGGGGCGGGCTGACACCTGCCTGCAGTGAGTTGTACCCAGGGCTTGTAAATGCCCAGGAGAGTAGTATGAACTCACTTGTCAGGTGTGCCCAGGCAAACAAAGGACTGCCACCAAGCCTCATGAGCATTCCGAACATTCAGTGCAGAAAGTATCCCGAAATTTGTTTCCCGTACATTTTTCTTTCCAGCTCCCCAAGTTGGACATGTCTTTTCCCTGCCTCACTGGTGATTTATCTGTCCTGGTAGCACACGTTGATGATCTTTGGAAGTTCTGTGCTAGTGCTGAGAGACCTTACTGGGTTTTTTTTACTGCCTGATGATCTTTTACTTCTGATCAAGAAGTAAAAGCCTTCCCATGTTCTCTGAGATCCGGGCCACCTACGCACAGAGTGAGAGGCGTTTCCCCTGTATCCCATTGGAGCTCAAAGCTTAACTAAGTATATTATTTAACGGACTGCACTCTTGCTCAATTTTATTATTCTGTGCCCTGTCATGATGAAGTATCTAAGCGCTGTGTTACACCTGGAGCTTACGTTTACAGTGGAACAGAACGAGAAAGACCCAGTACTTGCAGGGAGGGTGTGTTAAATAGGACATAATTTCACACTGGTGAAGCGCTCACAGCAAAATGTTCCATATAATAAGCGGCTTGTGTAAGGACGTGGAGCTCCCCTTACCAGCTGCAACCAGCGCTATAATTATTGATTTCTGGGTGGGGGGAGGTGGTAGATTTTGACTTGAGGTGGAGTTAAAGTATGTGGACAAAGTGTTGCTGTTACACGGGACTTGCACAGAAATTCTGGAGTCTGCCCTGGCACCGTTCATAGAAAACCGTGCCGCAGTCTCTGGTGGATTGGGCTCCTCTTAGCTTTAAATTTTTTTTAACAGCTTTATTGAATACAATTTAATACCATAAAGTTAATCCATTTAAAGTATAAATTCAGTGGTTTTTATTATATCCACAGTTAAGCAACCATTCGCACAATTTTAGAACATTTTCATCACCGCTAAAAGGAAGCCTGTATGCATTAACAGCCACTCCCCATCCCCTCCTCCATCCCCGTCCCAGCCCTGGGCAACCATTAATGCACATTCTGTCTTTATTTGAGACATTTCATGTAAACGGAATAACACAATATGTGGCCTCTTGTGACTGGCGTCTTTCACCTAGCGTGCCGTTTTCAAGGTTCATCTGCATGGTAGCATGTGTCCCCGTTTCACTCCTTCATATGGCTGAATAATACTCCATTGTATAGATATTTTGCATTTGATTTATTCATCACTTAGTGGACATTAGGGTTGTTGAACCACTTTTTGGCTATTCTCAATCATGTTGCTGTGAACATTTGTGTACAAGTTTTTGTGTGGATATGTGTTTTCATTTATCTTGGTTATATATCTAGGAGTGAGTTGCTGGGTCATAAGGAACGTATGTTCAGTTTTTTGAGGAATTTTCTTAGTTTTTAAAAAAAACTGTATTTTTATTGTACATTTTGAAGCGTACATTTCAGCGGCATTAAGTACATTCACGTTGTTGTGCAACCATCACTGCATCCCTCCCCATAGGTTTTTATGAAACAATCAGCACTGTCTCTTGGCCCCCAGAAAAGAGAAGTAACTTTAACTTTGACTTGACAAAGGGACGGGTTAGTGAAAAGCCAAGTCACTGCCTTTCGAGAGCTAGCATAGGTGAAGGGTCCTTGGCCCAAAACCATAGGGTCTGTCTGCATGGATGCTACTGCTTTCTTTCTTATTTCTTTTAAAGATTTATTTATTTATTTTAGAGAGAGAGTGAGGTGGGGAGGGGCAAAGAGAATGAGAAACCCAAGCAGACTCTGTGCTGAGCATGGAGCCCACTGGGGCTCTATCCCACAACCCTGAGATCACGACCTGAGCCAAAACCAAGAGTCAGAAGCTTAACCAACTGCGCCATCCAGGTGCACCAGATGCTACTGCTGTAAAAAAATGTTGGTTAAGAGCAGCAGTAGGGAGGAGGTGGGTAACTTGAAGAGGCTGCCCAAGAACTGGGAGGAGGGGAACTAGAGAAGGTGGACTACTGCCAGCATTCTCTGGGGGAGCCCACTGGGTGTCTTGGAGTGACACCATCCTTCCCAGACACCTCTCCAGGACACACAGCATGAGTACAAGAGGCTTATTTTCCTGACTGGGCCCTTACAGGTGGCCTAAGAGAGTCCTGAATATAAGGGATCATGTGTTACATTTACTGAGTCTCAGGAGAATGTACCAGTGTAGGGTCCAAATATGTGTGTGTGTTTTTGGGGGGATCCATCATAGAGCAAGAAGAGATCTTGGAGAAGGTTTGCGTAGACTGGACAGCAGAGCCCCGACTTCCCTTCTGTCCGTGCCCTGGCAGGCTGGCCCCCTTGCCCTCTCGGGACCCCCTTGTGCTGTTCCGCACCTCCAGATTTCCATGTTGCTCTGATTTCCATGGGGAGTGCCTACCTTCCTCTCTCAGCCTCGCCAAACCTTCACCTTGGCCGCTGCCTCCCCTGATCCTTCCATCCTGGGTCTTTTGCTCTGAAATTCTCCCATGTCTCCTTTCTCTGCTGCTCATTTGGAGAACACCCTGTGGTTTTTGTATTGTATTTGTACGTTTCATGAGTACCTCTTTTTTCAATAATACGCCACTTCCTCACTGGCAATGACTGTATTTTATTAAACTCTTTGGGTTCAGTTACTGGCAGAGAGAAACATCAAATGTCCGAAGTCAGGGTAGGTGCCACAAGTCTACCCCTGCAGCTTGTTAGTGAGATAATTCTTTTGAAATATTGACAAACCATGTAATTAAGAGCTGATTATTCACACATCAAACAATTGTTCACTTCAACTGGAGAATTTCTTAAAATAGCAGCTCCCCCTGGCTGCATTTATCTATTTGTCTGGCTCACTAGCTATTTGGTGGAGAAATTTCAAAACGCCAACCAGGAGCCAGTGCATTTGCAGAACAGGATGAAATGAAGGCGGAGTATTTCTTTCTTTCTTCCTTTTTTTTTTTTTTTTTTAAGATTTTATTTATTTGACAGAGAGAGCGAGATAGCACAAGCAGGAGGAGCAATAGAAGGGAGGGAGAAGCAGACTCCCCGCTGAGCAGGGAGCCTGATGCGGGGCTCGATCCCAGGACCCTGAGATCATGACCTGAGCCAAAGGCAGACGCTTAACGACTGAGCCACCCAGGCGCCCCAAGGCAGAGTATTTCTGAAATGCTATCACTTATTCAGGGACAGTCTCCTAGGAATGTATTTACTATAAAAAGTGCAGGATATATTTATATGCATAATCTCAATTTATTACTACTTTTAAACAATTCCATGAGCAGGGCACCTGGGTGGCTCAGTCGTTAAGCATCTGCCTTCGGCTCAGGTGGTCCTGGGATCGAGCCCCGTATCAGGCTCCCTGCTCGGCAGAGAACCTGCTTCTCCCTCTCCTACTTCCCCTGCTTGTGTTCCCTCTCTCACTGTCTCTCTCTCTCTCTGTCAAATAAATAAAATCTTTTAAAAAAAACAAAACAATTCCATGAGCTTAACAGTAGTTTCCTTTTTGGAGAAGTGAGGAAACAGATTCAGAACCATTTGCCCCAGCTCATTGAGCTGGTCAGTGGTTGAGCAGAGATTGGAACCAAAGTCACCTTGAAGACCTATCTATACCTCCTTGCTCCCTCTCATCTCACTGCATTTGCTGAGTGGGAGGATCCTCCGTGTGTCTGATTAAAGTTTTACTGTAATTATATCATGGCCCACTGCCTTGGGGTCCTATTATACTCTCATGTAGAGTTTCAGTAGCATTAAAAATAATGGAGCATCCGAGTGGCTTTAAGAGTCAGATGCGCCGTGGTTTGAACCAAGGTTCGGCTTTATAACTACTTTACACGGCTGGCTTGCCATAAGTAAAATGGGTATAACAGCTGCATAAACTTCAAGGCCTGGTTTGAGTGTTAGATGAGGTCATGCACATACAGTGCCTTACAAGGGGCTGCCTCCTAATAGCCATTTAATAGGAATGTGAGCCATTCTTATTACTGTTATTGGCATGGGGTGTGTGGCTGGCTTCAGATACGTATTTATTACTCCTGAACGGAGGCAGAAGTCAGAGGCTGGTTGGTGAGAGCCCCAAAGAGGGAGGGAGGGAAGTGGCAGCATGGAGAGTCACTTCTTTGTACCTGCCCTCCCTCCCTCCTCCCCTCTTCTTCCTGCCCCAATCAGCTTTTCCCATGACAGCCTGGGAGGATTTCTTCCTTAGGTGACAAGTTGGTCCCTTCCAACTCTTTGAATTTATGATTTCATTTTTCAAATCTCAGGCATGAAAAAACAGAGGTTCATGGCTCCTTGGTGAGCAGAACATTTCTGGGATAGAAGTGGCCATCCTCATATGCTGAACACTGCCTCATCTCTGTGCTTTCTCCGAGCCCGAGCCCACAGAGTAGAGATGTCCTTCCACTCAAACACTGAAACAGTGTGTTTTGCACAAGAGGACTATTTAATGCAGTGGCAACGGGATCTTTCTGTCACAGTGGAGGTCCTGCTCTGAAAGACCTGTGAAATGGGGATGAGGCATTCTCTCTGCTGCTCTTGTGAGCACAGTAGGGCTCAGCCTGTTGGTTCCTTTCTCTCTCAGGTTCCTGCCTGGCCATCCCAGGTTTTCCAGGTTTGACCTTCACCTTCTAAGCAGAGTCATGCAGGGCACCTGGGTCTCAAGCCTTCTACAAGATACCGACTCACCCTCAGACATGAGAACTCAGATTAATAAGTGGAGCATGTCTTAGTCACACTACGTTTTTTTACTTGTTTACTCTTCCCTGTCTTCTGCTTTGCCTCTTAGTTATTCTCAGTCCTGGTTTCAGGACAATGGAGGGTTCTCCAGCAATGTAGTGACAAGGTTTTGCTTTCCAGTGAATACATGCTTGTTTGCAGACATTATTTGAAGCTTTTAAAACAAAACAAAACAAAACAAAAAACAATTCTTAAACCAGTTCACTAAAAAAGTCTGTAGAACACTTGGCAGTCTAGAGTTTCCCACAGTAAGACAGGCTTTCTCTACCTCAGTGCTCTGTCGATACTTCTCTGCTGTGGACGGCGTCCCGTGCACTGTAGGATGTTGAGCAGCATTCCTGGCCTCTGAGCTCTAGATGGCAACACCACCGTCCCTCTCAGAGGGTGACCACAAATGTCTCCAGGCATTGCCAGATGCCCCTTGGCGGGAGCAGAAGCAGCCCTAATTGAGAACTGTTGCCCTGTGACCTCAGACTCGGCCCCTCCCAGCTTCTCTTGCCACTCCTCCTCTTCCCTGGGCATCACCAGGAGAAACAGGCCAATGGCGAAGAACGGCCTTCACTCGCCTGTTGCAGTACACAACATAGAAGGATGTTGTGGCCTTTTCATGGAGTATTTTGCATCTCAGAGGAAGGTTGAATCATCAAATTGTGAGCCCAGTGGCCTTTTCCTTGGTGCAGAATGGCTGGAGTAATTTTAATTATTGAAGGATTGGGGGTAGGATAAATATCTTGCTGTTATTTCCTTGACCACATTTCCTTTAGAGTTTGTAATTTTTTCCCCTAATAAGTTTTATAGAACCACAAATGTCTATGTGGAGTCTGTGGTCTTTCAAACAGCATTTATGCTTCAACATTATTGCTGTCTCAGGGAGGGGACGGAAACTGGTATAGGTCCCCAATACAGGTGGGATTTGGGTGGGCTTGGAAGTTGGAAGAAGAGGTGAGGCATTCACATTCTCAGGTGGACGCTGGAATCCAGTGTGTGGGTTTTCCTGGGAAACTGCCGAGTAGCAGCTGTGAAGCCCACAGCCAGGGGGTAAAAGACACTTCCTTATCATTGAGAAGCTGGGAAGCGAGCATGTGTTAGGCAGTCATGGAGCCGTGCAAGTCCGAAAATGTGGGTCCAATTGAAGCATAAGGGAACGTGAGCTGTAAAAATATTGTGGTTTCTGGGACCCTCCAGATCTGCCCCTTGGGAGTGAATTATTTCAGTCAATAAGGGTCTGGTCATTTCTGAGTAGATCGAAAATGCAGTTTTAAGACTGGGAGGCGGAAGGAGAGCAGGGCCTTCTCCCATATCCCGTGCTCTTCTTTGAGGGGTGCAGGTGCAGCTGCTGGCGTGTTCCGTCCTTGATGCGGTTCCTGCGGTGCCCGCCCGCCAGGCTCCTCCCAGAGCAGGGTATGGAAGTCTGAGTGTCTCTGAGAGTAGGGCTGGGTCCTTTGGTGAGGCCTGGAGGCCTGCCCTGCTGGTCTGGGGACGTTGCAGTCTCCTCTCGGTACCTCAGGCTTTCGTTCCATCCTCCCCCTCTTCCCTGGAACAGAAAATTGATGTCCGTTTAACTACTTGGCAGCCTCTTAGCCTGTGCTCCCTTTTAACCAACAAAAATCTTAGCCTGAAATTTGAAAACTATTCATGCCAAAGAAAAGAATTAATCAGGATTTGCTTTTTTAAACTACAAATGCTACCCTGCCAGGATTCTGACATCCTCCATGTCCCCTTGGGAACTGGCCTGGCCCTTCCATAGGCGCTCGGCCGTCCCGAAGGAGCTCTGTTCTTGCCAGAGATCTTGGTTGGAGTCAGTAGACCTGACAGAGATCCCGTAGCCACCTTGAACTGAGCTCCCTGTAGCTTCATTCCTTACAATAACCCTAGCATCTGCCCTTCTCATGGGATGGAGCACATACTCGTGTTGTTGGGGCTCATCCTGTATCTCATGGAGTTGCTTTAGGAGATCAGAAGCGTGCTTCCTCCAGTTGACATTTCATCCATTCTTATTTTTCGAAGAGGTGTTTCCAGTCATAGAATGTAAACTCCAGGAAGTCGGGGATTTGCGTCCAACCAGGTCACTGCTGCATCTCTTGGTTCTAGAACTGTATCTGGCACCTGAAACTTTTGTGGAATGAACAGAATCAAAACACACTCACAGGCAAAGCAGCTGTTTAAGTTGCCAAAAAGTTGGGCAGGCATTGTGTTTAATAAATGGCAAAACATTTTTAGTGGTTCATCAGTGTACCTAGTGAAAAGATCTGATTCCTTTTGATGTCTAAACTGCTCAGTGGAAACACGTTTGCTGCTGTTTTCATGTTATTTTGCATACACACGCCCTGTCTGGATGCTGGGTGTCCCGCCGTTACACAGAGCCCAGCTCGTCCCTGGGTGCTGTTGAAATGCTGCTTGCCATATTTATGAAATACATGAAATCGTGTCCTTAAAGTGTGAAGTTTATGTAGCATTCTCATTACTCTGTTTTTTTAAAAAGTGAGTTGTCAAATCTGTAGAAATAGAATAAATCGGCTAGAACATTCTTGGATTAAAGAAAAGCAGTACTAATGAATGTATTTGCTATGCATTCCAATCCCATTAATCCTGATGAGTTCAGCCTGGATTAATGTATGGCATGCTTTTCTTCAGGACTTCTGAGTTGGGCATTAACTGCTTGTATACCGTGACAGGAGAATGTGAGCAGAGTAGGCTGCTTCATCACGCCCAAAGAAGCAGGAGAGCAGCTTTCGTGACATGAGCTTGTATCCAGCTTGGCTGTGTTCACTTGACTGGACGGTCCATAAAGCAGGGGTTCTCAAACTGCTTGGTCTCAGAACCCCCTTGTGCTCTGTAATTACAGACTACTGAGAACTTGAAGGAGCTTTGCTTATGTGGGCTGTATGTGTCAGTGTTGATCATATTACAAATCTAGAATTTAGAACAACTGCAAATATTTATGTACTAATCCATCTAAAAATAACAGTAAATCATTTTATGTTAACAACATTTTTATGAAAAATAACTAGTTTCCACAACAACAAAAAAATAGTAAGAGTAGAGTTGTTTTACATATTTACAAATCTCTTTAATGTTTCAGCTTAATAGAAGGCATCTTGGTTCTTATGTCTGATTATGAATCGGTCAGTTTTGATGTGTTGTTTTAGTTGAAATATATAAAGAAACTATGGCCTCAGATAGGTCCTTGGAAAAGGAAGAGGACTTCAGTAGCCTTTTTGGATAATTATGGGTATTCTTTTTTGATACTGCACAAAAACTTGAAAGGAGGTAGTTGGTTCCACAGTGGAAACTGAAACCGTATTGACGGACTTTTTGTACTTGAAAATGGGTCTGTTTTGTACTTTTTAAAAAAATTCCATTTTGTACTTTGAATCAATCATTTGTCCATGTATGATTCTGTTTCAGTGAATTACTGTCTTACTGAATTACGCAGATCTTCCAGATGTTGACAGATTTTATCATGTAACTATTTTCTAAAAATCACATTTGTTAATATCACCACCAGTGTCATCTGAAAACTCTTTAAGTTTTGGGAAACTTTCGAGTTCTGGGTGACGGATGCAAGTTTTCCAAACTTCTAAGTTTTTTTTTGTTTGAAAGCTCAACTTTATCATTGGCACCAAACATTATCAGTTGTTTTTCTTCTAGATTCTGCTCCTTTTATTCCAGAGTTTTCTTCCTAAGATTGAGATCTGATCATGGCTTTTGGCTGTCTCTTCCTTCCCCAAAGAACAAAGCGCAGTATTCTTGGCTTGGCCACAAGGGCTTGGATGACTTTGCCCCCATCTCCCAGAGCTTTGACAGTTTCCAGCCTTGTTTCCAGCCTCTACAGTTTTGTTTTGTTTTGTTTTTTCATTGGCTTAAAACCACACATATTTATTGTCCTGCAGTTCTGGATGGAGGTCAGAAGTCCGAAAGAGGTCTCACCAGGCTCAAGTCAGGGTGTTGGCAGGGATGTGCTCCATTCTGAAGACTCTTGAGAGAGAATCTGGTTCCTTGTCCTTCCCAGCTTCCAGAGGCTGCCTGCCTTCCTTGGCTCCTGGTCCCCTGACATATTCAAAGCCAGTAATGGCTGATGGGGTCTCTCTCACATTGCATCCCTCTGACACTGATTCTCCTGCCTCTTCCATCTTATAGGGACCCTCGTTGATGCCATCAGACTTGCCACAGGAAAATCTTCATATCTCAAGGTCAGCTGATTAGCATCTTTATTCCTTTGGCAACCTTAATTCCTCCTCGCCATGTAACCTAACATATTCACAAGTTCCTGGAATTGGGATTTGGACTTATTCTGGCTGTCACATTCAAGCCTCTCCATTTTCACATTCAGTTCCTACTCTGTATATGTTGGCTAGACTCGTCCTCTAAATATCACTTCATTGCATAAGCCTTTTCTCAATCTCCAGGTGGAGCCAACTACTTTCTCTTCTGCGGAGATACTCGCATATGAGCCACACCCCCTTAGTGCCCTTGTCGCAGTAATACATCTGTATGTCTGTCTCCCCGTTGGGCTGTGGCCCTCTCAGTGTCCTTGTGGTGCTTGGCACATGATAGAGAATGAGCAATATGTTGTTAATTTTGGACATTTGGTCCTGGGCTGTGTTGGAGATGCTATTGAATGAGTGTTCAATTTCTTTGGTGTGATGACGGCGTTACAGTTCTATAGAAGAGTGTCATTTTTAGGAGTTACCAAAATACTTAGAGGTCAAGTGTCATGATAACTATTATAGCTCACTCTCAAGTGGCTTGTGAGAACAGTTTATATTTATATAAAGATAAAGCAGATACGGTAAGTGTTAAATATTGGTGTAAATGTAGATGAAGACCACGTAAATGTTCATTTAACCTTTCTGTAGGTTTGAGGGGGACATTTTCAAAACAGAAAGGGGCAAAGAATGAAGTATTAATGTAGAATGAATGTGCGGGTCAGGATGGAGTCGGATTTCCGTTGTGGGAAATCCGGTCTGCTGCTGTTGAAGTTCTGAAACTCTCAGTGTTGATTAGCATCTTCATGTGCCTCTTTGGCATAATGATAATCCTCTCTGGGTTCACATTAGTGCAGATCATATTCAGGAGGCTTAATTAGACCTCTCCAGCTCCTGGGTGAGCATGTGAGTGTGTGCAAAGTAGAAATGGTAAGATGGAGGAAACAAAGGACTTTATATGCTGCTCCTCCAGGAGCTTCTTCCTAGAACGCCCTCTGCGAAGGTGACTGTTCCGCTTGCATACAGTGGTGACTCGAGTCACTCGATCCCTTCTGGGACTGCAGGCCACTCCCCTAGACTCATCACGAGAGCTCACATCCCACATTTAGAGCACCCCGGCCCATCCTGATGTGGACAGGGCAGGAGTATACTTGTGCCCATCTGACAGCTGGTCCAGGAGAGTCCTTTGCAAAATGGCCATTCACAGATGGTGTCCGACTATTTCCTGAAGGACCCAGCTAAGGCTGTCTGCCTCTGCTGGTCTCAGTTCTCAATGCCATTGTCAGAGGGGGGATTCACTCCCCTCACGGCTCCTAGCGAGGGCCTCAGAGCTTTTACTCACCTACCTCTGTGTCCTAGATCTGTGGAAGTAGCCTGTCTGGGTGATGCTTTGATACTATTCTTGTTTGAGATAGGATCATCATTGATGGAGGTAACGTGGTAGGATCAATGGCTTGAAGGCCATCTCGTCCAGCTTCCTGTCTTGTTCCCTGCCCAGTGGTGCTTCGCTGCATGCCTGCTCAGTCCCCGTGGTCGGACCCTCACCTTCCCAGCCACTCAGGCCATTCGTCTTCGGAAGGTGGGGTGTACTTCCTGACGCTGAGCTGGATGGAATCATCCCTCCCTGTCGCAGCCACAGGTGTGGAGGTTCTGGGAACCAAACTGATGGGGCCTAATGTCTCTTCTTTGCTTTCCAGGAGCCAGAAGCTCCCGTCTCGTGCCTCCTGAGACGTCTTTGTTCCAGGACCCAGGTGATCCTCAGGTGACGAGGTGACGAGTTCTCACGTCCCATTCCAGGTACAGTCTGCCCACCTGCACCCCAGCAGGATGGTCTCCTGGGTGCTAGAATGTATTGTCCATTTAGTCCTTCTGTGGGCTGTTGACTTGATAGGTTAATGCACAGCTCCACCCTACATCATTGTCTTCCAAAGCTTATAACTACTCTGCCTTTTTAGAGTCATCTAGCTCTTCAGGCCCATCCACTCAACAGAAGACAGGCACGCCTCTTTGCTTTTGTGGTTTTATTGAATTTCTACATTTCCTTCAAACAGAACTTGCAATACCCTACAGATGGCAAGGCTTCTGAACACAGGCCCCCAGGGCATGCTGTGGAGAGATCTGCCGAAGCCTGCCCCTCACTCCTGGTGTAGATGCTGGGATGTGGCGTGGTGTGCAGCGCTTGGCGGGACCCCCTCTGGGCCGGGGCTCCTGGGCCGTCCGTGCTGGTGTGCAGTGCGCTCGCACCGAGGCACTGTGCTGCGGTTCTGCCTTTGACTCTTGGAACCTTTGCGCTTCTCAAGGTCAAGGGCTGGCTCCAGTTTCCTTCCTGCTCTCAAGCTTTCCCCCTGCTCCTACCCCCTCATTCCTTGGCTTTTCCCTCTTTTACTTAGGGATTCTCCTGTAGCTTCTTCTTGGGTTCAGGAGCTGTAGTGATCTGCTATAGGTTGGTGTATTTCAGGCGGGTCCTTGGAGCCCCAGAGTCCTGAGGGGGCCCAGGAGCCAGGCAGGGAGGGCTGGGGACGGTCAGGTCGAGCCCCAAGGGCGCAGTGTCTCCCGTCTCTCTGTGTCAGAGTGGCTCCAGTTTTATCTGATTCTCACATTTGGATTCAGCCTAAGAGGCGGTATGGGAAAGAAGGATTCTACTATTAAAATAGTTAAAAGCTATTGCTCCAGTTATTTTTTGATTACAGTAACAAGTTCACCAAGTTTGGGCACTTCATTGTTATTGTCACCGTTTTGTGCATTAAAAAAAATGGAGGTAAAATTTTTTCAGGCGGGTATGTTTATAAAAGAACCTCACCTGACGTTTCTCCCTCCGTCTCACATTCTTAGGGTCCTCTGGGCCATTCAAATTCTTAGTTTCAAATACAGCTATACTAAGAATGCACCCATAATCAGAGTCATCCTTCATCAGAGGGACTTTGTGGGGGATATGGCCCATGACCTTTGCCACAGGGAAGCATCTTCGAGCCGGCGGCCTTGAAATAAGAAGGAGGGGCGGCCTCCCCATGGCTCCTACTTCATAGGGAGGATCCCCCCTTGTTTATGAGGCTGTTGGCAGCTGTGTCAGTGTCAGGAACAAGGGTGCAGGGTTACCAGGTGCTCTTTCCCAAAGACAGGAAAACTGGATCCTTGCCGGCAGGGATGTGGGAGGCTATCCCCGGTAGTGCCAGAAGCCGTTGTAGACCTGAGATGTCCTTTTCTTTTCTTCTCCTTTCAGAGCTTATTTAGTAAAGTGCTTGGAGTGAGTTCATTCTGCATTCTTCCTCCTCTTCCTGCAATAGTCAGATGTGTCTCTGCTGTCTTACCAGACTATTTTAGAACCTCTTCCTGTTACCTAATACCAGAGCTTGGTGTGCGGGTATTGCGGGGGGGCGGGTGGCGGCGGGGCTGACTGTTCACCTCGGAGTGAAAAGTCTACATCAGATCCGTTTCTCGGATCAGGATGCTGTGACCGAATGCGTGAGGAAGCCATCCGTGGTTCTTAGGCCCTCGGACACGTGTCATGAACTGCACCTAAATCAGGGGAATTCACAACCTACTGGAAACCACCACGAGGTTGCCCCTTCTTGAGTGAAGGGATTCTGACAAGGTGCCAGCTGGTGACTGAGGTGGTGTGCCCCCTGGAGGCTTTTCGGTCTCTGGCACACTTGTTTGTGCTCTTTGGCTTATCATTCTGTCTTCCTGCCCAGAGGCCAGGCAGCTTGGTTCCCTTCCCTGCAGTTTGATCAGCACCTGGAAGGGCGGGAGGCGTAGAGTAGGCTTCAGGCAAATATTTGCTGACTGGATAGATGGTTGCTTTCGTTTTCCTTCCCAGGCTGTGTGCATTCAGCACCGGGGCAGTGCATGCTTTATCTTTGTAGCTCCTGTAACTCCCAGGAGAGTGGCACACGGCAGACATGCGAGTCTGTGGAAAATGAAGTAATAGTCATTTAATGCATGCCATTCTTCTAGAGGAGGAAATTGCTTTCAGATCATTCAGACTTCACCAAGAAAAAATAGTTTCAGGTCAGGAAAAGGTTAACTCTACCATTAAAACAGAGGAAGTTAGGGCGCCTGGGTGGCTCAGTTGGTTAAGCGACTGCCTTCGGCTCAGGTCATGATCCTGGAGTCCCGGGATCGAGTCCCGCATCGGGCTCCCTGCTCGGCAGGGAGTCTGCTTCTCCCTCTGACCTTCCCCCCTCTCATGTGTTCTCTCTCTCTCTCTCACTCTCTCAAATAAATGAATAAATAAAATCTTTAAAAAAAAAAAAAAAAAAAAAACAGAGGAAGTTAAAGAAATGTTGGCCTCTGGTTTTTAGCTCCTTGAAGGTTTAAAGAGAGAAATGAAGGCAAACTCACTCACTATCTCATGACTGTTTGGACCATGGAGGAGTGCTCTGTCACTGCATAACAAATCACCACAAACCCAGAGGCCTAAAACAACACACATCTATTGTTTCATTGTTCCTGTGGTCAGAAGTCAGAGCACAGCTTGGCTCACGAGGCTGTATCAAGGTGTTGGCTAGGGTTTGGTTTTCATCTGGAGGCATGGCTGGGGTGGAAACTGATTCTAAGCTCTCCCAGGTTGTTGGGCAAATCCATTTCTTCATGGTTGTAGGACCCTGGGACCCCGGCCTCTTGCTGGCTGACCTAGAGGCCACATCCATTGCCATGTGGGTTTTCCAGACGTGGCTGTTTGGTTCATTAAGCTGGCAAGGAGAAGCTGCTAGCAAGATGGAGCCGGATGTAATGTCACATAATCGCGGACTGACATCAGCACGTTTGCCATGTTCCGTTGACTGGATGCAAGTCCCAGTTCCCACACACACTCAAGGAAACACCAGGAGTAGATCATGGGGCCACCTTAGAGACTGCCCACAACCGATCGCCTTTCCTTACTCCTTGAAAAGTGATTGCCATCGGCTATCCATTTGTGTGGAAAATTGTTTTGCTCCTTTGTTTTTTCCAAAATGATCCATGATTTTAAATCTTTTAAAGGATCACAACTCTATAGGGTCCATTCATTCTTCTAACCAACTTGGATATCCTCCGTGCCTTCCTGACCCTGCTGGGTGGTGGATGCCCCCAGAGTGCTCACTTCTCCAGCAGGAATGTCAGCTTAAGTTGCTGTTTGTGAGCTGCTTTAGAACCCGGCTGCAGTTTCTTCACATTGTTTGTAGAGGGAAATGTGGTCCTGAGTCTCAAGTGACTGACTTGCCTGTGAACTTTTAGAAGGTTAAGATGCCCTCCCAGTAGTTTTTTCTGTGGCAGTGGGTATTGTAGAGAGCGTTATTTGGGGCCTAAGTTGTGATGTCTATGGTTACCCTTTAAAAATTCCTTAAAAACAACAGAAGTCTGGGGGCGCCTGGGTGGCTCAGTCGTTAAGCGTCTGCCTTCAGCTCGGGTCATGATCTCAGGGTACTGGGATCGAACCCCGCATCGGGCTCCCTGCTCAGCGGGAAGCCTGCTTCTCCCTCTCCCACTCGCCCTGCTTGTGTTCCCTCTCTCGCTGTGTCTCTCTCTGTCAAATGAACAAATAAAAATCTTTAAAACAAAACAAAAAAACCCAAAACAACAGAAGTCTGTGCTGTGTCTCCTCATTCTCTGAAGATGTGGAGCCTAACTGTCATAAAGCAGTCACCAAAGAAGGGAGAATTGCAGTGAATGGCAGGCTGGATAATTGACTGTCTGGGGTCACATTCGGGTAGCATTCCATAGGGGACAGGCTGGTTACAGGATTGCACTGGAGTCTTCCATAAAACACAGCGGGTGGCACTGCCTGTGACAGAGGACGCATCGGTGGTCCGTCCCGCACGATAAAAGAGCCCCCGCGCACCGACTGCTACTGTCTTGTCCAGTTCAAGGAGCGACACTTGTCCAACTTCCTGGGCTGCTTCGTCCCCCTGACGTCAGCCTGACCCTCTGGCAGTCCTCCGCCGGCCTTTGGTGCTTCGCTTCAGCATTGTGCGGTGCACGGCCAGAGAGTCCTTTCCGACCGAGAGAAGCACGTGCTCTGCTGTAATAGACTGTTCTGGCCACACATACCAGGGGGTTTCCTCCAAGTATATTACATAAGGTAGATGAGTGCAACAGGTATGGACTTCAACAGGTAAGGTGGCCGACCCCACGAGGAGGCTGCAACGTTTCTTTCAGTGTTTACATGCTTTTCTCTTTGGGATGAGGGCTTGAGATTTTGGCTACCGGTAAAGTATCGTTTACAGGAAACCGACCATAAAATGCAGCATTTCCTGCTGAGGGATTATTTGTGCATGATATATACCACATAGATAATTCCCATGGTAACTGTGGGTGTGTGGAGTCTGTGTATCTCCGGACTCTTTGAGGAGGAAGCTGAGACTGGGAGCAAATGGCAGGTAAATGTGAAAGATTAGAGCCTTTGCTTGCGCAAAAGTGCTTTATTAGTCAGATTAAAATACCATGCTCAAAGGCAAACGTAATTGATTTGCTCCTCAAAGAAAGAAGGCTGAGCCACGAGCAGTCAGCTGTCCCAGTGCTGTCCTCCAATCTGTCCTTGACAACAAGACCAGATCGGTCCTCCCAAGATAATGTTTTTGTGATGGCCTTCCTTCGCTGAAAAATTACACGTCCGAGTGTAAAACCCTCGGCTGGCCATTCAAGGCTCTTGTAAATGTCCCGCCCTCCTGCTTCACTGCGCTCACCCCGCTTCCCCCGGATAGTCTGACATGCGTCCTGGGCGGTTCAGCGGGCCTGTGCCTTCCCTCCCAGGTCACCTCAGCTGTGACAGGTGAACCCCAAGACAAACTCGTGTCCCTCATGGGTAAGCAAAACATGCCCCAAAACATGCACGCCTACAGGTGTCTCTCAGCTGCTACCAGCTTCTGAAGAACCTCCGAATCACTTCCCCCCCCCAACCAAATCTCTTATTTGGAACCCTCGTTGCCTTTTCTGGTTTCAGTCTAATTCCCCAAATGTGATACAGACTTAGGCTTAGAGAATGTGTAGGAACAAGGCTGGTGGTAAGAGGTACGACCAGGTCTGCCTATGACAAATCCTTTACTGCTTGAAGCTTGGTGGTAAGAGGTACGACCAGGTCTGCCTATGACAAATCCCGGCCGCTTGAAGCTTGGCCGCCATCATGAACGACACAGTAACTATCCGGACCAGGAAGTTCATGATAACCGACTACTTCAGCGGAAACAGATGGTCATTGATGTTCTTCACCCCAGAAAGGCAACAGTACCTAAGACAGAAATTCAGGAAAAACTAGCCAAAATGTACAAGACCACACCAGATGTCATATCTGTGTTTGGGTTCATTCTCCTTTGCATAATCCAAGGAATCATAAATCATGCCAAAGCCGGTTGTCGTGCCACCACCAAAATGGGTTCTGAATCCAAACACAGACTTGCAAGACATGGCCTGTATGAGAAGAAAAAGACATCAAGAAAACAGTGAAAGGAACGCAAGAACAGAATGAAGAAAGTCAGGGGGACTGCAAAAGCCAATGTTGGTGCTGGCAAAAAGTGAGTGGGAGATTGGACACCAGGACTAAAGATGCTGCAGTGGCTTTATCTGTGGTGATTGTGCAGATTTTTCATGAGAGGATCAATAAACTAAGAATGTTAATGTGAAAAAAAAAATAGCTGAGTATTGACAATTTCATATGGTTCAACCTAATCCTGCATAAAAGACTATTTAATATGTGCCCATGGCTTATAGCACTGGAGGTGCTATTCTGGTCCCGGAGGTAGGGGTTGCTACAGGTTGTGGAAGAATTTCTTCTTTGTTTTCTGGGTCAGCCCTGAGTGAATTCCTTTCTTTTCACATTCACTTTTGGAAATTTCCAAATGTGCACAAATGTAGGGAGAAAGCATAATGAAATCCCATGTACTCAGTTATCCACATCTCCCAGATAGACTCTTGACATGGATTTAACTTGTCTTTGGACCTTTATGCCTTGCTTTTTTTCCACTTGTTTGTTGGTTTTAGTAGAATATTTCCTTCCCTTTAACTCAGAAGCAGTCCACACTCATAGAAAAAATTGTCAAAATGCAGAAAATAAAAAATGTCCATAATCACCTGTTTAGAGACAACTACTTCAATTTCCCTTCCAGACCATTTTTTATCTAAGCTCATATTCAGTATGTTGTTATTATTTCCCAGGGATGCTCTTTCATGTTTGTTTGTTTTTTTGACACTTTCTCCCTGCTTTTATCAGGGATGCAGTATCTCCAACATAATGTCTAATCCATCTGCTTTGGCCTGGTCTTTCTTCCACATACTTTTCTAAGCCTTGCTGTCTGTATGCTTTCCAGAACTCTCCCTCAAGTCTTGGTTGGGCCCTGCAACCCAAACTATTCACCTTTCCTCAGTCCCAAAAAAAGCTCCTATTACCTCAAAGCCCGTGGGTCTTGGCCAGAGGCTGGAGGGAAGGGGGTGGATTATGTTAATTTACTTCACTGTGTGAATAACGAATTGACTTAATTTTTACAGAGGAATTGTCATTTAACCTTGTGAATCTTTTATTTGTAGGACCAGGTGACACATTAAGAATTGTCGGCAGCAGGGAGAATAAATTTGGTTGAAGTTGAGTCCGTTTGGCACCTGGCATAGAGTAGGGTTTCTGGAATCCGATGACTAGGTTCAAATCCTAGCTCCACCAGGACATACTATATCTATCTGTGTGTGTGTGTGTGTGTGTGTGTGTGTGTGTGTGTGTGTGTATAACCTGCTGTCTAAACTCTACTCTTATTCTCCTGAGGGGAGTAACAGTTGCTGTTGTTGGTCTCTGATGGGGATGAAATGAACTTGAGTGTGTTTCTGTCGAGAAGCTGGTGTAGAATGTTGGTTGTTTCCAGCGGACCCCAGCCCTCTGTGAGTCTAGTCTGTTCTCCAGCTCAGTTCAGGGAGTTGGACCTGATTTTTCATAGTTTCTTTGTCTACCTTGGAACCAGTACATTTTCTAGAAATTCCAGGTTTTTTCACACAGTTGATTGTGACCATGGGAAGATGGGGAAGCGTGGAAATCTACTGGGGCTTGGGGTCTAAATCCATGAACTGCCTGGGTTTGTTGAGTGAATGCATTAGTAAATGAAAAAATAATTGATCTGTGAGTGTGCAGTGAAAGTTAGATCAGTTTTGTGTGGAATCCTCTGCTTTGCTCTAGGTCCAGATGTCAGTTCTCCTTGTGCTTTTTGAAAGAGGACGGTTCTGGAAGGAGCCACAGAAAACTCTGTCTTTCAGGATACTTTAGAAGCCTAGAGAATTAAAGGAGCAATGTTGTGGTAGTAAGTCTGAATTCTAATCTTAGGGGAACTTTATTTAAGGCATTTCTTTTCTATTTGAGAGCCAAATGTGTAACAGTTTTTAAGGCCCAAATGAAGTGCTTAACAGTTCATATGATGCTGACTTTATGAAATCTCCCACTCCTTAGGACCAGGCTCCTTTTTGGTTCTGGTTAATCAACATTGTACTGGAGAGGCAATGGCAGGGCTCCCCTGGACCTGCCCACAGAGTTTGTAGATCACTTGGCTTCAGATTCCAGATATAGAACATTTTCGTTACATACTGCAAAAGTAAGTATGATTAAAGGCATGTGTCAGAGGAGCTCTGAGCTCCTGATAGAATGCATGTTTTTGTTGTAATGCATTTCTATACACAGGGCCAGGGCATCTGTCCTGATAAAGCACAGCCTACCCTAGTGATGGAAACGCCATCCAGAGACATAACTACTGTCTAACCACATCCTGCTGGCTTAAGGAGGAGCATTTCTAGATTGTAGCTGGGTATCTGGTTTTTGTGAAAACGTGCTTAGTATTTCTTCCCTGGCTTCTTCTTCCTTATATCATTCTTCAATTTGAATAAACAATATTGAAACGATCTGAGTATAGCTAAGTAGACAGCAGGATCTGTGGCAAAGCCTTCGGTTAAAGATAGCCCTAGCGACGGGAACCCTTTGCTGATGGGGATTGCCTGCCTTCGGCTACCGGCAAGCAGAGACAACTGACAAACAGATTGCAAATGGAGATTTTGAAAAAGAAATTAGTGCCTACTGGTGTGGCAATAATAGCAGCTCTTTGCATTGGAAGAGTAACGCATTTGGCTTCTCAGTGTGTTCCTTTAAGGCATTATCTCATTTGACCCTCACATGTACCCTGCAATGATGGGACAGCAGTACTGTCTCATCTTAGACGTGGAAACTGATAACCCAAACACTGACTTAAAGATAATGAACCTGGACCTTACAAAACCCCAGGCTGAGGGGCGCAGGTACTCAAGCTGTCCCACTGTGGAGTGGGGAAGCTGTCCCTCAGGGCGAGACGGGAGGTGGGGACAGAGCACACCCCGTGACAGAAGGTATCTGGGAGGAAAATGGGAACTGTTTCAAGGCTTTGTAGATAAGAGTATGTTGCTTAGGTTGGATTTTAACCCAACTGATGACTTTTTACATTTCTGTTCATTTAGAGAAACAGAAACGTACTCTTTAGTAACTCAGACCATTAACTATTCAGTTAACAAAATCTCCTTTGATAGAGAGAGACCCTCATAAGTTGTTGATGGTAATGGTGGTGATTACCTAAGATGAAGGTCAGTTTCCTGTCAGCTTCCTAAATTGAAGTCAGCCGGTTAACACCAAGTGTCCGCTGTGGGTGCTATGTAGGATATGGTCCTGTGACTACTGCCCAGTGCCCCCTGTGTGCTGGGGGACAGAGGAGGGTTCGGATGCTGCTCTCCTGGTGGGACACACAGAGACCCTTCCCTCCGCCAGTCAACCCTGCCCCCTGTCCCTGCTTCTTTCCTGTACAAGCTCTCCACACCCTCGGTGCCTGTTCTCCAAACCTGCAGATCCCGCTTCAGAGGACGGTGCAAGGCTTTGGGGCAGGAAGACTTGGGTTCGAGCCCCGACTCCGTCTCTCGCTGGCTACGTGCTCTTGGGCAAGTTACCTGGGAGAAAGTCACCGAAGTGACTTTGTTTGTAGTGGGCTGGGCATCATTCATTTAAAAAGTCTTCGCACGTGATTCTCTTGCACACCCAGGGTTGAGAATGACAGAGTTCTAGTAATGTTGGGTTTCCTTATTTCTGGAATGCAGGGTATTGCCGGATAGATAAGGTGGTGTGAAGATTAAATGAAATATTTTATCTAAGGGATCTTTCATTTGGCTGATGTCCCAAAATGTTAGTTGTTATTAATTATTACTGTTTGTTTTCTACTTTAAAAAGTTAACGCATCTCATTACAGATATTATGACAAATATAGAAAAGAAGAAAACAGCCCGTAATCTGAAAGATAATCTCAGTGTGTTGGTACTTTACATACCCCTCCCCCTCGCCTACATGCTCACTGGGATAAGAAAATGTGCTTTTTTACTTGATATTTTCCCAGGACATTAAAGCTGTTGAAAACACTTTTCTGCCTGCATACCATTTCGGCAACAGATTTGCACATGACAGATCTTGTTCTAGTTCTTTGATTAGTATGGCATTGTCCGCTCTCAGCCCCCTGGGTGATTTGCTTGGGCCTCTGTGAGGTGTGAGTTTGAGGGGTGGTGGTACCACTCACAGCCACCATGGAGCCTGGCTCCCTGCGCCTTAGTGCTTCTTGCCTGGCTGAGAGGCCCTTGCTGTGCTCATGGTCAGTATCTCCATCCCTGTTTGCCTTGCTCTTTGCCATTTCTGCTTTGGAAGCTCTCGGAGTAGTTTGTTGTTCCCTGGCTGACTTCCCGACCTGTGGCTGGAAGCTGTCCTGCCCTGGTGGGCATGCATCTGAGGTGGGTCCCCATGGCCTCCTCCTGGGCCTGTCCCTCTGTGGCTTGGAAGTCAAGACTGCGAGGCAGAACCTCTACTTTCCTGCCTCCTTCTGCTCCCCTCTGTCCACCAACTCTGCTCTGCTGTGCAGACTTAGAGCTTATGGCCATGTGTCGGGCTGTACACATTGCTATTGATGGGACCTCAGAGGCTTCTGGCAGCCTTCTGCATTTAGCTCTGTGGAATCAGTAGAAGGAGGCAGGTCTTGGGCGGCAGGGCTCCTGGGGCTTTTTCTGATATGGCCAGAGTGTTAAAGTCACTGAGGTCTAGAGGTCGGGTGGACACTGTGAGGGTCGGTGATCACACTGGATCTTGTGCCTGTGCCTGCCAGTGAGAAGCACATTACCTGTGGCTTGTGATAGAAAAGCATAAAGCATCTTTATAACTGAGGTTTCCAGTGGAAGCAAGGAAATGCATAGGTGGGCTTATGGACTTTATGCCTCTGTCCTTGCTTGATGCATTCACGCCTCTTTTCCCCATGAAAGTACAGGTGTCCCACACTCTTTAAAGGTTTGCATTATGCCACTTTGCTATTACAAAGACCCACCTGTTTTTTATTAACTGAAAGAAATTGGAAGATTTTTGCTTTTACAAAAAAAAGGCAAAAGCTAAAATGGCGTTCAGCATTTGTTTTACAGCGAGCTATTCTAGAGGCTGCTCAAATCCGGAGTGCCCAGAGCCATGCTCCTTCCCCGGGGAATGCACTCAGCATCTCAGCGTCAAGCCACCAGGGCTTTGAACTGTGTGGGCATCTTTATCTCCATTTACTTGGTCCATCCTTTAGCAAGATTTGTCCTAAGGTGTCAGAAAAGCCTCATAGAGGTGATTTTTTTTGGGTCTGGGAATGCTCAACAAATTTTCCATATAAATTAATGGTTGTTTCTTTGCTTTACACCATTTCATTCGTGAAGGATTCCATAGCAACGCTCTACTTTCAGATAGCCGGGGGAGGGGGGCGGGGTGGGGGGAGCCTGAAGTGGCCTTTGAGATGGCCAGTTAGACCTTCTCCTTTGGAGCTCCATCACCTGGTGGGCCCAGCTCTTGGAGCTGTCGTGTGTGCTTACCTCTTCCCACCCCGACACTCTGCTGTCTGGGGTGGGACTGTGGGTTTATGCATTTCCATAAACCCTGGCTGTGTCGAGCACAGGGCATCAAAATAGATGTGAGATCAGTGAGCTTTGGTGGAATTTAGTGTAGGTGTTGATCATTGTACAGATTCCTCCCCACAAGAAAGGATAACCTAATTTTCGGGTAATGCTTTCAAAACGATTGTGGCAACTTTCTGCATAAACCCCAACAGCAAGAAGTCCGTAACAACCTGCCATTGCGGGAATTCTAACAGTTAGATTAGTTTTACACAGATGAGTATTCTTTCGTCTCACGGTTGGTTGAAGGACCAACTTTGGGGTTTCAGCATGAATACAAGTGGTGGCATAATGGATTCAAAATCCTGACAGTTGATGCCACTTGGAGAATACAGTTTTACGCCACTTCTAAGGAGACGGAAAGAATATTGACTATTTCTTAAACTTAAACCCAGGACGAGGTGAGTATCTCATTTTCAGCTACCCTGCTGGAAAGTAGAAACAGCTCACTGGAGACATGTGCCTTCCCTGGGCTGTCCGCTCCAGGCCTCCAGCAACATTTGGCTGAATCATTGTTCCAGCGTCTTCCAAAGGAACTGAGCCTGCCCTTCCCCCAGATAGCAAGCAGTAACCAAGGCACTACCATCACGTTGTATGCCAACTGCACTTTGATAATAAACAATAATAAAAACTGAAAAAGAAAAAAGGAAAGAAAAGTGACCAAGGTAAAAATAGTAGGAAGTTGGTCCCCTGTCACGGTCCGTTCTGTGCTCCCCCGCAGTGGTTCACAGAGCGTTTCCCCCCGGCTGCCGGGGGCGATGAAGGGGCGCAGAACTATCCCCAGAGCAGAGAGCCACCATGTGCCTATTTAAGAGAAATGAACTGCTCCTGTCTAGGCATGTTTTGTACTCAACAAAGACTTCCCTTTCCACATTGTTTGAAAACCAGTATCTGTATCTACAGTTATAGAATCCAGTAACCTTACCTCGAAGAGGGTGCTGAGCCTCCGGTGTTAGGGAGTGAGTTCTTGGAGCGGGTTTTTGGCTGGTGGGCGTGTGCCCACCCGGTGCTGACGGTACACAGGCCTTTGCAGCCCGCCCACCGCAGCCCTGCACGTCCTGGGGGGTCATTTCGGCCTGCTGTGGATCACTGGGCTGCCATTCGCCTTCTGTTCTAAGGAGGCTCAGAAATGTGTTTCTGGCACATGTCTGGGCTCCAGTACCTTTTGCTTCTGCTCCAGACAAGAGCGAACTTTTGAGAAAGGAGTGTAAATTATGGACCGGCCCTTCACAGAGCCCGGGACAGACTGTGTCTTGTCTTTTAGAGGAAGGCAGATGGCTCATCCTACCTAGCCTCCTGGGCCCTTGGGTTGCTGTACTCTGTGGAGCCGAGGAAAGAAGATGCTCTTTAATTGCACTGTCTTTGCCTTGCCCTGGCTTTTACTGTTTGGGAGAGTGAATGCACTTACTTTAACCAGACTACACACAGGAGGGGGTGGGAGCAGGTAGGCACTCTCTAAATGTCAGCGGCATTTACCAGTCAGGTTGAAAACAGTGCGAGTCACAAGGAGCTTTCCCACTCTGCTTCCCTATAAGATTCCTGTCTACTTAAAATACTCCCCTCTCTGCCAAAAATGATGTCGAGGAGTGATTTTACAGGGATTCTGCACATCCCCTAGCATAGCCTTTTCTGCCAAGGGTTTGCGTTAAAATGTTACATCTTTAACTCATTATCCAAGCCATTGTTTCCTGAAACCTTTGTTAGGATTTACAATCTGACTTGAATAAATCCAGTTACATCCCGTAAGGAAGAAAAGAAAAGGCGGTTCCAGGAGGAATTACACCCTTGCCTCTCTCAAACAGTGCTGGGGCCTTCCCCAGGCCCTGGGGCCCCGGCAGGTGACTCCGAGCCTCATCTTGCCCCAGGTATCACTTATGGCCTCGCCTGGGGCGCCCCGGAAGCAGGCCAGTCTGTGGCCTGAAGCAGACTGGGGAGCCTCTGGTCTCTGTGCTTGTTCTTCCCTCATTCACAACGGCTGCCCTTTTCTGCTCCTATCACACCCTCGTGTCTGGGGTCTTCCTGCTGCCCTCCAGCTCCACAAATAATGTCGTCTTTCCTCATTTCCTCCCCACTTCCTCCCCACCTTACAGCACAGTGATATCATTTCCTTCCCACCTGTAATGCCAGAGCCCTCAATGAGCACTTGGGCCCCCGCGCCTTCCGAGCTCCGTGATCTGGTTTGACCCTTGGCTCTCCCAGTTATTTTTCCTCATCCTTATAATGAGGAGATTGGAACACATGACTGTTATTCCTAGCTGAAAACTTCTGAGTCTTGAGAAGCTTTTTTTTGTCTTCTCTTGGCCGGTCACATGAAGTACAGAGAGGCCCACTCCAGTTCCTGTGTGACCACACAGAGGGTCCTGGCCAGGGTCTGGGGGTGGGGGGGTGCCAGACCACACTGTACCGGGTGGCTGAGGCCACGAGGTGTGGGTGGGCAGTCAGGTGTTCTGGATGATTAGGTATGGACTTTGCTAGATCTGCCATTCTCCATTTAGATTATTATGTTTTCCAGTGACTTAATCGTAGCAAGGTTAGGTCAATTGATGATCAAGATGAAAAAGCAGTGATATTTTTTTCTACCTCAGTAGCCAAAAATCATGATAGCTTCTCTCTGCACATGCTGTTTTTTAAAAAAATAAACTCTTTAGTTCAGCACAGTTTTGGACTTACAGAAAAATTGTAGGGATAGTACAGAGAGTTCCCATAGACTCCACACCAGCTTCCTCTTTTGCGAGCACCCTTCATTAATGTGGATGATCAGTTACCGCTAATGACCTGGTCCCCATACGACTAATGCCCATACTTTATTTAGATTTCCATGGTTTTCCTCGGGGTCCTTTTTCTGTTCCAGGATCCCATCCAGGATCGCACATGACATTCAGTTATCATGTCTCCTCAGGCTCCTCTTGCTTGTGACAGTTTCTTGGACTTTCCTTGTTCCTGAGGTCCTGACATCTTGAGGAGCACTGGTCAGGTGTTTTGTAGAATATTCCCTATCTGCAATTTGTCTGATATTTTTCTCATGATTAGATGGGGGTTATGGGTTTGGGGAGGAAGATCACAGAGGTCAGGTGCCCTTCTTGTCACATCCCATAATCAAATGTTTGTCATTGTGGATCGTGGCCCCTGGTCAAGGTAGTGTTGGTTAGGTGCTGCACTCTTTTCTGCCCTTTCCACACAGGCCTCTGTGGAAGGAAGTCATGTGGGCAGGCTACTTACAGCTGGGGAGCTCTGTTCCACGTCTTTGAGTATGGGCGCTGGCATCCTGGCCCCCTCGGGATGAGCTGCCCAGGCAGGATTGGCCTGTGTATTGGCGGACAGTGAATGGAATGCTGGCCTGGGGTGCGGTCCGTGGTGTGCACTCATCCTGGGGCCTGCGCTCGGCTTGCTCCGGGTGACGCGGGTTGGCTGACTGAAGCTGTTGGTGAACAGGAGCCCTCTTGTGATTCGTGCTCAGAAGTGGATCCTCTAGCGCATTACGCTAACATTTTAGTCCAGAAGAAAAGGGCTTCCTGGAGTAGTAACAGTTACCAAAAACCCTGACTTATAATAATTCAGTATTTTTTCTGCTCTGGACCTAACTCTGTGTTAACGTAAAAGTGGAAGCCACTTGGTTCTTGCCCTCAGGGGGATCCCAGAAAGGTCTAAAAAAGCATTGCCATTGCTATTCAAGGCCTCTGGGTTTTAATAATTAAAATATGGTTGGGTTTGCCTTCCATAACATTATACTTGGAATAACATCTTGTTTTTTTCTGGGATTGCATGATTATCATGGGCAAGAACAATGTCATTAATTTGTATTTCTCATACCGTGTAATTTCTGCCCATAGGAGGCTCTCCCTTAAGAGCTGCAATAAATGTGGAAGCTCAGAGACCTCAAAGTCAGGGCCACTGGGGGTATTGGCCTCCCGGGCAGTTCTGTCTATGCTGGTTAGGCCTGAGATGGGTGGAAGTCATAGGCAGATGTTCTGACAACCAGTTGTGGAATTCTGAGATTTAAACTATTTTAGCCGTCAATGACAGTAAAGGACATGGTGGCTGTCTGTGTTGTGATAAGAGGGGGTTAATGGGATGAAAGGCAATAATAAACACTTTCGTTCTTTTTCTCTAGCAGAGTTGAACAGCACAATGGGGTGCAAAGTTCTGCTCAACATCGGGCATCAGATGCTGCGGAGGAAGGTCGTGGACTGCAGCCGGGAGGAGAGCCGGCTGTCTCGCTGCTTGAACACTTTCGACCTGGTGGCACTGGGGGTGGGCAGCACGCTGGGTGCTGGCGTGTATGTCCTGGCTGGAGCTGTGGCCCGTGAGGACGCGGGCCCCGCCATTGTCATCTCCTTCCTGATCGCAGCGCTGGCCTCTGTGCTGGCCGGCCTCTGCTACGGCGAGTTTGGCGCTCGGGTCCCCAAGACGGGCTCAGCCTACCTCTACAGCTACGTCACGGTCGGGGAGCTCTGGGCCTTCATCACTGGTTGGAACTTAATCCTCTCCTACATCATTGGTATGTCCCAGGAGGCCTGGAGCCTGCCCCCTTCCCCCTCTGCTCTTCTCACCTCCAAGCCGCAGGCCACGCTCTCCTTTGCTCCCCGAGTGGACTGAGTCTAGCTCCTCCCTAAGATTGGCCTCCTCCCTTGACTATGGTACACGTTCCCTTTCCCTTATTAGGAAAGGCAGGGGCTGCCTCGGGGGTATTACTGCTCCTTCTGGTCTGTGCCCCTGTTTTGAATGATAGGTGCAGTGGACTGTTAGTGGGGATGAGCCAGGCCAACAAGGAGGTCAGTCCTGTGAACATAAGAGACGTAGATTCAGTGGGATGTTCTTACTACTTAAAAGGAGTGTAGTCCCTTTCAGTATTTTTGATTACTGATTACTAGAATAAACATAGCACTTATACAGAAGAATTTGGGAAATATAGAAAAGTGCAATGCAGAAAGTAGACATTGCCCAATCTGACAATCCAGAGAAATTGTTATTCATTCATTCATTCTTTCAACAGATATTTATGGAGCCCCTCCTCTGTGCCAGACATTATGCTAGGTAGTAGGAACACGATGGGAGAAGAAGACAATCTCTGTTCATAAGAGTTTAGGGTTCTAACTATTGTTAATATTTTTGTCAACTTAAATGTATATTTTTTGTCCAGTATGTCTCTTTATTTATAAAACAATATATAGTAAACATTTTTCATGGTATTAATGGTTTTTCCATAGTAATATTCTAAATGATTGCATATATTATATAGTTTTATATACGTAGCATACTTTTTTGGTTGTTCTTGTGGGGTATTTAGATTGTTTCCAGTTGTGTTATTATTGTTATAAACAGTTTAATGTCATTTAATGTCTTTGGGCATAGCCATGATTTTTTTTCTTTAAAATAATCTAAGAAGCAGAATGTGTAGTCAGTGGGCTTGCGTATTTTTTTTTTTAAAGATTTCATTTATTTATTTGAGAGAGAGAATGAGAGAGAGCACATGAGAGGGGGGAGGGTCAGAGGGAGAAGCAGACTCCCCGCCGAGCAGGGAGCCCGATGCGGGACTCGATCCTGGGACTCCAGGATCATGACCTGAGCCGAAGGCAGTCGCTTAACCAACTGAGCCACCCAGGCGCCCAGGGCTTGCGTATTTTTAAGGTCCATGTTGCCTGTGATCCTCCAGATGGCTACGGGCCCCCTTTCTCACATACTTGCTGACCCTGGGCACCGGCATTAAAAACAAACAACCAACAAACAAGAACACTCAAAATATAAAGTCTTCTTAGTTTGGTAGTTGAGAAGGTATTGTTTCTTTGATGTTATTTGTATTTTGGTTACAACCGAGGTTGAACACATCAACTTAAAAGAGACAAACACCTGAATATAAAATAACCAAAGGATATGAATGGCCAATTCCTACAAGTAGAAATGTAAATAGCCACTAAACATTCCATTTATATTTCAGCAAGCTTTTTGTAATATTTTCAAAACACAGTAAGATGTGGTAAGCGGGTCGCAGTGTGCTCCTGTGTACCCCATACTGAGAATGACATAGGGGACTGTGTGCAGCCCGCTGGGACGCAGGCCCCCAGGGCCGTGGGTGCACCTGCTGCTGCTTGCCCAGGCCAGCTGGCGGAGGGCTGCCGCCAAGCTCTCTGAGCAGCACCTTCCCTTTCTTTCCCGGAGCCCATGGTACCTAATGACTGCCAGCATAGCTTATGCTTCTAAGTTCGAAAATAAAATTCATAATAATGTTTTTTTTTTCTTTTCAGTACAACACTAAAACTTATAACCACAAATGCTCATGTAAGCTCAAGTCTCTGAGTGGGAATGTAGCTGTTGTACATGGGCTGTTATGTTCCCAGAGGATCTGCCTGGGCATAAAACAAAACCTGAGCAGGAGTCGCCCTCTGCTTCCAGACCAACAAATGAAAGCTTCTTTGCCAGAATGCTGTTTGCTTGTGTGACTGACTCGTGCATGTGTTACTGTGGGGGATTCTCAGCCTTAGATTTTGGGGAAGGGCAGTTTTTCTCAGCAAACATGAGTTTTGTTAAAGCTAGGTTTCAAAGACGAGGAGTGAGGGAGGCCAGGAAGGAAGGCCAGGCACCCCCACTCACCCTCATGGTGGGCTTCAGAGCCTGATCAGAAGTGAGCCGGCCTCTGTCGGGGAGGGGAGGAGGCCATTTTCCTCCCCTGGACTGTGGCCTTGATGGACAGAATTCATAATAGCCTGGATGCTGAGGATGAAGAAACATGGTTAAATTTTTGAGTTGTTGGACAAATACTTGGTATGAGACCCACTAGCAATATTGAATCTCTGTAGTTCCTCTGGGCAGATTGTGTGGATGACTCAGACCACAGTCACCAGCAAGGCCCCCTTTGAAAGTAAAGGAAAATGCTATATGTGAATATTGGAATTTTAGTAACATTTCCTTGAAAAGCAGTGACTTTATTCAGGTTAAAAGAGAGAGCATGCAGTCAACAGTTGTTGGCATTTGGGGTGCTGTGTCTGTGATCCTCATGGCGGGGGGTGTGGTACGGAGAGGAGAAGAGCTGGGCTGTCTGTGGTCAGGCACTTGGGGACCTGGTGTGAGCCCAGGTTTGGGCACAGAAGAGCAGAGCTGGCTGGCGCTGGCTCTGGGGTGACCACGTGACTGTTGCTGACGGGGGGGTCAGCACGTGTGGATGTCCTTGGTCCCCTCTTGCTGGGAGAACAGCATTCCCTGGTGGGTGGGGACCCTCAGCTTTGCTGTCAGGAGGGTCTTGGAAGAGAAGCTTCCTGAGCCAGACGTCTCAAGCTGCCCACCACAACCCATGAGTGGATCATGAAATCAACTTCATGGTTTGCCACCAGTATTTCTTTAATAATGAAATAAAATAGGTAGAGTTGAATAAATATCACCAGCGTGCTTCTCAGGTGGAAAGGTTAATAGCACTAGTTTGTGAACTGTTTATTATTCAGTTGTATATTTGGAACATGGTACCCACGCCCATATTGGGTTGTGATGGAAAGTGTTTCTCTCCGGGCCCGTGAAGGGTCCCCAGCCTTGTCACTTCACTGCAGGCACTAATTGAGCCTCACTTCTGAGCTAGCACAGACTGGGGTCCGGCTGCCACCACTGAGTCCCAGCGCGTCATCCATGACCCCCGCACGGAGGCTGCAGAGTTGAGCCCGATGACAAATACTGTTCATTGTTTTCCTTCAATTTCCTCTGGTGCGTCTGTTTCATGGCAGGTACTTCAAGTGTAGCGAGAGCCTGGAGCGCAACGTTTGACGAGCTGATTGGCAAACCCATCGGGGAGTTCTCACGGACGCACATGGCTCTGAAAGCCCCCGGAGTGCTGGCCGAAAACCCAGACATATTTGCTGTGATCATCATTCTCATCTTAACAGGTAAAGCCACACAGTGGGACATGTCCGGTTGGAGTGAGGGGCCTGAGGTGCCGGGCAGGTTCCCATGGGGCCTGTTTCTAACTTTCCTCATTCTCCTTTCCCCTCCTTTTGTTTCTTTCTGTAACGAATGCAGACATCTCATTGGTCTTAACGGCTTCTTGTACACACAGGGTGGGCCCGTTGAATAGCTATCAAAGCTGCGTGTCATTTAATTTAAAAAGAGTCTCAGGTGTTTGTGCAGCTGTTTGTAGAGTGGGGTTTTGTTAGTACGGCAGGCTTTTTGTACAAGTGACCCAGGAATACAAATTCCCTTGACTCAGTGGAGGACCATTTGGAAAGGAAAATGGCATTCTTCAGCGGGGAACATAGAGGGGAAGAGGTCGATCTGGCGCACCAGTGTGTGTGCCTGGGTGCTGGAAAAGTCTTGGATGGTTTTGCACCTAACAGCCATCAGAGTGCCCATTAAAAATGTTTCACAGGGCGCCTGGGTGGCTCAGTCGGTTGAGTGTCTGCCTTCGGCTCAGATCATGATCCCAGGGTCCTGGGATTGAGTCCTGCGTTAGGCTCCCTGCTCACTGGGGAGCCTGCTTCTCCCTCTCCTACTCCCCCTACTTGTGCTCTCTCTCTCTCTGGCAAATAAATGAATAAAATCTTAAAAAAAAATGTTTCATGACAGAGTCATGGGTACAGAATTTTAAAATTCCAGGTAGTTTTTGAGCACGGCTGAGGGCAGCTGCTTCTTAGTGACGTTTATCTGTGTCCTGGCCTCTAGGATGGGAGTTTTGTTCCATGTGACACTTAACTGTATAAGCATTAAGCTGAATGCAGATAAATTCCCCTTTGAGATTAGAAGATCTGGATGGGTTTTTAAAACACCATGCCTTATTTTACCACCATGTAATTGAAATCATCTTGCACAGGCCAGTCTCAGCAGTATTTCTGGTCCAGCTGGCTGGAACATGTATCAGAAATTAAGTTTGCACTGGGGAGATTTTCATAAACATGAGAGGGAGGGACGCCAGAGAGAAACAGAGCACATAGCACGAGGAGGTGTTCCCTGCGATTAATTGCTCACTTCCCTTCTAGCACCTTCATTTCAGAATTGAATCTATTGTGAAATGCATTTTTTATTTTAAGTGTGTAAAATGTGCACCTGGCAGGGCAGCAGTCTCAGATCATAAGTGGTGGTCACCTGTTACCTGGACACCTTTCCATGTCTCTTTTCTTCCCCAGCCGGGAGTTTAGCCACAGAAGTCCCCAAATGGCACGTTTACCCCCGGGTGATCGTGTGGCCTAAGCCTCAGAGACAGTGTTGTCATGTGGTTTCTGTGTGTTTTCATCACTTGGGTCTTTTTAATTTTTTTATGTGAGTTTATGATCTATAACTTGTCTAGCTTAGACATTGTTTTACGTGCACTGAGTCCGATGACGAACCTCATGGTTCGTGGTTCCATAATCACAGAAAGTTGTCATTGCTCATACCGCTAACGTTGCATGGTGAATCTGAATAATTTTCTCATCTGAAAAACCCTCATTCTACCAACAAACTGAGCCAAATGTCTCCTCCTCGGAGAAAAAAAAAATCCCACTGCCCCCTCAGGGGAGTCCCAGGAAAGTATGTTAGTGAGGGGAGAGGGTGCCGAGAGAGGCCTTCTCTTCATCCCTGGGAGGGGCTTGCATTCCAGGGTGGTGGGCTGTGCTGTTCCCCATCGCTGCAGTCCTTTGGTGCCCCCTGGCTGGCATCCTCAACTCCAGAGGGGGCCTGCAGGGCCAACTTTGATAGCTTTGTGAACCACTCCGTGGACTTTGGTTATTTTGATCCCTGCCTCTAGAAAGATGATTAATTCAGCCCCATTCCCAGAGGCTCACAGAAATCTTAGGAGGTTTGGTGCCGCTTAGATTCTTCTTAAGTCACCTTCTCGTCCCATCCCTGTCCGTGTCCCAGGAAGGAGTCACCTGGCACAGAGTTCACACCATCAGGCAAAATTTTCTTGCTTGTGCACTTTTTCAGGACTTTTAACCCTCGGTGTGAAAGAGTCGGCCATGGTCAACAAAATATTCACTTGTGTCAACGTTCTGGTCTTGGGCTTCATAATGGTGTCAGGATTTGTGAAAGGATCGATTAAAAACTGGCAGCTCACAGAGGAGGATTTCCAGAACACATCCAGTCATCGCTGCTTGAACAAGTGAGTTGTTTCTTCTTTCTCTCGGCATGTGACAGTTGATTCGTATTTGGTACTTAACAACATACGCATATATTAGGGATATGTAATTGGCTAGAACACTACCTGCCTTTTTAAAAAATGTAATTTGAATTTGAATTAATTTTTTTGTGCTGTAAAATAGCTGAGGGTGTTTTTTTTGGTTTGAAATTTGTGTCAAGTTTCATTTCCCTGAACTCGACAGTGTATTGTCTGATAAAGGAAGGTATTCAGGAAAACATTCTAATTCTAAATCTTCATTCTAATTCTAAAACTGTATGTAGTTGAAGATCGTTGTCAGACTCACTAAGTAATCTATTTTCCTCATATTCTATTTCATGACCAACCTCTGAATTTTGTATTCAGAAAAGATTTTCTCTGCAAAATCATGGTGCTATCACTTGATTATGACATGCCTTCCTATTAATAACATAGATGGAAGAAGAAATACGTGGGACTTTTATCACAGGCTTTTATCAAAGGTTTTCAGAATTACTAAAGTATCAAAATGTGATTATATTAGTCTTTCTCCCACCCTCGATTTGGGGTGCATCAGCCCTGCAAACCAGTGGCGCCATCTCCCTTATAGTCTCTGACTCAAGACATCCAGGATTGGAGGCAGGTGACAGGCCAGCTCTTGGACCTGTGCTTTTTTAGGACCCTCAGTGATGCCTCATCAACAAGCTCCGATTATCCAGAAATCAAAAGCCAAGCAATTAGAATGTATCTTTTGGATCTCTTTTGGTCAGATTTTTCAGGTGAATCTTAAGGTCCTAGGATGGAGAACGGGGGGTGAGATTTTGTCTGTGATTCTGTTGTATTTACGACCAAAGATTACACAGCTCTGATAAGGAGACCCTCCTAAAATGCAGTGGCTTTAAAATGACGTCTCAGGTCCTGATGTGAGTGGACCAGGTTGACTGGCCAGCGTGGCTGCACGCAGGCTTTTGGGGATCCACCAGGTTGTTCCGTCCTACCCTAGGATGTGGTCCTCCTCTGCATGGTCAGAGCTGGGCTCTCCCAGAGGGAAAAAGGGGTATGGAGGAGAGTGTGCCCAGTGCTTTCAAGGGCAGATCCGGAAGACATGTGTCCCTTCTGCCAACATCCCACTGGTGAGAATCCAGTAGGTTGCCACATCTAGCTGCAAGGGAGACTGAGAAACGAGGTCGTCCCACGCTGGGGATCCGAGTGGTCACACGTGAACTTGGTCTCTGGTTAAGGCCCAGCCATATCTTACAGTGGTCTGGTCACTGGACAGGCATCAGTGTGTGACTAGTTCACTGCTACAACACAAGCAGGAAACCGTTGAATGCATGAAATATTATGTGGTTAACAGTTCAAATAAAAAGAGCCTTCCTTTTGGAGACTAAACTATTACAGAGAAATGAGAATTTTTTTATTTTCTTTTTTTAAGTAAGTTCTATGTCCAAGTGGGGTTTGAACTCACGACCCCAAGATCAAGAGTCGCATGTTCTACTGACTGAGCCAGCCAGGCGCCCCTGAGAAATGAGGATTTTTTTTTTAATTTTTTTATTGTTATGTTAATCCCATACATTACATCATTAGTTTTAGATGTAGTGTTCCATGATTCATTGTTTGTGCATAACACCCAGTGCTCCATGCCGAACGTGCCCTCCTCAATACCCATCACCAGGCTAACCCATCCTCCCACCCCCCTCCCCTCTAGAACCCTCAGTTTGTTTTTTAGAGTCCATCCTCTCTCATGGTTCCTCTATCCCTCCGATTTCCCCCCCTTCATTCTTCCTCTCCTGCTATCTTCTTCTTTTTTTTTTTTCCTTAACATATATTGCATTATTTGTTTCAGAGGTACAGATCTGAGATTCAACAGTCTTGCACAATTCACAGCGCTTACCAGAGCACATACCCTCCCCAGTGTCTATCACCCAGCCACCCCATCCCTCCCACCCCACCCCTCACTCCAGTAACCCTCAGTTTGTTTCCTGCGATTAAGAATTCCTCATATCAGTGAGGTCATATATGTCTTTCTCTGTTTGACTTATTTCGCTCAGCATAACACCCTCCAGTTCCATCCATGTTGTTGCAAATGGCAAGATCTCATTCCTTTTGATGGCTGCATAATATTCCATTGTATATATATACCACTTCTTCTTTATCCATTCATCTGTCAGTGGACATCTTGGCTCTTTCCATAGTTTGGCTATTGTGGACATTGCTGCTATAAACATTGGGGTGCACGTACCCTTTCGGATCCCTACTTTTGTATCTTTGGGGTAAATACCCAGTAGTGCAATTGCTGGATCATATGGTAGCTTTATTTTCAACTTTTTGAGGAACCTCCATACTGTTTTCCAGAGTGGCTGCACCAGCTTGCATTCCCACCAACAGTGTAGAAGGGTTCCCCTTTCTCCGCATCCCCGCCAACATCTGTCATTTCCTGACTTGTTAATTTTAGCCATTCTGACTGGTGTGAGGTGGTATCTCATTGAGGTTTTGATTTGGATTTCCCTGATGCCGAGCGATATGGAGCACTTTTTCATGTGTCTGTTGGCCATTTGGATGTCTTCTTTGGAAAAATGTCTTTTCATGTCTTCTGCCCATTTCTTGATTGGATTCTTTGTTCTTTGGGTCTTGAGTTTATAAGTTCTTTATAGATTTTGGATACTAGCCCTTTATCTGCTATGTCATTTGCAAATATCTTCTCCCATTCTGTCGGTTGTCTTTTGGTTTTGTTGACGGTTTCCTTTGCTTTGCAAAAGCTTTTTATCTTGATGAAGTCCCAATAGTTCATTTTTGCCCTTGCTTCCCTTGCCTTTCGCAATGTTTCTAGGAAGAAGTTGCTGTGGCTGAGGTCGAAGAGGTTGCTGCCTGTGTTCTCCTTTAGGATTTTGATGGACTCCTGTTTCACACTGAGGTCTTTCAACCATTTGGAGTCTATTTTTGTGTGTGGTGTAAGGAAATGGTCCAGTTTCATTCTTCTGCATGTGCCTATCCAATTTTCCCAACACCATTTGTTGAAGAGACTGTCTTTTTTCCATTGGACATTCTTTCCTGCTTTTTCAAAGATTAGTTGAGGGTCCATTTCTGGGCTCTCTATTCTGTTCCATTGATCTATGTGCCTGTTTTTATGCCAGTACCATACTGTCGTGATGATGACAGCTTTGTAATAGAGCTGGAAGTCCGGAATTGTGATGCCGCCAGCTTTGTTTTTCTTTTTCAACATTCCTCTGGCTATTCGGGGTCTTTTCTGGTTCCATACAAATTTTACGATTATTTGTTCCATTTCTTTGAAAAAAGTGGATGGTATTTTGATGGGGATTGCATTGAATGTGTAGATTGCTCTAGGTAGCATTGACATCTTCACAATATTTGTTCTTCCAATCCATGAGCATGGAACGTTTTTCCATTTCTTTGTGTCTTCCTCAGTTTCTTTCATGAGTATTTTATAGTTTTCTGAGTACAGATCCTTTGTCTCTTTGGTTAGATTTATTCCTAGGTATCTTATGGTTTTGGGTGCAATTGTAAATGGGATCGACTCCTTAATTTCTCTTTCTTCTGTCTTGTTGTTGGTGTATAGGAATGCCACTGACTTCTGTGCATTGATTTTATATCCTGCCACTTTACTGAATTCCTGTATGAGTTCTAGCAGTTTTGGGGTGGAGTCTTTGGGGTTTTCCACATGAAGTATCATATCATCTACAAAGAGTGAGAGTTTGACTTCTTCTTTGCCGATTTGGATGCCTTTTACTTCTTTTTGTTGTCTGATTGCTGTGGCTAGGACTTGTAATACTATGTTGAATAGCAGTGGTGATAGTGGACATCCCTGCCGCATTCCTGACCTTAGGGGGAAAGCTCTCAGTTTTTCCCCATTGAGAATGATATTTGCTGTAGGTTTTTCATAGATGGCTTTTATGATATTGAGGTATGTGCCCTCTATGCCTATACTCTGAAGAGTTTTGATCAAGAAAGGGTGCTGTACTTTGTCAAATGCTTTTTCTGCATCTTTTGAGAGGATCATATGGTTCTTGTTCTTTCTTTTGTTAATGTATTGTATCATGTTGATGGATTTGCGGATGTTGAACCAACCTTGCAGCCCAGGGATAAATCCCACTTGGTCGTGGTGAATAATCCTTTTAATGTACTGTTGGATCCTATTGGCTAGTATTTTGGTGAGAATTTTTTCATCCATGTTCATCAGGGATATTGGTCTGTAGTTCTCCTTTTTGACGGGGTCTTTGTCTGGTTTTGGGATCAAGGTAATGGTGGCCTCATAAAACGAGTTGGGAAGTTTTCCTTCCATTTCTATTTTTTGGAACAGTTTCAGAAGAATAGGTATTAATTCTTCTTGAAATGTTTGGTAGAATTCCCCTGGGAAGCCATCTGGCCCTGGGCTTTTGTGTTTTGGGAGATTTTTGATGACTGCTTCAATTTCCTTAGTGGTTATAGGTCTGTTCAGGTTTTCTATTTCTTCCTGGTTCAGTTTTGATAGTTGATACATCTCTAGGAATGCATCCATTTCTTCCAGGTTATTTGCTGGCATAGAGTTGCTCATAATATGTTCTTATAATTGTTTGTATTTCTTTGGTGTTGGTTGTGATCTCTCCTCTTTCATTCATGATTTTGTTGATTTGGGTCATTTTTCTTTTTGATAAGTCTGGCCAGGGGTTTATCAATCTTGTTAATTCTTTCAAAGAACCAGCTCCTAGTTTCGTTGATGTGTTCTTTTGGTTGCTATTTCATTGATTTCTGCTCTGATCTTTATGATTTCTCTTCTCCTGCTGGGTTTAGGCTTTATTTGCTGTTCTTTCTCCAGCTCCTTTAGGTGTAGGGTTAGGTTGTGTACTTGAGACCTTTCCTGTTTCTTGAGAAAGGCTTGTATTTCTATATACTTTCCTCTTAGGACTGCCTTTGCTGCATCCCAAAGATTTTGAATAGTTGTGTTTTCATTATCATTGGTTTCCATGAATTTTTTTAATTCTTCTTTAATTTCCTGGTTGACCCATTCATTCTTTAGTGGGATGCTCTTTAGCCTCCATGTACTTGAGTTCTTTCGGACTTTCCTCTTGTGATTGAGTTCTAGTTTCAAAGCATTGTGGTCTGAAAATAGGCAGGGAATGATCCCAATCTTTTGGTACCGGTTGAGACCTGATTTATGACCTAGGATGTGATCTATTCTGGAGAATGTTCCATGGGCACTAGAGAAGAATGTGTATTCCGTTGCTTTGGGGTGGAATGTTCTGAATATGTCTGTGAAGTCCATTTGGTCCAGTGTGTCATTTAAGGTCTTTATTTCCTTGTTGATCTTTTGCTTAGACGATCTGTCCATTTCAGCGAGGGGGGTGGTAAAGTCCCCCACTATTATTGTATTGTTGTCGATGTGTTTCTTTGTTTTTGTTATTAATTGCCTTATATAATTGGCTGCTCCCATGTTAGGGGCATAGCTATTTACAATTGTTAGATCTTCTTGTTGGATAGACCCTTTAAGTAGGATATAGTGTCCTTCCTCATCTCTTATTACAGTCTTTGGTTTAAAATCTAATTTGTCTGATAGAAGGATTGCCACCCCAGCTTTCTTTTGGTGTCCATTAGCATGGTAAATGGTTTTCCACCCCGCCCACTTTCAATCTGGGGGTGTCTTTGGGTCTAAAATGAGTCTCTTGCAGACAGCATATTGATGGGTCTTGTTTTTTCATCCAATCTGATAGCCTGTGTCTTTTGATTGGGGCATTTAGCCCATTTACATTCAGGGTAACTATTGAAAGATATGAATTTAGTGCCATTGTATTGCCTGTAAGGTGACTGTTACCGTATATTGTCTGTGTTCCTTTCTGGTCTATGTTGCTTTTAGGCTCTCTCTTTGCTTAGAGGATCCCTTTCAAGATTTCTTGTAGGGCTGGTTTCGTGTTTGCAAATTCCCTTACTTTTGTTTGTCCTGGAAGCTTTTCATCCCTCCTTCTATTTTCAATGACAGCCTAGCTGGATATAGTATTCTTGGCTGCATATTTTTCTCATTTAGTGCTCTGAATATATCCTGCCAGTCCTTTCTGGCCTGCCAGGTCTCTGTGAATAGGTCTGTTGCTAATCTAATGTTTCTACCATAGTAGGTTACATATCTCTTCTCCCGAGCTGCTTTCAGGATTTTCTCTTTGTCTCTGAGACTCGTAAGTTTTACTATTAGATGTCGGGGTGTTGACCTATTTTTCTTGATTTTGAGAGGGGTTCTCTGTGCCTCCTGGATTTTGATGCCTGTTTCCTTCCCCAAATTAGGGAAGTTCTCTGCTATAATTTGCTCCATTATACCTTCTGCCCCTCTTCTCTTTCTTCTTCTTCTGGGATCCCAATTATTCTAATATTGTTTCGTCTTATGGTATCGCTTATCTCTCGAATTCTGCCCTCGTGATCCAGTAGTTTATCTCTCTTTTTCTCAGCTTCTTTATTTTCCATCATTTGGTCTTCTGTATCACTGATTCTCTCTTCTGCCTCATTTTTCCTAGCAGTTAGCGCCCCCATATTTGATTTCACCTCATTAATAGCCTTTTTGATTTCGACTTGGTTAGATTTTAGTTCTTTTACTTCTCCAGAAAGGGTTTCTCAATAACTTCCATGCTTTTTTCAAGCCCAGCTAGTATGTTTAAAGTGATGATTCTGAACTCTAGATCCGACATCGTACTAATGTCCGTATTGAGTAGGTCCCTGGCAGTCGGTACTACCTCTTGTTCTTTTTGTTGAGGTGATTTTTTCTGTCTTGTCATTTTGTCCAGAGGAGAATAGATGAATGAGAGAACAAAATGCTAACAGGGTAACAACGTTCCCAGAAAATATACTCTAAACAAATCAGAAAAGATCTGAAGCAGTGGGAAAAGAAAGGGAAAGAGAGATAAAAGAAAAAGAAAAAAAAAAAAAGAAAGAAAAAGATAAAGATAAAAACAAACAAAAACAGAACAAAACAAAAAAAACCCAGAATGTGATCAAATATGATCAGGCTGGTATATAGATCAGTGCCACACGCTAGATTTTGGGTCTATTTTGGTCTGTTAGAAGAAAGTGCCTCCCAAAATTTTAAAGAAAGAAAAACTTATATATATACAAAAATAAGGGTTGATATGATGAGGGATGAAGGGAAAGCATAAAAAATTTTGTAAAAGGAATTGATAAGAAGTTTGAAAAAAGAAAGAGGAGGATTTAAGAAAAAAAAAAAAGGGAGAGAATGTGATCAGGCAGGGGAGTAGAATAAAACCATACACTAGAGATTTAGGGTATATTTTGATCTGTTAGAAGAAACTATCTCAAAATTTTAAAGAGAGAATAACTTATATATATATATGCCAAAAATACGGGTAACTACTATGAAGGGATAGAATATGACTCTAAAAATGAAAAATAAAAATGAAAAATAATTTTTTTTTAAAAAGGATTGATAAGATGTTGGTTGAAAAAGGGAAAAAGAAAAATTCAAATAAAAAAACAGTTAAAAAAAATTAACTTTGAAAGACTAAAGAATCATGGTAAAAAAGCCATGAATTCTATGTGCATTATTCCCCTAGCGCTGGAGTTCTGCCATTCTCATTGATGGGTAAACTTGGTCTTGGCTGGCTGTTCTCGCTGATCTTCTGGGGAGGGGCCTGTTGCCGTGGTTTCCAAATGTCTTTGCTGGAGGCGGAATTGCCCCGCCCTTGCCCCGTCCGGACTAAGTGATCTGCTTGGGTTTGCTCTCCAGAGCTTTTGTTCCCTGCAAGCTTTCCGTACAGCTTTAGAGTCCGAGAGTGAAAATGGCAGCCTCCCAATCTCCGCCCCGAAGGAGCTGAGAACTCGGGGCCCCGCTCCTCAGTGAGCCCCCAGAGAAAAGCCGTCAGTCACTCCCGTCTCCCCGGTCTCCGGCCGCACTCCGTGCTCACCCGGCCTGTGACCGATCATTTCTATCTCTGGCACCCGACCCCATGTGGAGTCTCCAAACCCAGCAGATCCCTGCGGTGCACTCCCACGCCGCTCCTCCCGGGGGAGGAAGGTGAGTCTCCCCGGATCTGCCGCTTGTTGGGTCTCTGCTGGAGGAGCAGGGGCCCAACTGTGCCGAGGATCACGGTTTATGGCAACCCCGAGCTGAGAGCCCGCGCCTGGGCACCGTCTCTGCAGCCAGCTTCCCCACTCTGATACCTGGGAGCTCTGCTGCACTCAGGCACCCCCAGTCTTCCTGTGACCCCGAGGGTCCTGAGACCACACTGTCCTGCGAGGGTTCCAGCCCCTGCTTAGCCACTGGAGCGATGTCCCTCAGCGGAGCCGACTTCTAAAAGTTCCGATTTTGTGCTCCGCGGCTCTATCACTTGCCAGAAGCGGCCGACGGAGGCCCCTCCCCCGCCGTCTATCCTCCCGAATATCGCCTCGGATTCACTTCTCCGCACGTCCTCTACCTTCCAGAAAGTGGTCGCTTTTCTGTTCAGAGAGTTGCTACTCTTCTTTTCTTCGATCTCCTGTTGAGTTAGTAGGTGTTCAGAATGGTTTGATCCCTATCCAGCTGAATTCCTGAGAGGAGACGAAATCCAGGTCTCCTACTCCTCCGCCATCTTGCTCCGCCTCGAGAAATGAGGATTTTTAATGTAATGTTCCTAAGCTTTCCTGAGTCATATTTATGCCAGACTCATTGGTGCTCATTATCTCAGGGTAGAGTAAAACCAGTTAAAACTAAGCTTGGGAGTAACAGTAGATTTTGAAAACTTGGGGCGACTCTCTTGCTGGTGGCTATTTACAGGTCAGGAATTAAATCTAGATGGTATGTCTTGTTTCCTGGTGGTCAGTGGAGATTGAATTTTATTGTTTTTATGAAGAGTGCCAGCCGATGGTCTTTACTGTCTTGGGTTGTCCTCCCACTTTGGGTCCTGGTTATATATAAGGACTGTGCTGTCCCCAGCCCCTGGAGCACTGCCTCTGAGGTAGAGGGCTGCAGGTCTGGGGCATGGCTTACTCTTTCATTTTATGAAAACCTAAAAACAGCTTTCTTCCCTTTTTTTCCAGCTGTAGATTTGTATTTTCGACCATGGCCATGTAGTCTTGAATGAAATTGCTTGTCTCTCTGAAATAATAGAGCATTTCCCAACCAAACCATGCAGCATGGAGAGCTTCAGCCTGCAGTTGATGGCAGTTCTCACCACACTGGGTTGTGATTTTATGATCCGGTCTCCGTGACCGGCTGTAAATGCACCCCTGACCCTGGAGTCTGTCTGTGTCTTGGTCTGGAAAAGCGATGTTATCCAGCAGTCTGGCTGGTTCCCTGCGGTCTTTGTCTCTTGCTACCTCTGGCTTTCTTACCCAGAGTCCCATGGACAGGGAACACGTGTAGTAAGTGTAAAGCTACGTCACAACATGGAAACCTGCCGGGAAGGTTTTGTTGCATGGTTTCTCGCCAGGTAGGATGGAAACCCAAAAATAGCATTGACTTCCACAGGATAAACGTTTAGTTCTCTTATGTCAACATCTGCAGGTGGTCGGTCTGATGCATTGCTTTGGTGGGCCAGGAATCTAGTTCTTCCATCTGATGGCTTTGTCCATGACCCACATTCCCAACATCACTCCAGGGTCCAGGATGGCTCCCAGCAGCAGAAAGGAAATGAGAAAAGGAGAAGAGCAGCCTCCCTCTCCACTTCATTCCCCTGATGTTTCTCAGGAGATGTATGCACTGTGTCTGCTTAAATCAAGGGACTACACCTTGTAGCCGGAGAGTCTGAGAAACATGCCGTCTTTATTCTTAGCGTTCCTACGTCTGGCTAAAATAACTAAGTTTTATTACCGTGTGGAGGAGGGAATATGGCTTTTGGGGACAACTGGCAGTGTATGTCAGGGTGGCAGAGGGAAGTTACAAGAGCAGAGTCTTGGTGCTGGATGCTTTCCACTGATGCAGTGGGAAAAGACCATGCAGGGGAGAGGACACCCCCCTCACCACCGTGGATGCTCCCTATCAAGTCCTCACCCCGGGCTCGGGGAGGTGTGACCACAAGACAGCTTTTCCTTCCTTCTTCCCTCTGCCAGTTACCCTCTTTATTAACTCCTGGGTAACCGGCTGAGTGGCATGCAGAAGAGTCGGTCAGCCTGGCTGCAGGGGAAGGGGCACCGAGCTAAGGTCTGGCTTCAGGCTGCTCTGTCACCATGTGATGTTCGCCAGGTGGGGGCCGCGGCAGCCCCTGAGAGCCTGCCTCCCCATTTCTTGGTGTGTCAGTGGCTAGATGCCAACTGGGCACAATCACCACGTCCAGGTAACGGGCCAGTGACTGATTTACGTAGAGAGCCTTTACAAAACATTTCTAAATGTTTTGGTTTGAGGCCATATAGAATAGGTTCTATGACTGTTTCATAGTGAGGCGCTGCCCGTGAGAGCAGAATACCCAAGTTAAACGTCAAATTTAATTTTTTGAGTAGATAATGTTTTCTCACGGTTCATTTATCATGATGTTATAAAAAGGTTTACGCTGAGAATTTCTGTTTCCATTTCATTCTCCCACCGCCCCCCATGGGTAATCATTTTTATTATTTCTGTGTGTGTAAGCCTCCAGCTTTTATTTGTATAAACACAAGCAATTACAAGTATATATATTTATTTTGTATATTATGTATATAACTTATGTACATAATTTGTGTATAGTCTGTCTCTTCTTCCATAAAAAGTAACATTCTCTCTCCACTCTTCTGCACCTCGCATGTTTCCCTTACTAGCATATTCCACAGGGCTTTTCCTACCGGTATCTTGTCCTTTGTTGCAATACGGGGGTCCCGGCACCCATGGAGCGATGGCGACCCAGCTGGAGGAGCACCCACAGTTGGTTATCACAGTCGGTGGCTCTGGGAGTTTACGCAGGGACAGCCCTTTCCATGTGGCTCCCCTTCCATCTGATTCCTTCCCCCATTACAGTCGTGAGGAGCAGGGGAGGATGCCCTTGTTTTGTTCTAGCTCTCCATAGTTCCGTGCTTTTATTGTTATTCCTGCTTCACCTGGCTGTGCGGCGGAGGCGTGCTCCAGCCCTAGTCCTCTCCTGCAAGACCCGCCTCTTTCTGCGGTTTAATGTACATAACGTCAGTCCTGACACTCATTTATTCTTTGCGGCTCTTCCATAGCCCTTGTTGCTGGAGGGCTTGCGGAGGCAGGTAGGCACCTGGAGGCCTTCCACACCTGTCTGTCTGTCCTGGCAGGGTCAGGGGAGCTGGGCCCAACTCAGGGTCTTGGCAAAGACCTTCCCATGTTCCAGTTGTGGTCAGAAGTTGAAAGGATCTGCTGGGAGCCCCTCTGAAGGCATCTTGATTACGAGTCCCTGTCTCCCTCTCTTAAGCTATTTGACTGTCAACTGTTTTGTTGTAGACTTTGGCCTAAAACTTTTTATAATAAGAGTCAGTTCACCAGGGCATCTGTGTTCTTTGTGATTTATGGATGCAGTGGGCGCATCCTGTGCCTTGCTGACTGACTTGTCCTGGGCCGCCATTTTTGTACTTGGATTGTGGGTAACTTGCCTTTGAGTATGGCAACAACTTTTCCAAGCCTCTCACTTGTGTGTTTCTTGGGGTTTTCCTCACATTGCTACTTACTGAACTGCAATGAATCCCAGATTAAGGACCTCCTTCATGCTCTGACTTCCAGATTCCGAAACCAAGGATCCTCTAGAAATCAGTACAAGGCTTAGCCCTCATTAAGAAATAATTGGGACCAAAGTGGCTCTCTGTTTTATTAGTCAGTTGATAAATCCCTCTGAAAGCAAATTGGGCCAATGAGTTGCTAACCCAATTAACATCTGTTTATAGGACTAGAATATTCTATGTGGCTCTTCCTAGGAAGTCAAGTGGTCTGGGGCAGGTTGCCCTGCAGAGCTGGGCAATTGTCAGCCTGTTGAGTTAGGAGGGGCAATGGAGAGGTGGTGACCATCCTCTGGAAACTTGTGACAGAAAGCCTGGCAGCCAGCAAAAGGAATGGCTGGTGAGGGAGGAGCCAAGCTGTCCTTCTGGACCTGGAGTTCAGCTGTTTTTCAGGTGGTGGCAGAGGACCAGGGTGTATGCAGCTTAGAATCACTTCATGATGGGCAGGGCCTGGAGTGGCCATCCAGAATGCAAGTGGCAGCTGGCCGCAGGCTCTGTGTGGCTGTTCTAGGCCTGGACACGCTGTTTAGAGTCACAGGTTCCACTTTGTTGGAACTATTTTCTGAACCTTAAAGGATTTCTGGAGTTGACAACATGTGTTCGGCTGCGTATTCATTACTTCGGCAAATATGTACTGAGCCCCACCCATGTGCCCGAGCCATGCTGGGCACTGGTCCCCACCCATATAGGCATCCCTGTTTACCATGTGCATGTGAGTGCTAAGGACATGCTTTTGTTCACTAGAACCATTCACTTTCCTTAACCTCAGTATCTCTGAAAATGCTTATTTTGAGACTTGAGTTACCGGTAAATATGGGAGACTTTTTGCATTGTGCCCCTGGGGTGGGGGCCATGCACCCATTTGGCAGCTCTGTGTCCTAAAGTATATGTTCTTTGTTTGACAGTCCTGGGGGAGAGGCCTCTCTTGTTGGCTTCGTCCCTCTTTCCTCTGGGACACCCTGTCTCATAGTCCCTCCCCTCTCCCCAAAGCCAGTATTCAGGGGTGCTTCTGGAAAGGGCTCGGTGAGTCCCCCTTGCGGCTCTGGGCCATGCAGAGCAGGGAGGCCTGTGGCCTACGGGGTCTGGTGACAGCTCCCTTGGGGATCATTTACTAGGCCTCTGGAGCGCCCCAGGCCAGCAGTGGCCAGGGGCCTGGGGGTGGGGGGCCACACACAACTGTTTGAAGCAGCTTCCTCTTCAGGACTGTGAAGTGGGTGTTATGCTCTTTGGCTCTTTTTTTCTAGTGACACAAAACAAGGGACACTTGGTGCTGGTGGATTCATGCCCTTTGGATTCTCCGGTGTCCTGTCGGGGGCAGCGACCTGCTTCTATGCCTTCGTGGGCTTTGACTGCATCGCCACCACAGGTATGGCGCCCGCCGGCCGAGTGGGGCCGGGGCTGCGGGGCCTCCTCTCCCGCCAGGCAGGCTGGCCTAACTTTACCCACAGGTTGCTCTTTTCCTTCCTGTGGGCCTGTGCTGGCTGCCGCTCCTTCACACATGGGTGACGTGTCGATCTGTAGCTTCCTGCTAATCTTTTCCCCCTTTATCACTTCCCCAAGTGGCCGTGCCTGACAGGAAAGTCTGCATCACGAACATGACTAACCGTCGTGCTGCTGGGACGGGATAATGACAGCGTCGCTGCAGCCCGATTTCATATCTGGGCGTCATCCGGGAGAAATGAGGCCATTAAAATACTGTTATCCGGGTGCTTGAATAGGCTAGGCTCAGTCGGTCCTCCTGAATTTTCTCTGCCAGAGGAAACAAGGCTTTTCCTTGGCTGGACCAGGGCGTAAAGGCCGAGAACACCATCCCTGGGCGTTACGGGTCCTCCAGCCCGTGTGCGGAGGGCCGCCTGTGGTTCCCAGAAGCCCGAAGACCCTGGTTCCCGTAGGGCTGAGCACGTCAGGGGCGCCATTTGTGGGTGGCATGGGCATCTTGTGGGCTCGTGGGGATGCCCCTCACTGTCTTGCTCTCTGGGGCCTGACTCCTTGCTGTTTCTAGGTGAAGAAGTCAAGAACCCTCAGAAGGCGATCCCCGTGGGGATTGTCGCGTCCCTCCTGATTTGCTTCATCGCTTACTTCGGGGTGTCTGCCGCCCTCACGCTCATGATGCCATACTTCTGCCTGGACAAGGACAGCCCCCTGCCCGACGCCTTCAAGCATGTGGGCTGGGAAGGTGCCAAGTACGCGGTGGCCGTCGGCTCCCTCTGCGCTCTTTCTACCAGGTGAGGCCTCTGAAGCTCTTGGGAGGGTACGCTGTAGTAGGCCATGTGAGGCCTGACACACAGGAGAGCCGCTCATCTCGCTCTTTTCCCCTGAAATAGAACCAGCACTCCAACCCCGATGATGTGGTTTCTCCTCTTGTTGTTAGCAACCATCCCATGAGTTGTTATTGATATTTTCATCCTGAAGCCTCTGAGGCCCACTTTCTGACATCTGCTCAGCAAGGGTCTGGCTTGCTGTCCCCAACCTTGGCCCCTGCCCTGGGCCACCTCTTTGAACACTGTATTTTGGCCCTTTGTTTGGCCATAACGCAGAGGCTACCTTGAAAAAGGGAGTAAATGCCTTTTTTTTTTTTAAAGATTTTATTTGAGAGAGAGAGCGAGAGAAAGAGAGCACAAGCCGGCGGTGGGGGGGGAGGGGTGGGGGGAGTAGGGCAGAGGGAGAGGGAGAAGCAGACTCCCCACTGAGCAGGGAGCCTGATGCGGGACTCGATACAGGACCCTGGGATCATGACCCGAGGTGAAGGCAGATGCTTAACCGACTGAGCTACCCAGGCACCCAGGATTAAGTGCCTTTGAATAAGAAACATTTTGCCCCCGATATTTGCCATTAGCCTGTACATACAGGAAATATTTGCTAAACATTGATTTACCACAGAGAAATCCTCATAAGCCCAGTGATGCTTTTATTTTCTGTTTGATTTAGCTAGAAATACTGTGGGAATAAATACAGAATTTCCCTTTCATAAAAATTATGACTAGATCCCATGCATGTTTATGTTAGGTTATGCCATTCTTTCACTGAGTACATACTCACAGTAAGTGCTTTTTCTGGGGTTGATGCATTGAATTTTGTCTTCCAGTCACAGGCTTCACCTAGTTTGGAGGGTGGCAGTTCTTGGCGAGAAGTTCAGGGCTCCCTCTCGGTGGTATGCCGTATGGTATACCACATACTGGTCACGTTATGGTGCCTTTCTTCCCGATGGGCTAGTGTCACAGATGCGTTTTGCCTTTTCCTCCCATCTAGTCTTTTAGGTTCCATGTTTCCCATGCCTCGAGTTATCTACGCCATGGCTGAAGATGGACTGCTATTTAAATTTTTGGCCAAAATCAACGATAGGACCAAAACACCGATAATCGCCACATTGACCTCAGGTGCCATTGCTGGTAAGAACTGAAACTAATCCCACATGCCAGTATTTTAATAGTTGAGCTACTAGACCCTAGGGAAAAATACCTTGAATTGTGTTGGAACAACACAAGTGAGAAGTTGGAACTGGGCTTTTTACCTTTTGGTTTTTACCCTTGGAACCTGGTTTCTTGCAAGGTAACCACCCTTTTGACTAAAGGCGGAGGCCAGTTTTACAGAGGATGTGATGGAATTCTCAAAAATATTTGAATCCTTTTATTATGATTACCCTCTCATTGGATGGAGCTTGGAACACACACTGTCCCTTCAGAGCCATTTGTATTTCCCCTTTTCTGAATGTTCCTGAGTAGACTTTGGTGGGATGACGTCTTCTTGCATGGTAACAAGCCAAGAGACTTTTTGTTAGTACTGGAAATTCATTGTCCGTGTCTCTTAGCCCGTGGATTCTCAGGGGAATGAGAATCCCTTAGGATCAGTGTTTTATGAAACATGCTACCTGTTCTTCAGGAGACATTGGAGGTGTTGCTGGGGAGGCCAGTGGCTGTAAGTTTATAAATAATGGCAGGCTCAGAGGGGATTTATCTTATCAAGTATCGGGTTCCCCACCAAGAGGACGGTTTTGACAGCCAAAATCGGTACACAAAGAACCCTTGGAGCTATGTGATGTTCCAGGGGCCCCTGATTAAGAAAAGGGGAGCATCGAAGGAAACTGATGGGCATACGCACTATGCTATTGGTTTTCTATATTTTCGCCTTTAATAATTGCCCCTCCTAGCCCCAAGAGACAGGCATTATCCAGCCCATTGTACAGAGAGGTGAAGTGAGGATGTACACCCACACCCAGGAGATCTGGCTCTCGGTTCCTGGTTTGTTTTTATGCCAAAGTGGCTGGCTCCTTCCAGGGTCTTTTTGGGATATGAGGACATGTGATACCAGTTCAATCTGCACCACAGGGACTAGTCAAATAGCCATTGGTAAGACATTTGACCATCTTAAGTGAATGAATTGTTGTTAGTAGTATCTGTGCCCTTAGCAAAGTGTGCTTATGTTGTGGATTAATGTTATATAATGAAAGAAAGCTAGTTTTTCATTATTTAACAAATTCGTTGTGTAACTGTGCATTCTTGACCGTGATCTCAGTGGTCAGGTTAAGGGACACCGTATGTCAGAATATGACCAATATATTTAAGAGATTAAGGAATGGGAAATAGTAAATGTTCTTTCAGGATTTACATGTAATTTGATCATATTAAAGACTCGACTCTAATTCCCTTCCTGTGCTGATCAAGGGAGCTCAAACTATAATCTTTAAAGTGACTATAAAGTACATGCATTCACCAAACCAGGGATTTACTCTTTCCTTTCGTTTGGCAGGAGTGGTAAATAAGTATTTGGTTTTCTGAAATCACCCCACATGGAGAAAGTTTGGCTTGAGTTTCTGTGTGAGTGGGAACGTAGGCATCTGTGGCATGCACAGTCGGATACTATTCTAATTATCCAGAAGGCCCCGCATTGCTCTTTGATCCTGTTATTTACCCTCAATTGAAATTTGTTTTAGTTGGAGTTAATCTATAGGGGCTTGAGAAATATTTGTGGAAAAGTAATGGTTTTGTGTTTCTGTTTTAACTTGTGTTGATGGCATGTGAGGTGAAAATATCCCAAAGTAGATCTATCCAAGTTATTTTTTAAATGGGAAACTTGACATGTGTACCCATATAAATAGAGATATATACTCTCACAAAAATTACAAAGGATTTTCAAATAAGCATGCATGTTGTATATTTTTTTTAGTGGGGTCATGGTAAAGGTACTGATACTGTTTGGAAAGAACACTGCTTTCCATGCTCAGCTGCCTGGGTTAGGAGCCCCTGTGAGTCCTCCCAGAGCCTGGACTTGACCTCATCCACCTGCTCATCACTGTTGCCTACTGATGCCTATCTTGGATGATACACTCAGGGAAGCCAGAGACTATCTGGTCTGCCCTGTTTGATGGTGTACATCTTTGATGGTCTGCACTGACCGGCATACTCTCAATGAGTGCCAGATGGATAATGAATGTGTGGGTAGATGCTGGATGAATGGATGGATGGATGGATGGATGGATGGATGATGGATGGATGGTGTGTGGGTAGATGGAGAGATAGACCTAACTATGTATGAGTCTGCATGGTGCAGAGGAAGACACGCTGGACTCAGAGCCACAAGAACCTAGTTGAGAATTCCACTTCTAGCTGTGTGACCTTAGATAAGTCTCCCAGCATGTCTTGACTTCAGTTTCTCAATCCATAGTGTAGGGATAGCTTGCAAAGTTGCCATGAGGATCAATAAAGGTCATGTTGATGAAAGTGCTCTCTATATAAATGTTAATTATTATTACTGTCTGCTGAGAACAGTGTATGTGATTTAATCCTGAGCGTTTCTTCCCTTTAAGCAATGTCACAATGTCTTTCCATGGAAAGGGCTGGGGTGAGGAAGCAAGAAAAAGCAGCTCCCGCTGTGTGCCCTGGATCACGGGTGGGTGGTGGTTCTGGCTATCGGTGATAATGGGCCATCCTTGGATCCTGATGCTTATCTCCTCCCTAGCTGTGATGGCCTTTCTCTTTGACCTGAAGGACTTGGTGGACCTCATGTCGATTGGCACTCTCCTGGCTTACTCTTTGGTGGCTGCCTGTGTGTTGGTCTTACGGTATGTATGGCTCTTCTGGGTTCCATGATAGAAACGGAGATGCACCCTGTTAGCCTTTTAAAGGTTCAAGTTAATGATTTATACGGTGTAAATTTTAAGTTGTTGATAGTTAGTTCCTTTGAGAACTGCCCTGGAGAGGGTGGGATTTGGTGGTTGAGAGCCTAGTCACAGAGAACATCATTGAAAAGAGTCAGGGGGCTCACCTCTCACTATCATGTGCCCTCATTTTTTTGGCGGGATGTTAGGAGGGGAGAGACCAGTTCTCAGCCCACCTGTTGGGCCTGGTCCAGGGAACAGAATTTTTGAAGGCTTAGGGTAATGATTTCAGTTTGGTCCACGTTCTTAGGTTGGAGGGGACTAGGGACTAGTCCTGGTGGGAACTGGGAGAATTCCAGTTGTGTGAACCTTAGGGTAGTGTGGTGCTTCTGCAGCAGCACCACACTCTACCAGCCAGGAGGAGTCAGTCCCAGTGTGTGGCATGGAGTGGCCCACGTGGATGTTCCATAAGACTTCCCAGGCTCTGGCGGTTTTAGCCTCGTGGAGACCAGGCTAGCCCCTTGGATGGCCGTAAGAAAGCAGCTCGGGGCCTAGGCTGGGCGTCCTGGTGTTCTCGGCTGCCCCAGTGCCCCCCCCCCCGCCCAAGCACGCCCCTGGGCTCCAATTTTCCTTTGCTCTGGAAGGACGGCTCTGCTTCCTCACTACCAGGAAAGGCTCAAGGGTGCATTTATCATGAGAATACGGAGTCATGGAGACTCAGTGGTGGCCACCTGGGAAGAGCCTTGTTACTTCTTTCTGGGTATTTATACTGTGGCAAGGTCATTTATTTCATTTGTTCCGTTTCGAATGTGCTTAGCACCTACTCCATGTAAAACTTGGGTTGAACCTCCCTAGTGGCTGTGTACCATCGGCTAAAACAAGTTTGCTAGTTCTGTGACCACTTATTCCTTCCTGAGGGCTCCACACTGGAATCTTTTCTGAGGTTCCCCTCACATTCGTAATTGACCAAATGGTGTTAACATAAGTCAATCAGTAAAAAAAATGGTTAAATATCTTTATGCTCACTCTTAGATTATATGCAAAATAATTCCGAAAGCACTCTGTTTTTGGTAGCTGGTAGAAAAGATTTGAGCTCTGTTCATTTTGGGTGGGAAGATAAGGAGCCTCGTTTAAAATGAATGCTTTACTTGCAGGAAGCTTATGTCTTGGAAATCATGCCACAGGCTCAGTCCTTTAGCCAGCTCTGTAAAGTTATTTATTCTAAGGCATTTGTAGTTTTAAAATAAATTGATCCAATTAAGTCTCACAAACAGAATTTCTCAAATCCGTCAGCCTGCAGACACATTTCTCTGGCTCTCGGCACCAAATGGGATCCTAATGTTACTGCTCTCTATTTCTGTTTCTACTTTTAGCTCCCTTCAGCCGTAGTTTTGTTGGAAGTGGCCTAATACTGTAAGCATCCAAGGGGCAGTGCTACTTCTCAGAGCAAGAGAAACCATCTTAGGACATTTCTCTGGGCTGGTTCATGGGGAAGGTCAAGTTGCCTCAAAGCAGAGACCCCAAGGAGGGTGTCGCCCAGAAGCAGGAACAGAAAGAAGGCGAGAACTCAGGTTTCCTCCTCTGTATCTACTTTGCCAGAGAATGCATCAGTCTGACCATCTTCTTCCCGTTTTATGCCTTGTGTCCTGGGCAACTTACCTTCGAAAGCTTACTAAGAACTTGAGTTAGTACGTGTCCTTTTGCCTAATGAAAGCACATTATAATGGTCATACAATACATTTTTTTACAGGTATCAGCCAGAGCAACCTAACATGGTATACCAGATGGCCAGAACTACCGACGAGCTAGATCAAGTGGACCAGAATGAACTGGTGAGCACCAGTGATTCCCAGACAGGCTTTTTACCAGAAGCGGAACGGTTTTCTTTGAAAACCATACTCTCACCCAAAAATATGGAGCCTTCCAAATTCTCCGGGCTAATTGTGAACATTTCAACCAGCCTCATAGGTAAGAGCCTGCCCTTCCCTGCAAGGGGTTTGGGGGTCCTGCTTGTTGGTGTTGCAGGGTTTCTTGTCAAGGGTGGTGGAGGCAAATGCTGGAAGGGATAACCACCTGTCTTTCTACTGAAATGTGATGTAAATTATTCTGCCCTTATGGTAGTTGATGGTGGCAGAAACGGAGCCTCCCTCTCCACGGGTTTTGGGGAAGACTGAGGGTATCTGTGGGGATTTGAAAAAAAATTGAATTGCACCCCTCTCTCCCTCCCTCCTCCTTAGCAATTCTTATCATCACCTTCTGCATTGTGGCCGTGCTTGGAAATGAGGCTCTGACAAAAGGGGAGTTGTGGGCCATCTTTATGCTTGCTGGATCTGTCCTTCTCTGCTCCCTGGTCACAATCATCATCTGGAGGCAGCCTGAGAGCAAGACCAAGCTTTCATTTAAGGTGAGCAGCCCTGCCTGCAGGGAACCTCCTGGTAGGTTCCTGTGGTAGGAGCCACAAACCCCGGCACTCCTGCGCCCTGTCTGGGCCCTGCCAGGCTAGGTTGTCTGGAGGGGAGGGGCTTGCCGGCCAGCCTCAGGGACCGTGAGGCTCAGACAGTGCCTGCTGAGGGATGACCCGACCCTGGAAGAAGGCACCCCTCCCCGCCCCGGCTCTCAGGTGTCCCGGCGCAGCTCACTGCGGGGGCAGCTCATGCATGTCCGGCCAGCATACGTGTCCGGCGCATCGCCTTACCAAGCCTTGGAGGTGATCGAGGCGTGTGCATTTTAGATTCACAAGTAATGAAGCAGTTCACTGTTGGAGACAAAGGGGAAGTCCCTCTTCTAGCCCCTTCTTTAACAGGAAAATAGCAAGAGGGGAAAATCAGAGTAGAGCTCACTTTGGCACTTGGTAGCTTAGAACCAAACTCCCACCTATTAGGGTTTGCCCGCGTGGGTGTGCGGCTGTGTATGTATGTGGGTTGGGGTGCACTCACTTTCTCCTCCCTGTATAAATAGCGCAGTCCATCTGAATCTCGGGTGGGGGCTTTTCCTAGGTCGTTTTTGCTAGATGACTCAAAGGCGCCGTCCCCCCGCGCTCCATCCCCTGCAGACTTGACACCACCACCCGCCGTCTTTGCAGGTACCCTTCCTGCCACTACTTCCCGTCCTGAGCATCTTTGTGAACGTCTATCTCATGATGCAGCTGGACCAAGGCACGTGGGTCCGCTTTGCAGTGTGGATGCTGATAGGTACGTGAAGTCATGGGTTTCACTGTGATGGCATCTCTCGGAGGCCCCTCCACCCCAGTCCCCGAGCCTGCTCCATGCAGCTCATTTGTCTTTCCTGCAACTTCGCTGGATGCCGAGCCTCTTTTCCAACCTCAAATCGTAATGAAAACACATGTAGTCCGCAGTTTCTCAATAAGGAGCTCCTAGTAGATCGTGGGTCCCCCCTCCCTTTAAGATACTTTTATTTTAATAGCTCTTGTCTGAACTAGTTATGTCATTGCTAGAGTTGAAGGTAATGAGAGCGAGGCGATGAGTCTGCTGTTGACCAAGCACCAGTTCATCTCCCCCCACAGGGGAAAGCCTGGGCGGTGCCTCCCCCGCCCAGCCAGCACCTGCCCACTGGCCCATGTGGGAGGTTAGGGGGTCACCGTTTGGGTGCTCGCCCTTTTGTAGGCTGCCCATGGCCCGTCCCCTCCCTGGGTATCCAACCCCAAGAATTGCAGGAAGTGGACTCGGGCTCCTTCCTCAGTGCTGATGACCAGGGAGCGGGCCTTGCCCCTCACCCCTCAGTGTCACTGACAAGAGCTGTAACCCCAGGACTGTGTTTCTGCCGAAGCCCTCAGCCCTGGGTCGCCATACTTGGGGGCAGATAGCTGCCGCCTCGAGATCCTTCTCTGCAGGCCCCACATTGTCTGCAAAGTGTGGCCTGAGGCTGGTTCGACAGACATCCCCTGCAGAGCCTTTCTGTGAGAGAGTTGGCTCAGCGCATGCAGTGGTGTATGATCGGTATACATTGCTCCAGACAGGGGTGAGGTGCTCATTCCCTGCTGGAGGTGGACGACACCTGCTTCTAAGCGTCCCAGATGTGAGCTCCTGGGCTCCAAGCCGTTAGCTTATTTCCAGGGCTTTTGGTGGCTGAGCCCTTCCTTTGAGGCCCGCTCTCCTTGTGTCTCTGGCACAAGGGTGGCCTCAAGGCCACATGGGCTGTAGTCCTTGAGTGGATGGTTCGAAGCTCAGATCTCTGTGCCCCACCACAGACCTTTGAAGTCCCGGACACTGGAACGGACTGAACTCCTGGGTCATACACACTTGCAGGCAACTTGAGTGCTGCCTCCCGTCTGACAGTCACATATGTAGAGAAAACAGAGATGGTGGGGACTCCGGAGGCCTTGCAAATAGCCTGGGGAGCCGTGGTGCCCATTGGAAATCCCACCCTGGCAGGGAACTGGACGACCCCACCAGTGGCCACGGGGCACCAACCCAGGTGGTCAGTGGCTGAAGCTGTGGGAGCAGCACCTCTCCCAGGGTCCCCAGCCTGGCTGCTCAGTGTGCAGTTCAGGAACCGGCCCAGTGGGAGGCTCTCCAGAAGGGAGTGTGCCCACACCGCATCTCGAAGAGGCGAGATGACCACTTCTGCTGATTGTAGTTGAAGAGTCATGTGGTTTCTCCCAATACTTTGGAAAGTTGGCCCACGAGGGCTGCTTGCGCTGGGTTCAGGCCCGGGACAGGCAGCATGGAGAGGCTTTCCTGGGAGCCACGCGACGGACCCAGGCCTGCTCTGCCTGCTGTGTTCACACGTGCTCTCTGCTCTCGGCCTACAGGCTTCATCATCTACTTTGGCTATGGTTTGTGGCACAGCGAGGAGGCGTCCCTGGCCGCCGACCAAGCAAGGACTCCTGATGGCAATTTGGATCATTGCAAGTGACACGCAGCCTGGCCCCCAGAGGTGGCAGCAGCCCTGAGGGATGCCCGCAAAGGTCCTGGAGCACCTCGCTCTCTCCACCAGTGCATCAGGACCCACCCACATCTACAAAGCCCCCATGCAGCACAAGGTGCAGCTACTTGAAATGCAGCCTCAGCCCACAGCCCGTGTGTCCTGCCTAGACTCGCTCTGCGGCAGGTGCACGGCGGCCCGTCACCTCGGACAGCTCCCTGGCGGGGGGCCACTTGGCTGCAGCTGGCCACTGTGGCTCCTAACAGCCCTCTGAACACAGAAAGCAGTCCCCGCCCCACCAGCTCCATGCCCATGCTGCTGGGTCCTCAGGCAGGATGGAGGTCACCGTTTCTTGTCACCTTGGGGAATCGGGCCTCCCTCCCCGGGGACCATCCTGGTATTGAAAATGTGCACACTCCAGACTCTCAGTAGCTATCTCCCCACTCGGCCCCAAAGGCCAACCGTAGAGGCAAGGGGAGTACTCCAAAACATATGTCCCAGAGCCAAAGGACAGCAGTTTACTTTAAAAAGGAAGAGCAAGACTGGTTTCCTTCTCCCGCTCCTTTTCTCTGGGTTGCTTCCCGAAGAGGTTGTGAGGACTGTGAGCTCTCCCCTCCTTCCCCTTCCAGGCAGGGGTTTCGCTCTGACACCGGACAGAACCGCGCACACCCCAGCGGCAGTACTGAGGGCAGGCATTTCCGTCACTGACGAAGAAGGGAGCGCCACTGTGGGGACAAGGCAGGAGGGCCGCCTCCACCCCTCGCCCCTGAGCGCGGGGACCTCCCTCACCTGCACTCTCTCTCTCCAGGCCTGGGCCGGTTCGGGCTGCTTCTGGTATCTCGCACCAACGGCTGTGTGTCCCGAGTAACTGGAGCATGGCACTGCGTTCATGTGGGACTGGCCTTAGATTAGCAGAGCTTAGAACACTGTTTTCTATGGGTCTTTGCCAATCACTAAATCCTGCCCTCTGATGCTTACGGGTCAGCGTCTTGAGTCTTGTAAGGTTCTCAAGGCAGGTGTCTGCTCATTCTGAGGTGATGGTGCCAGTCCCCCAGCTGCTTCTGGCCCCCGACATGATCTGTTTGGTCTGTTTGGCCCTCCTCTTAGATAGAATCAAACTGAGTCCTCCCATTAGCATCTGTGAATCACTCCAAATTAAGTTGGCGCTTAGTGTTAACTTGGAAAATGGCCAAATATTTCCTCGGTGTGTTGTTGAGAGCACGGGGTCCACACATGAGAATTTGAGGTCATATTGCTGTACCTGTCATGTATGTGTTGTCCAAACGTTGTGGGTTTGTGTCTTGGTTCGTAACCCGGCCCCAGACCTCCCGCCTCCGTAACTCGGACAGCCTGCTGGGGTGCCCGCATGCAGCACGCACAGTCCCTGCCCCCCCTCCCCCCGGGCCCTGCAGCACCCCACACTCACACCTGCTCTGCAGAGAGGAGCCCGAGGAAACAAGAACGCTGATGCAGTCTTCCTTCCGATGAGGGTGTGACTTGGGAGACGGAAGGGCCCCGTGTATATGGGAGGGGAGGGAGGAAGGCATGTAGACATCCCAGAAAATGTAAATGCTGCTTTTGAAGCTCAGACTCCCATTTCATCCCCCTCCGGCCTTTGACACAAATCTGGTAGAAAGAAGCCTGGTAAACTGACGGCACTTGTCTGATCTCCCTCAGTAGGTTCAGAGAGAATTACAAGAATTCGTGGAAACGCCGAATGGCAGGGTCGGTCAGTGGAGGGCTGGTGGGCGAGTGGCCAAGGGCTTGGCCTCTGCCACAGGCCCTGATCACCTGCCTGGAAGCTTTATTCTAAATATCATTTGTGAATGTTACAGAGGGAGGAACATAAGAGCTCAAAGCGTGGGTTTCCAAAGAAAGGTATTTAAATTTATGTAGATTGGTGCTGTACAATATTTTGATAAATATTAACTTATTTTGTTGGGGTTTTGGTTGTCTGCTGTGTTCTTAGGGTTTGTTAGCTATTTGTTTGCTTGATTTGTTTGTTATTTTCCCACATAGGCAAAGAGAACTTGAGGGAAAGAGAATATCCGACAAAAGTGTAGGGGAGAGAGAATTTTTTTTTTTTTTTTTTACTTTAATTTCTTTTTCTGGCTGAAATATCTGTGCAAGACAGCGTGCAACAGACTGTGGATACAGTTGACATTTCAGCTGGCAACATGCATCCTTCTACCAGCTGACAAGGTGTGTTTCCCTGAGACCATCCCGTGGAATGAGAAACTCCTGGCGCATGAGGGTCCTCCTTCCTCACCCCAAAGTGGGAAGTGCCTCCAGAAGGCTCACCAGCTCAGGAGTGAGAAGCCCCTGCCCCCTCCCCTGTGAGGGGGAGGAGCCTCCCACTTAGAAAAGGACACCTGAAGGTGCCACAGAGAAATCGTTCTCACGGTCCCTGTGCTTTTATTGAGACTAACTTTTGTGTGGTTGCCAGGGGTTTTTCTCTTCTGTTTACGAGGATGGTGATGTAAGGAATGGTGTTGAGAGGCTTTTGCTTATCCCATCCTTCATTCCTTCCCCAGAAATAAACACACACACACACGCACACACACATGCATATACACACAGGCAAGAAATAACCACCAGGAGTGCCCAACAATTGGCCTCCCAACCCCCCAAGCAAGAATATGATTCTCAGTTTCATGGCTTGGCCAGTATTTTCCTAAATCATCAGAAATTCCACACTTCTAGAGACATGCCTTTGGAAATGTTGTGTCTGCTTTTATCTGTGGCCCAGCCCCAAATACCCACATTGGAAAGACCCATTTGTGTCAAGTAAGCACCCCTTCCTGCCTCCCGTAGTGCCCCCCGCCCTGCATGTTTTTTTGACCCCGTGAAGACTCACAAAGACGCCAGCAGTGGAGCCCCAGGAGCTCTGCTGAAGAGTGAGGGGTGTGAGGGGTCTCCAGGGAAGCAGTCAGGCCCCCTGGGCCAGTGAGGCTGAGCCTGCTTCCAGGAGGGGCGCCTGGGGCAGGAGATTGGGCCTCTGCACACCCATCACCCCACCCCACTGGCTCACACCCCTTCCGCCCAACTTGGGGCCCGATTTGTTTTTCCAAACCAGTAGGAGTGGATAGGGCCATCTTTCCTAGGGTGTTTTGGAAAGACTCCAAATCGATACTGTTGTCAGAACCCCCTCCCTGCAGCTCCCCCACTTGGGTTTTGTTCCACTGAGTCATCTCTATCAAGAGATCAGCCTTCTGGTCCCGGGTGCTGGTGCTGTGGTTCGGCTGTCACAGGCCTCCCGCCTGTCGAGTTGCACTCTGGGGGCTGCCCCCACCCCGAGCTCCTGAGGCTCCGGCGCACCCCCTTCTGCACTTCCGGCGCGGCCTGTGTGCGCACCTGCTTGAGGCCCCTGGCCCTCGCTTGTTGGGCTTCCTGGATGGCAGCGGGCACGAACTGGGTTATACACTGTCCTCCCGCCACCGAGCAGGTGTTCCGAGCCGAGTGAGTTCTGTAGTCTGCGCGGGATGGCCTCTAGCCTGACGCCAGACACAGTCAGAGGCTGGGCTCCCTGGGTGAGTGTGGACATGCCTCAGAAAGGCCCCCAGCCAGAGTGCAGGCGGGCCCACGGGCATTGCGGGGGCGCGCCGGGCGCGGGTACCTGCTCGCACTGTGCTGGGCCCGTCTTCTGCTCTGCATGTCTCACTTTCACACATTCTCATAAGAGCTGATCGTTCTGTCGGCACGCGAGAGCCATCACCACGAAGACGGGAGTGAGGCGCCTTGGTGCCAGGCCCCATCACCGATGTGTTCTAGCGTGGATGGGGCCGTCTGCGGGCACGGCCACACTCTGCCGGCCATAGGTGTGCGATGCTCGTGTGCTCGTGTGTGGGACTATTACAGAGTTCCCGGCAGGTGGAACTAAATGTATGTTATGTGTGGTTGTTACGTATAATTTAAGATATATGTTTGACATCATAATGAGAGTATTGTATGTAAGGCTCCTCAGGGAGAATGAGATCTACATTTTGTCAGACTCTTGTGGACTTTTTTTGGTAATGAAATGCTTTATTGATCCAGTGGTGCAAGAAGCTGCACTCCGTATTTCATCATCATAGTTATGATGCCTGATGGGTTTTTATGGCAAAAGAAAAAGTCAACTGACTTTGATACTCGTCACTATAACCCAGAGTCTTTGTGCCCATTGCTTCATTGAGTGGCAGTGCTCTTTGGAGAGGGACGCGGACCGGCCAAGGGTTTCAGGGCACAGTTATCAAGGAACCCCCCCGGATGACCCTGTAAGTGTGTTGAACTGCCGGCTGAAAACCGCCCCCATGAGATAAAGACCTTGGCTGTGAAGTCCAACAAATTGATCTTCTCAGGGTATGAGCAGGGTCGGGAAGCAGGGCTAGGAAGATGCGCTTTGACTTTGTTAATTTATTAACAAGGTATATGATTTTGTGTTTCTCGATGACAAACTTTTTTAAGTTTGGGACTTATTTTCGATTTGAGAAATTGTAATATATATTTAAAGTAAGTTTCCCGCTTAAGTTGTGCCTTTCAGCGTCAATGGGTCTAAGAAGCACAGAGGGTGATGATCACAATGAGGGCTGGTTTATTATCAAACCTGCATAGCTGTGGTTTCTCCAGCAAACTTTTTCCTCTACTGAACATGGAGCCATTATTAAAAGAATTGTGTTTCTTATTATGTAAATTGTATAATATTTTTTTGCTTGTTTGATGTTCTATTTTTCTAATAGTTTTCTTATAGTTTCTTATAATTGTGATACTAGATTTAGATTCTGATGCCCACTGCAAACCAAGCTGTCTCTGCTGGCCCCTCCTGTTTTTATCTGAAGGACAAGCATAGATGTCCATCGCCTTTAAAAAATGTGAAACTCTGCTCTGTATCCCATTTTTGCTGACAACACTGTATATTGACAAATTCCTACTATATGTTGTAAAATCAAATTATTTTGTGGTACATTATCTCATGCTTCTGCAAACTCTAATAAATTCTGTCTATGGCTTCAGCATGCACAGTGTGATCTCAAGAATTGCAGCAGCTCTCGGCGGGGTCCCCAAGCTTGGCAGTGCCCCACAGAGAGTTCCAGATCCCGCCCTTTGCTGCTTCAGTATCCCCATTTCCCCACAGCCGGATGTTGTAATGTCTCATTTTCCTTCAGCCATTTGGTGCAAATGCTCATTCCAAGGACTAGCACCTCAACCAGGGAATCCCCCAGCCCTCACTTAGGATTCTCTCATGCTATCTCCACCCCCCCCGCAACACACACTTCTTCCAGACTTGGCTTGGGTTTGAGCGGGGACGTCTTCGCACCCAGGTTGCTGCTAGCCGAGGGCATAGAGCTGCTCATCTGCCAAAGCACTTGGATGCCCGGGCAGCCAAACCGCCTCGCACCAGGCGCCCCTTAGCCCTGCACTTCCCTCCACGCACACCGTCTGTCTGTCGGGGAGGATTGTAGCTGTCCCAGTAATTGCCTCTCTCCCCCATTTCCCCCTTGAGGAAGGAAGCGTTTTCTTGCAGAGGAGGCAGACTCAGTCCAGTGGTCTTAACTCTCAGATGCTACCAAGCAGTGATTCGGTGACCACACTGGGAAGTGTGTTGCCCTCGAAGACAAGGCCCAACCTGGGCGTGTTCTCAGCGGACACCCCGGCCCTAGGAGAGCAGGGCAGGGGCGCTGCGGCCGGCTCCACACCAGGTTTACAGGAGGAGACTCTGTCCGCGAGCCCCGCCCCATCTCACCGTCCGCCACTCGGCACACCAGGCCGCCACAGAGCTTGGACCGTGTGCAGCCTCCCCGCTCCGCGGCCGGGCTGTGCCGTGAGGCCGGGGCCGCAGGCTGGCAGGAGGCCGCCCTGTCGCCCCCCCAGGCGGACCCCCGCGAGCGATCTCCCCGTTAGAGGTTCTGCTGACAGCTTGCCGGCGCCGGGGAGCCCAGCGCGGGGGTGTGGGCCCCGGCGAGTGACCACGCGGGCAGGTCGCGGCCGGCCGGAGCGCGTGCGCTAAGAGCCCACCTCCAGCACGAGGCGGAGCTCCGTTCCCGCGGCGCCGCAGCGCCACCTAGCGGCCGGCACGGCGCGGGGCGGGCAGCCCGAGGAGCGCCCCCAGCCCCGTCTCAGCCATTTCTTAGGGAACCCTGAGCCCCGACACGCGATTCCAGTCGGGAGCAAGCTTCCCCTCGCAATTTGGTTATGAAACACATCTGGGGAATCAAAAGCTGCCCCCAGACAGCTTGGCATCGGCAGCACCTAGGAATCCTCCGCAGCTCCTCACCAGGCTACAGCCTGGGAGACGGCAGCTGCCTCTTGCAGCCCAGCCTTGCATGACCACCAAACAGAGCCAGGAGGGTTGGGATGTCAACCGTGGGTAACCCTGTCCGCCCCTCTTCAAAAGGGAACAGTTTCATTTTACCAAACTCTGGCTGCCCACTGAGCCGGAAATGCGGCTATTGAATAAAATGCAATGTGAGTAAAGGCCCAGTGAATAAAACAGGCACCGCTGTTGCTAATGAAGGCAGCTCTTCGGCCAGCTCGGTCAGCACCTAATCCCGGTGGCTTGGGACTGAGCTGCAGAAGAGAGACCTTATGCAGGTTGGACTTTCCCATGGATGCTTTGAGTTTTTGCTCCTTGAAACGAGGTTACTGAGTGCCTGCGCTCTACAGTGTGGCAGGGGAGGGGGGACCGCAACTTGGCCCCGCCACATTAATTTGGGTGCGGTTAAAACAAGAAAGCACTCTGCAGACAGCAGCCACTGTGCAGGGACGGCTTGCTCGGGGCTCTGGGAGTGGGTGCCGCCGGCCTGCTGCCCTGGGCAGGAGGCGCAGAGCACCAGGCAGGGCCCTTGGTCACATGCAGCAGGGTGGTCCCCGCTTACAGCTGCACACCATCCGATCCCCGCTTGGTGCTGGCACTGGCAAAACTCGGAGATGTGTCAGTGAGGCAAACGAGCCTGTCCCTCCTGAGTGCATCTTCCCTCCGTGCTGAGGGGGAAAAGCTGAGCTGGGTGCTCAGAAACCCCAGGTTTTTGTTTCAGGACGTTTAAGAGAAGCGACCTGTTAGCAAACTTAAGTGAATGAACTCCCTTTGGCTTAACAACCAGAACAGCCTACTAGCCTTTGGCGGTGTTTTTGTTTTTTTAAATTTTGTGGCGCAAACTCTCCAGTGGGCAGAATTCTGACTCTTGAGGACCACGGATGCAATGACAGGGTGTGGTCCCCGAGTCGTGGCTTGATGGCTGGATATTGATGTTGCATGATGCGGCACCAGCCATGAGACCAGCTTTCAACTCCAGTAGCAGGCGGGAAGTATCCAGCTTGGAGGTTTCTACCTGTGCTTACCTCCTCCACCACTCCCTTCTAGATGCGATGGGGTGGTGGGCTGTACCAGGGTCCTTGGCACAGAGGAGGTGACTGAGTTGCCTTCAAAGATCTCCTCTGCCTGCTGCAAGTTACCTGCGGGAGGGGACGCGGTTCTCTGCAGACCAGAGGAAGCCAGCACTAACCTCTTTTCCTACACGTGCCAGTGGGCGAGTCACCAACCTGCTCTTCTGTGAAGTGGAGGTGCTGACGGGTGCCTTGTTTACCTCATGTGGAGGGGGAAGGACAATGGGGAAGTGGTTGTCATAGAAGTGGAGGGCACAAGACACCCCCCGAAAGAAACAACAGTTTGGGACAGGTTGATGATGATTAAGATCATTAATCAATAAGTAGTCATCATCAACGATCTGGAGGTGTGGGTGATTCAGAGGGGGACTGTGGTGTTCCTCTCACGTCCTGAAGTGACTCCTGATTTATCCCCTGCAAGAGGTCTCTTGCTCGGCAGCTGTCCCGGAGGGCAGGCTTGCTGGGGTCTCTCTAGAGTAGCTGCCACTCCCACATGCCCTGCAAAACCACCACGGGGAGCTGGCCGACCCGGGGGGCTCCCTGTGACCCCAGGAAGGGGCAGGCCCATGTGGACACTGCAGGGTCGGCCTGGCCAACCTGAGGCGGGTGAGGGGTGGGGGCAAGTGCTTTCAGGTAGAAACGGGTGTCCCGGCTGCACTTGAGGGTGTTATAGGGAGAGCTACAGAGCTCTCCAGGGTCCTGTGTTCCCCCACCCTGTCCCCCAGGCCCCTGGTTGGGGGAAAAGGCTCGTGATAAGGAACTGCATGATGGTGGCCATTGTCACTCGAGAGAAAGGTCTGTGATGATCCAGATAAAACTGATGGGATTTAGGACACACCAAGCTCTCTTTGGGGTGGAAACATACACCTGTTCAGGTCTGAATTTAAAATCAGTGGTGAGGGGACCGTACTCAGTCTTTTGTGTCCTTTTCCAACTGACTCTTGCCCACCTCCCTGCTCCCTGCCTTGGATCCCCAGCCTCCGTTTCCTGAAGCCTGAGAGGGCCAGGCTGACAGGTACATCAAGTGCATATCACAGAAGGTCCCTCAAGTTCATTTTAATATGCTTCAAACACAAATATGCAACACAGAAACTGTAGGGGCCAGATAAATAATGTGTGACCCCATTCAAATAATCACCAAGTGTGCCAACAGCCCAGCAGCCCCCTCCCGTCCCCGGACACCCCACTCCCCCCCAGAACCTTATCCAGCGTGTGGTGGGCCGGGGTGCGTGCGGGGCTCAGACATGTCTCCCAAACACCAGGAAGAGGCTGGTGAGGTTTGGCGGGTCCAAGGCAGGTGGGGAGGCTGTAGCATTGGTATGTGGGAACCACTCCAGCCCGGGAGGTGGATGACTGGGAGACATCCACGTCCAGAGAGGTCCAGGTCCTAATGGGGGGGGTGAGGAGGGGGCACAGCGGCTGCCACCCCCACGTTTCAGGATAGGAGCAACACGTGGTGGGTGTCCATGACGAAGGAACGAAGCCAGGGCAATGTGGGAATTAGCTCAAGTACCCAAGGGCAGGGCTGGTGAGGGCAAAGCTTTAGTCCACCTAGCGAGGGCTTACTTAGTTCTAACATCACTACGACTTTGACTGCAATAGGCTAACACACTGTAGCACATTCTAACGTAACACTGACATCTGTATTGCTGTGTAACGCATTTAGCAGGTGTCCTTATGGAAGCGGTTCCTAACGGGCGGAGCCGAGCTACCGCCGAACGACCGTTTTTGCAGGTGGTGCCTGCTAATAGAATAAATAATTGTGTATTTAGTCAACGTGGCATGATCTACTCTAATGGAATGCCCAACTCAATATCACAACATCATGCAGAGCCGCTAAAGGAAAAAAGACATGTTTCTTCAATGGGGATCTACTGTGTATGTCCCGAGGATGGGCAAAGACCCTTGGAGGTTTGCTAGAAGTGAGATGTCCCTGAGGCCGACAAGCCCAACCTTGACTCCCACCTGGAGCACAGACCAGGCCTGTCTTCGGGCCGGCCGCACGTGTGGCGAGCAGGCAGGGCCCCGGGCCAGGCGGCCCCTTCTGCGGGCCATTTCCTCCTGGCTCCGTGGCTCTGGCGCACGGAGCATCCCTGCATGAGTCTGCTTGCCTCGGGCCGGCTCGGAGGCAGCCCTGTGCTCAGGACCATTCTGAGGGGCCGTCGGCAGAAAGTGCAGGGTCTTTGTCACAAACAGGAAACAAAGGCATCATTAATGTCACCGTATCAACTGTTAAAACTACGTCTTTTTTTGTGTGTCATGCTCCTACCGTTCCACAGCACTACGGGGGGAGCGTTCGTTCACATTCTACGTCTACCGTTTCCGAGACAAATGCCAGTCCAGGAGCCAGGGACCGCTGGCTGGCCGTTCCGTAGGGCTCTTCCATCTGGAAGAACCTCCTGGGCCTAAGAAGGGACCGCTGGTGGCTGTGGGACAGCTTGGTCATCGGGCAGAAAATACGCCTGGCTTTTGTGGGAGGTCATGTGATGGTTGAGCACAGCTTGGAACGGATCCCCCAGGATGGAAGAGTCGGCATTCTGGAAGCCCCTGCTAGAACCCCTGAGCCATCTCAGTGTACAGTGATGGGGTTGAGTTATAGAACCAAACTGCTGGGAGGTTGGTTGCCTATGAAATGGGGGCCTGCGGGTCATCTTTTGGTGGGTTGACCATTTAGAGAATTGCATCAGAGCACGCCACATGGGGCTGCCAGAGGACATTTTCCTACTCTGCTCCGTCAAAATACAGATCCTATCAGCAATTTGCCTTCTGGAGGACGGAGCACGGATGGTCTTGGCCAACTCCAAGGTCATCCTCACCCTCACTCCAGAAGGTCATGCTCCTCCGTATTTTCCCGAGGGTGCAGTAGCTTAATGACGGATTCCAAGATGCCACTTAGGAAAAAAAGCAAAACTTGTGTTTACAAGACTGTAGATGATTCACTGTCATGAGTATCATCTGCAAAACTGCTAAACCCCTCAGGGTTTCCCACTGCTATCCCTTAGGCACTCACGACAGGAGTATTAATAATTAAAACTTGCGAATGGAATAATAGTGACCTCACATCATGTTGGCTAAGAAGCTGACTGTTCCAAAGGCAGTTACCGTTCACAAATCGCTGGTGTTTGTGTTAGAGTACCACTTGGTGGTAGGTTGAAAGGCGCTTCTTCTCTGTATCTTTTTTTTTTTTTTTTCCTTTTTCTATTTTGGGTAGAAATATTCCTGGGAAGCTAGATAGAAATGTATTTTCATATCCCAATAATTCTTAGGCACAAGTTAGAAAACTGCTGACCTTCACCAAAATATGTCAGCACTTCATGTTATAAAAAATGCAATTCAGAACCACTGCATGTGTATATACGTGTATCTAAATATACACACATATCGGTGCAGTACACAATGATTATTCAATGTATATTCAAAACTGAGCTACTTGTAACTAACCTGAAATTCTGCAGTGAAAGTTCATTGCTCAAGAACAGTTGGAGTTTCTTTCTTTCTTTTGGCTCTACCTACGGTCAAACGTTTGCACATCAGACACTACCGTTTACACTTTCCTAAGTGCAACACCGGGACAGTCTTATATGAGGATCAGAAGAGGACTTTGCTTAGGATGCAGCTAGGCAGCTACTGAGCATGCGCGCAGGGCCAGCCGCGGGCTGGCCCCTGGTCCTGACTGCCTCCGGGTGGAACCACCGGGTGGACGTGGACGGGAGCCAGGGCTCCCGCAGGCTGCGTGGTGCGGCGTCATCTGGGCGTTGTGCTGACTCTGGCGGGAGAGGAGGGCCCCGAGGAGGAGCCGCGGTAAACAGGGGACGTGGGGGAGAGTTTAACCGGGCTGGTTGGGTCCCCAGTTTGGAGCTTCCAAAGCAGCTCTTCGTTGGTTCGGCTCAATCTCTTCTTCTCCTGGGTTTCTTTCTCGACATATTCCTGCAGATTAGCATTTTCCTCCGACAGTTGTCTGCATGAGGAGAACAAGAAACGGTCAGCAATCCTGCGGGGAGGCACCGAACGTGAGATCCACCCTGCCCGTGGGCTTGGGGCACGGGAGGAGGCGGTAGCGCCCGCGCGAGGACAGGGACAAGTGGGACCACGGTGACCAAGCACCATGGGCTGAAACATGATTTCCACTTGTCCCTCGGACACAGCCGTCCCCATTCGTCTCCCAGTCCCTCTGCCCGGTCAGGGGAGGCGCTAGTTGTCCACTGGACAGAGCAAACGCTGAAGGCAGAAGAGGAAAAGGGGGAAGTGGGGAGCTGGGGTGGGTGTGCCGCCCAGGAGGCTCAGAGAGAGTGGCGACCAACACTAAGGACAGCACAGGGACAGGGCCGTCAGCCAAAGGACCCTCCGGGCCTCCCTGCCCCTGGCTCAGGGCTCCATGGTAGCAACTGCCTTCCCCTGCTGCAAATGCTGATCTGTGCATCTGCCCGCCGGCTGGTCGGAGAGCCCTCGGCGACACGGACCAGAGCCTTCTTTGAATCCTCAGCATCCAGCCTGGTGTCTGGCACATAACAGATGCTCGGTTAATGTTTGTTGAGAAGGGATGCTAAATGAAAAATGAATCAAGGCATCCTGTGCTGTCTGTCAGGAAGTGTGAGTTGCTCGCTTTGTTGCATTTTGTAGCTGGATGGACCTAGCCCGGGAAGCCAGCTCACTTGGATAAAGCCTGGACTTGCTCTTTGGACCAGGGTGCCTTTGTGATTTCCCGGGGACGTGCAGTGGCTCAGGTTGAGCAGAGGCTCCAGCTCCCCCTGGGAGAGGGGCGTGACGGACCTACTGCCCCTGCACAGTCTCTCTTGTGAGCCTCTGGGGTGGGAACGAACTGCGGCACCCCGAGTTCAGTTGCGGAGGCAATGTGTGTGAATGTGTGCAAGTACATGCGTGTGACCTGGGAGGCGGCTGCACGCAAGAGTGTGCATGCATTCGAGGGAGCGTGACTGCAAGTCTGGGAGTGGGCACACGAATGGGCACATGTGTGACAGGAAGCACAAGTATGCGTGTGAGTGTGCGTGTGTGCACAAGTGTGTGCATCACAGGGTGACACAGGCAGATCCAATAAGGAGTACAGTTGAGTAGTGGGCCAGGGCACAGGCGCGGGTCACACGGAGAAGGCTCTGTCCTCCTGGATGAAATGCAGGCACGCCTCATTGTATTATGCTTCACTTGGCTGCACTTGGCAGGTATTGTGTTTTTTCTAAGTTGAAGGTTTGTGGCAGCCCTCAAACGCCACATTTCCAATGGCCTTTGCTCACTTCACGTCTCTGCGTCACAGTCTGGTAATTTTTGCAATATTTCAAACTTTTTCATTATTATTATATTTGTTATGCTAATCTGTGATCAGTGATCTTTGATGTCGCTATTGTAATTGTTTTGGGGTACCACAGACCGTGCCCGTATGAGATCGCAAACTTAACCAATTAATGTTGTGTGTGTTCTGACCACTCTGTCGACCAGGCTTTCCCCATCGTTCTCCCTCTCCTTGGGTGTCTCCCTATTTCCTGAGACACAACAATATTGAAGTCAGACCAGTGAATAGCCCTACGGTGGCCTCTAAGTGTTCAAATGAAAGGGAGAGTTGCACACCTCCCACTCTAAACCAGAGCTTAGTGAGGAAGTCATGGTGAAGCCTTGATGGGCTGACAGCCAAGCTGGGAATGCGAAGGAAAGGTTCTTCGAGGACATTAAAAGTGCCGCTCCAGTGAACACATGAATGATAAGAAAGAGAAACAGCCTTAATGCTGAGGTGGAGAAAGTTCGAGTGGTCTGGAGAGAAGTGCAAACCAGCCCCAGCATTCCCTTAAGCCGAAGCCTAATCCAGAGCTAGGCTGTAGCTAGCTCTCTGTAATTCTGAGGGCTGAGAGAGGTGAGGAGGCTGCAGAAGGAAAGTCTGAAGCTGGCAGAGGTTGGTTCACGAGGTCGAAGGAAAGAAGCCAGCTCCACAACAGAAAGCACAAGGTGAAGCCGCGAGGGCTGGTGGAGAAGCTGCAGCAAGTTCTCCAGAAGGTCCAGCTACGACAGGCTTTCAGTGTAGACAAGACAGCCTTCTACTGGAAGAAGATGCCATCGAGGACTTTCACAGCTCCAGAGGAGAAGTCAGTACCCGGCTTCAGAGCTTCAAAGGCCAGGCTGACTGCCCTGTCAGGGGCTAACGCAGCTGGTGACCTCAGTTGAAGCCAGTGCTCACTGACTGTTCTGGAAATCCTAGGGCCCTTCAGAAGGATGCTCAGCCTACTCTGCCTGTGCCCTGTACGTGGAACGACAAAGCCCGGATGACAGCATGTCTGTTTACAACATGGTTCACCGAATATTGGAAGCCCACTGTTGAGACCTGCTGCTGAGAAAAACGATTCCTATCTAAATATTACTGCGCACTGACCATGCACCTGGTCCTCCAGGAGCTCTGACGGAGACAGACCAGATGAATGTTGTTTTCATGCCTGCTGACAGAGCATCCATTCTGCAGCCCCTGGATCACAGAGTCATCCTGACTTCCAAGTCTTATTCTCTAAGAAACACATTTTGTAAGCCTATAGCCGCCATAGAGAGTGATTCCTCTGATGGAGCTGGACAATTGAAAATCTTCTGGAAAGAATTCACCACTCTAGATGCCATTAAGAACATAATTCATGGGAAGAGGTCAAAGTCTCCACATTCACAGGAGTTTGGGAGAGGTTGGTTCCCACCCACATGGAGGACTTGGAGGGGTTCAGGGCATCGGTGGGGACAGTCACTGCAGAGGTGGTGGAAACAGCAAGAGAACTGGACATAGAAGTGGGGCCTGAAGATGGGACTGCATTGCTGCAATCCAGTGATCCAACTTGAACGGTTGAGGAGCTGCTTCTCGTGGATGAGCCAAGAAAGTGGATTCTTGAGATGGATTCTGCTGGTGAAGACACCATGAAGACTACTGAAATGACCACAAAGGATTTAGAATATGACATCAACTTAGCTGACAAAGCAGCAGCAGGGTTTGAGAGGACTGACTTCAGTTTTGAAAGAAGTTCGACTGTGGATGAAATGCTATCAAACAGCATCACACACTACAGAGAAATCATTCATGAAAGGAAGAGTCAATCGATGTAGCAAACTTCACTGTTGTTTTAAGAAACTGGCACAGACTTCTCCAGCCTTCAGCAACCCCCAATCTGATCAGTCAGCAGCCGTCGACAGTGAGCCAAGACCCTCCACCAGCAAAAAGATTACGACTCGCTGAAAGTTTAGATGATGGTTTGCATTTTTCAGCAATAAAGTATTTTTACTTCTTTAAAGATTTTATATATTTGTCAGAGAGAGAGAGAGAGAAGGAAAGCACAAGCAGGGAGAGCAGCAAGCAGAGGGAGAAGCGGGCTCTGCGCTGAGCATGGAGCCTGATGCAGGACTCGATCCCAGGACCCTGGGGTCATGACCTGAGCCGAAGGCAGACACTTAACCGACTGAGCTACCCAGGCACCCCTAGCAATAAAGTATTTTTAAATTAAGGTATGTACATCGCTTTTTTAGACATAATGGTATTTCACACTTAGTAGACTATAGGATAGTGTAAACGTGACTTTTAGATGTACTGGGAAACCATTCATTTGGGCAAAATTCATTGGATTGCTTCACTGCGACACTTGCTTTATTGCGGTGGTCTGGAACCGAAACCACAGTAGCTCCGAGGCCCGCCTGTAAGCTCCAGCTGGCTGATCCAGCCCAAACCCTGCTTTACTCCACTCTGATAGCAGAGCAGAGGACCACTGCATCCTTCTTTGAAGGTTGGAGCATCACAGAGCAGGGGACAGAGGTGGGAAGGGTGTTACTCAGAGCAGCTGAATTCGGCTGCGCGGCTTCACTGGCTTGGTCACCCCACACCTTTCCCACTGCCATGGCCAGGCTGGCCCAGGACCACAGCTCAGCAGCGGAGGGCCCTCCCCAGCTCTGCGCCGGGGAGCTAATGGCGCTCACGTGGTTTTTCTCTTTCACCTGGGAATACCCAGCAGGTGGCCCTCTCCAAACTCCCCAGAAATAACCCCCTCCATCTCCCAGCTGTACTGGAGACCTCTGCTTTGCACTTCTGCCAGTTTCACTCATTTCCCCCAAGGGGGGACCACTGATATGCAGAGCCAGCAGACAGGCTCTGTGGTCCCCATGGCATGTTTTATTCTTCTTTCCCTATGCGACATGCCAAGAGCCTGTGAGGAAGCCTCACAGCTCAGAGGAATGAGATAAAGTGGATGCTGGAACAAAAACAGAGCCCTCCAATGAGCTCAAGAGCAAAGCCACTTTGTAGGTGACACGTGCCTCGTTAAGCTAGACACCCAGGCCCACCTACCTTGTGACAACGGTGTTCTGGTCAATCCTTGCTTTGAGGTCTTCATTCTGCTGCTGGAGAACTTGGATCTTTTCTTCTAGGACAATGTTCTTTTCTGCCTACAAAGGACGCAGGGTTAAGAGGTTCTCAGCAAGGCCATGACAAAGGTAGAAGACCAGAGCCCTTGGCTTCTGGGCTTTGGAGGATCATCAAGAACAGTGCTTTGCGGGGCACCTGGGTGGCTCAGTGGGTTGGGTGTCCAATTCTCGATTTTGGCTCAGGTCATGATCCCAGGGTCCTGAGATGGAGCCCTGTGTCAGGCTCCGCACGCTCGTTGCAGAGTCTGCTTGCACGTCCCCCTCTGCCCCTCCCCCACTCACACACTCGCGCTCTTTCTCTCAAATAAATAAAATCTTAAAAAAAAAAAAAAGAACAGTGCTTTGCAAACTGCAGTTTGCAATGCATTAGTGGATTGTAAAATCAAGTTAGAGAGATGTAGGTAGCATTTCTTTTTTAAACAAAATGAAACAGAACAGAAAATACCAGAGTGCACTGTATATAGTAAAAGTATATTGTTAGTCATATTTTAGATATAAATGTTTTTCCATATATTATATGTGTGTGTGTGTGTATATACATCAGGTTCCTGTGTAGAATACTTTTCTTTAAAGATTTTATTTATTTATTTGAGAGAGAGAGGGAGAGAGAGAGAGAGAGAGAGAGAGAGAGCATAAGCCGGGGGAGGGGCAGAGGCAGAGGGAGAAGCAGGCTTGATCAGGACTCGATCCCAGGACCCCAGGATCATGAAGGCTGAGCTGAAGGCAGACACTTAACCAACTGAGCCATCCATGCGCCCCACGAATACATTTCTTACAGTGTGTGTCCCTGCAGTCAGAGATAAGCTGTCAGAGATAAGGGAACACCACCAGGACCTAGTTTGGCTGATGGGTCCCCTGGTTCTTCCTGATGGTCAGCTGCGCTGCATTGGCATTCCCGGCCCCAGCATGCATGCACAATATGACGTTCTGAATTAACGGAGGGGTAGAAATAGAAGTAATGTGGACACATTTTTTTCCTTCTGAGGGTATGGGCAGCCAGGAACCCAAAGCCTGAGACGGGCTTGGTACATGATCCGAAAACAACATTTTCCATGGTTGTTATTCCCCCACAATTTATGCCTTTTCCTCTGTCCGTGTGTCCCGTAGGGCCTTGCAGAAGTACAGTCCCATTCTAAGATAAATTCAGAAATAAATTATTTTTTGAAGAGAAAATGACAAATTCACTGTTGGGTTGTTAATCTTCGAGGATAACTGTGGCCCTTCCATGACTAGGACTAGGAGTCAGAGCCAAAGGGCTGAGCTCTGTTCCACAAACTTCCCTACAACCTTCATCTTTGCTCCCAGGAAATGGGAAGTGATTACATCAGTTCTTTCTTTATGCCGAGAAAGGTTTCTGGAAGGAGAAGTCATGCGTGGCTGCAGAATGCCTGGAACATGGCTAAAAACAGCCAAATAAACCCTAAAGTTTGTGGGTGACCAGACAACTGAATGCAGATGGCCCAGCCTGGAGGAGGACGGTTGTCAGTCCTTATGTGGGCTGGGCTGCATGGCAGGGCGGTGCCCCATGGTCACCATGGCCCAGGATGCTGCTTACCAACAGTCACACTGCAGTCTGCCCCCATCCCACCTGATGAGCACCTGCAGTATGAGACATCCGCAGGGAGCGGAGGTGCTAGATAAAGAGAGGACATGACAACCGAATACAACGGGTGCATCTAGACCAGCTCCTGGCTTGGGAAAACCAGCTTCAAGGGATATTTCAGACACAGGCAGGGAACTTTACAAGGTAGATGAGATGATCAGTTACTGAGATGGCAAGTTAAAGAGCCGCTGGCTGGAAGAAAGCAGGACACAAAGGTCTCCGTGTGTGGGGCACGTCCACGGTACCGAGGAAAAGCTCTGGGAAGTGCTAACAGCACTTGGAAATATCTTCTAACTTTCTTGTTTTTGTTTATCTTATAATTTCTTATAATGCATGTCTTTGCTTTTTATAGCATCAACGTTTATTTTAAATGTAACAGTAAAAAAGCAAGAAAGTCTATCTGGGACCCTTACATCAGCCTCCCCATCGAGATGGTGTCTCCTTGGAAGCACACTGCTCTGCTAGCAACTCAGGATGACTGTCTCCTGCTCCAGCCCTTGCAGGACCCTTGTGCCTGCAGGGGAGGGGAGTGAGCTCAGGGGTGCTCTGTTTCCCCAAAGGGCACCATTGCTAGTTCTGGGGAAGCCGGGTTAAAGGGAAGCCGGGTTGAAGGGGAGGGAGGTTATGAGAGCGGGTTATGAGAGCAGGCACCGGGAGCCCTGGGCCTGGAGTCCCATCCACTAATCAGCGGGCTCTGGGTGGGCTACGCTCTCTGCCCAGGCCTCCATCTGCGCCTGAATCTATGAAAGGAGCCTCTGACCGGTACCTGCTCCAGTGGATTGCTGTCGGGGGTTAAAGAACAAACACGTGAAGTGCTCTGCGCAGTGCCTGGCACACACCTCAGTGATGCTCCCCGGATGCTGGCTCAGCACTCATCCCCCGCAGGGAGGAGGGAGGAAGCAGCAGTCCCCCAGGGGAGGAGTGACGGATGGGGGATGGAGGCAGGCAGTCAGGAGGGCTCGCCACCTCGGATTCCTTATCAGAATTCCTGGCTCCCTAAGAAAGATCTCGGGACTCAGCTATGGCATTTCCTGCTCAGGTGTAAGCAATGGACAGGGAAGGGCACACCCTCCGGATGCAGTGAATGAAGACGTCCGTGATGACGGTAAGGTATATCCTTCAGCTTACTGGGGCTCTCCCAATGAGGCAGGCCGACTCACCAGTTTTTCCAGCTCAATAATCTTCTTTTCCTGCTGGTGTATTTGCTGATTCTTCATCTCTAACACCTGCTTCAGACTCTTCATGTCTTCTTCCAAGTGCTGATAGGGGGCCAATGCAATCTACAACGGCGGAGAGTAAGAGCTATTTACCAGGGGCCCCAGCAAAAGCCCGGTATTCGCTAGTGCCATGAACTCAGTAAATCCAGCCTTCTGTACCAAGCTTCCCCAGAGCTACCGGAGCTCGTGTGAGCCCACTCACAGCCTTCCCTGATAAAAGATGAATGCTCTCTTAATCTCAGGAAACGAACTGAGGGTTGCTGGAGTGGGGGCTGGGGTGGGACGGATGGGGTGACTGGGTGATAGACACTGGGGAGGGTATGTGCTCTGGTAAGCACTGTGAATGGTGCAAGACTGTTGAATCTCAGATCTGTACCTCTGAAACAAATAATGCAATATATGTTAAGAAAAAAAAAAGAAGAAGAAGAAGGTAGCGGGAGGGGAAGAATGAAGCGGGGGAAATCGGAGGGGTAGACGAACCATGAGAGACGATGGACTCTGAAAAACAAACAGGGTTCTAGAGGGGAGGGGGGTGGGAGGATGGGTAAGCCTGGTGACGGGTATTAAAGAGGGCACGTTCTGCATGGAGCACTGGATGTTACACGTGAACAATGAATCATGGAACACTACATCAAAAACTAATGATGTAATGTATGGTGATTAACATAACAATAAAAAAATTAAAAAAAAAAAAGATGAATGCTCATGGATTTCCCACGGGAAATGCTACGAGAAATCCAGCTCCCTGGGGAACAAGGGAGGTAAGGCCACCATCTACTGAAAACTCTGGATGCTGGGACGGCTGGAAGTGACCAGCCCATCCCCAAAAGGGAGCTCATGGGGTAAAAAGAGTAAATTCAACACTGGCTTTTAACATTGACCCAGACTGCTTGATTCAACAGAGAAGTTGGGATTTACAGGTCTCCCCTGTGCCCATGCAGAGTTGGGGTGGGGGGCCATCCTTGCATGGGAAATGAGCAAAGTGGTTTAAAAAGCACACAGAAGGCACTTTAGAAAAAGAAATGCTACAGTAAGGTTGCCAGATGTAACAACAACAACAACAAAATATAGGACATTGAGTTAAGAATTCCAGATAAACCACCTTTTAAGTATAAGTATTACATGGGATATACTTATACTAAAAAATTCACTTATTTAGAATTCAAATGGAACTGGGTGTCCTGTATTTTATCTGGCGACCCTCTATCAGTGGGAAGGAATTTTGCCTGCTTTTCTGGAAAACACTGCCCTCACCCTACTAAGGCAGGCACTGAGGAGTGCCTCCCGTGCCAGCCTAACCGAAGCTGGGGGAGAACGGAGTGGAAGGGTAGGTCCTGGCCGGGGTGGAGAGCTCAGGGACAGTGGCTGGTGGGGGGGCAGTGGGCCACTGGCAAGGATAACATGTCGCTGGAGAAACCCACAGCTGTGCTGTGTGTCAGGAGAGAGGTGCTGACAGGGACATGTCCTGGCTAGCCGTCACTGCGGCAGCGGATCCATAGAGAGGTCCTGAGGTACCCCTGAGGTGACTCCCGGGGTGAGGCCCCGGTGGGGCCGCCGGGCCTGGGGAGCAGGACTACCTCCAGCTGCTCTTCGGTGTTCTTCCGCAGAGCCTCCTCAAAGCGTCTGGCTCGGTCCCGCAGACACTGGCTCTGGAAGGTCAGCGTGTCCACCTGGTCCTGCAAAGAATGACAAGAAGCCCAGCTCGCTCCACTGCAGACACGACTTTAGGAAGAACAATATATCCATCTCAAAGAACTGTCCTCATTTATAAACCATCGAACCATCCTTGACTTCCCTCTCTGTCTGAGACCCCCTCCTCCTACCACCAAACACACTAATTTTGAGGCCAAGGATCAAGTCCCACCAATTCCACCTGCTTAATGTCCCCAGAGTCCACGAACTCTCTTGGTCCCTCTCCCTCTACCTGAAGTTTAGCCCCGCTGCTGGTCTTTCCTGGACCTGGGTTATAACTCTTCTGCCTTCACGCTGGAGTCAGGGGGAGCTTCCTAAAGTGCAAACCTGAACCCGTCACCCCCTCCATGTAAAACCCCGCTGGCATCAAGATGAAGTGCATACTTTACACAGTGTTGACGTAGCTCCTGATCAGCCTCTCTTGTCTCCCAGCTCAGTTCTCACTGTACAACCCACCCTCTCCCCGACACCTTACATTCCAGCTCTCCCACAAGCACTGCTCCCCTGGCCAGCTCCCCCGCCTTCTCCGCTCACTTCTGGCCTCCCCTCGCCTTTCCGGGCCGCAAGGCTGGACTGCGTGTCCCTGGCATGAGCTGCCATGGGAGCTGAGTCTTTTCTCCCGTGTAGACCCTCTGCCCAGCTAGACCAGTGCTGCTGCTACAGCAGCTCTCTGTGTGCAGGCTGAGAAGATGATGGTATGTCCGAGGAGGAACCATTTCCTGCCCCTTCCCTGGCTGCCCGGGCAGGTGCAACTGCCCCCAACCTCCCTTGCAACCCCGGCAATGCCTGATCACTGCAGGCGAGTGAAGGACGCCGGGCAGTGGCTTTCTCTCGATGCTCAAGCGCAGTGAGAGACGGTGCCTCATTAGCGCAGAGTATCCCAAAGTTCTCTGCCCCGTGACACCATTTCAGTGACATTAAAATGAAGGGACTAGGGTCTCCCCAGGAACTCTTCTCCCTCGTATTAAGAGCGAGGTGTTGTAAATTATGTAATCCCACATAAGGACACTGTCATGTAGAAGTGCTGGCTTGCCCGCTTTCTCCATCTCGCCAGAGGACCCTGGTTTGCAAACCATCTTTGGCAGGTTCCTTTTCCTCTTTTTTTTTTTTTTTTTTTTTGTTGTTGTTTCCGGTTACTTCCAATTTCATTTTTAAGGGAAAAAAAGAAAAGAAAAAGCCCCCCCAGTGCCATTAAATGCAAGTGCTGGTGCGTTAGGGCGGTAGAGCTGGCACGCACAGGAGCCGGGGAATGTAGATCCCAGCCCAGGGCGACCCCGGCCCGGGTCCAGCACAGTCGCTGTGTGGTGCAGTCTCCTTCTAGAACGTGACTACACGAAAGCCTGAACTGCTACGTGGCGCCTACGCCAAACTCGTCCTCGCTGTCAGAGGAGGCATTTCTTTCAAGTCTCTCCTCCTCCGTTGAAAAGCAAAACAATGAAAGATGCACCAGGCAAATACCACCTGGGATGGATCTAAAATGTCAAACTGTTCTTCGTCTGCCTTATTCACCATTACTCGAAACAGACCCATAGGCACACAACCGTGCCACAGCCGTCAGGCAGAACAGACTGTTTTTCAACTTGGGTTGGCTCCTTTGAGTCAAGCTGAGAGGCAGAAAAGCCCAGCTGGTAATCCGGCACAGCACGGGCCACTCAGGAATTAACCGATGGCGTGACAAAAGTGGCGGTAAGTGTTAACAGTGCTTGAAACTATTATCATATTACCATAGCCCACAGCCGCTACTTATTAGCATCTACCACGAGCCAACCTAGTGCTATGCGCTTTACAGCCATTATTTCCCTTAATCTGCTCACACCTTGAGGAAGGTATTGTCAATCGCCCCCATTTTACAGATGAGTAAAGTCAAGTTTACAGAGCTTATGTAACTGTCCATGACTTCAAAGCTAGTAAGAGGAGGTACACTGGGGATTTAAACTCAAAGCTCACATCTCTCTCTTGTCCCCAGACCTGTTTCTCTAGCCACCCAGTAGCCCAGAAAGTTCGGCTTAAGCAATTCCATCCCCTTTGTACCAAATAATCTCTAGCCCCAATGAATTCTGCCCACGGAGAGTTACAACTAAACTATGTACAATTCATGTCAGTTTAATGTTAGTGGCAGAGTGAAGACTCATATGTGAAATAAAACTCTCACTTCTTTTGGTTTTGGACCGGAAGGGGTTTTTGTTACATCACGGTATGGTCCTGGTTTGTGTTCCTGAGGGGGGGTGCATCTGTTGGTGTGGGATCGGGGGCACTCGAGGGCAGTTTGGGGTTAATGTGCTGAGGCTAAGCCACGTAAGGACTGCACAAGCATTCTGCAGGGCCGTCGACGGACCGATGGATCGGGGCGGTGGGGGGGGGGGGGCGCTGGCTCACAGCAGGTGGTTGCCCATTTTAAAACTTCTGAATAGTACATTCCATAGTGGTGACACTGGCTGTCTCCACAATCCTGGATTCATTTCGTGGCGGGCAGGCTCTGTACAATGAACACTGCCGGAGAAAGGACACCATCAAAGAAGCAAAAATTTCACCTTTGTATTACAGTTTTAGTCCTCACCTTTCACAATTTCCAGTGAGTATTCCTAATATTTAACAAAGAATCTTGTTATGATTGAGGCAGCCTTAGTCGGGAATGGAAGCAGGGCCACCGACCTCACCCTTGCTTCCCAGGCGGCTCCACCCTGAGGCTGGGGGTGGCCTGGGTCTCTAGAGGGCAGGAGGGAGATGCACGTGACTGGGGAGACCCGTCATTCTTCCCGAGGTCAGAAGGAAGCCAGGCAGCTCCTTGGCCTCTGAGACCCATGTTTTCTGCAGGTTGGCAGTGGAAGGCAAAGAAGGTTCTTTTCATCTCACTCACCTCCAGGTGATTAAAGTCCCTTTTATAATTCCCACAACATGTCCTATGACATCTGTCCGTTAGGACCCCTTTATTCCCCCTGCCTAGAATGTTCTCCCCAAGTCCTCCCTTTCCTTCAGACACAGCTCAGGTACCCCTCTGACCATGGCAAGTGGGGAGCAGTGCCTCGGAACTCCTGTGTGCTCACTAATGGTATTATTCACTGGGTGTAAGTACGTGTTACCTTGTGTGTTGTCTGTCACTGTTTAGGTCACAGCTGTCTGAGCGGACAGTAACTTCCCAAAGGGCAGGGAGCATGTCCCATTTACCTCTATATTCCAGTGCTTAGTACAGGAACCAGTACACAGTAGGTGCTGGATAAACATCTGCAAACAGCCATGATGATGCTGCCATTATTTTGATATCAGAGTTAAGAGAATGAATATTAACCTGTAATGACAGCCGCAGCTTTTCAAAATTTTCTTCCAATTCTTTCTTTTCAAGCTCATGGGTAGACATCAGTTCTGGAGAGAAGAGATCAAATAGTCAAGTTAGTCTTCTGAAAAGGATCAAACAAGACTCTGCCAGACTTAGGATGTAGGTGAATAAGGGACACCGGTAGATAGCAGACCGAAGCCTCAAGAGACTTCTCCATCCTTCGAAATTATACGTAGTGCTATTTAGAAGACAGCGAAAGAAAGAGGAAGGGAATAGGACAAAGAAGGAAAAAGAGGGAAAGAGAAAAGAAATGAGGGAGGGAAACAGACACAACACAATCGTGTAGGGGCGCCTGGGTGGCTCAGTCGGTTAAGCGTCTGACTCTTGATTTCAGCTCAGGTCATGATCTCAGGGTCGTGGGATCAAGCCTCATGTTGGGCTTTGTGCTGAGTGTGGAGCCTGCTTAAAATTCTCTCGACCTCTGCTCCTTCCCCACTCCCTCTCTCTAAAACAGTAAATTAAAAAAAAAACCAAACCCACAGTCAAGCTTGGGAGCACATGCACACACGCACATGCAAACACACACACATTCGTTCCTACAACCTGCTCGACCACACTCTGGCCTAGTTGGATTCTCCACAATACTCATTGATTCTCCAAGTTTTCCTCATGGTTGAACAGCTGGGTCATCAATGTTAACTCACTCTCCTTTCCACCACGAAGCAGCCGTCTGGGGCTGAAGAAGGTGGCCTTCCAAGGAGAGTGTTGCTGTTAGCAGCCATCCTGTCAGCCTGGGCTTGCTGGGGAATGGATGCGTGAAGGGGCCCAGGGCTGTGTCTGCAAGGGCACCTTGGTGGTCTCTGGGCCACACTTTGGAAACCACAGATCTCAAGATTTGCTTGATCAAAGAGGCGACATTAAGACACTCGGACAGAAGGAAGGACTAATTGGACTGGCTCCTCTTAGCGAGTCTGGAACAATTCTGTTCTGTGAAAAGTGTCATTCCAGTAATAATTTGCAAGTTAGGCAGAAAGAGATGTCATGTAAGAGTTATTAGTGAATGGATTCTATTTTCCTCCAGATGGAAAGAGTCTTGTTAGCTGGGTGAAGCGCATCTCATTCTGGCTACACAAGCAATCTGTTTTCATGTTATAACTGCAGGGAGGAAAGGTCCCATTAATCAGCCAGGATCGCATGCTTAGAACAGGAGACCACTGGAGGCCAGCAATTATCATTCTGGCTGGCATGAGCTGCAATTAGGAAAGACTTTGTGGTTTCCACTGACCCAAATCTTTCAAGTAATGACAGTGAAAGTCTCTAAGAAATCCAGTTGTTTATAGATGAAATTTACATTTGGGGAAAAAAGAAGTTTGTGCTGATTTCATTGATATAACGCTATGTAGGCTTCTGGTCTACCTGGCTCTGTCTACATGATTAGTTTTAATAGTCATTGAAAGCATCGCCCTGACCATAGTAATAAATTTTTTACCTAACATTAAATACACCTACATTGCCGTGACATTTATATATAATTCAAATGCCTTGGATGTAGGTATCTAAGTGAGATTCATTCATCAGAAAAATCTACCTGGTCTATTTTTATGAAAATGCAAAAGCAAAAGGCAACACCATGGCTCATTGCACTATTTCCATTCATATTCCCTTCCCAGAGACCATTTTCCTACAGTGCAGTGATGGATTTTAGAACACTTGCAGATGATCCCAAAAACCCAAGATAAAAGTTAATACCTATTCTGGAGATGGTATAAACCATCACTAGTATCTATATACCCATAATGAATTTCATTATTTTAAGGTCATGACACTCTGTCCCATGCTTAATACTGTGCTCTAAGACAGTGGTTCTCAAATTTTGCCGCATGTTAGAATCACCCGGAGAGCTTTAAAAAATCCTGATGCCTAGGCTGCACCCCAAAGCAATTAAATTAGAATCTCTGCAGTGGGATCTACACCTAAGTGTTAAAAAAAAAAAAAAAATTCCCCAGGTGGTTCTAATGTGCAGCCAAGGGTGGTAATTGGTACTCTAAGTGGGAGACCTGCTCTCAGGACACAGATAATACATTTAAGTAGTTCTCAGGGAAGTACTCTTCCTTGACTCCAGCTTGGACTTCTTCATGTACTAATAAGTCCCAGAGGTGGTGGGGCTGGTGCTTGAGGGAAGCAAAACATGAGTATTGGTTGTTGCACAGCAGATTTTGTTGTTTACAAAGAACATTTTTAAAATAATTTTTAAGAAATCTGATGTTGGGGCGCCTGGGTGGCTCAGTCGGTTAAAGCAACTAACTCTTGATTTTGGCTCAGGTCGTGATCTCAGAGTTGTGAGATAAAACCCTATGTCGGGCTCTGTGTGCAGCATGGAGTCTGCTTGAGATTCTCTCTCCCTCTCCCTCTGTCCCTCCCACTCATGGTCTCTCTCTAAAATAAATAAATGCATCTTAAAAATAACCTCTGATGTTAACTTCCAAATTCTTAAAATTCATTAATCTATTTATTAAATTCTATTGCTGTTAATATGCTTAAACAACCAGTGAACTAGGGAAAAAAACTGAGGTAGGGAGAGAAATTGAAAAATAAATCATATATACTAACGGAAATGCACGTCAAAAGGTAAAAAAGCTTCTTTCACAAAGTAAAAATCTTAGTAGTACTTGGTAAATGTTGTTAGTGTTGTTATGACTCACAAAAAAACCTCTATGTATTGAAAGATAATTCAAAGTTACAAAAAAATGTAAAAAGAAAGATTTGGAGCTCTGCGTAGCCCACGGGGAATGTGGTGTCTGAGTATGAGATGTGGAGACCCAGATCCAGCTGGACGCTGCTGTGGCCCTGAACATGCCATAAATGTGGGGAAAGTGCACCTACCTTGGGGGCGCCATTTTGTTTTAAAAGGCAACAAGACAAGGTAAAGCCCAGGACTTCCAGGCCTACTTTGGAAGAGTGGTTCTCCAGCTTTGAGACCCCTCAGAATGACCTCAGGGACTCTGAACAATTATGATGTGCAGAAGGCACCCCACAGCAGCTACATGGGATTGCCGGGTGGGACCTGGGCTGGTGTCCGTCCCCCGGCACAGCTCCCCAAGGTTCTCATATCCAGGCAAGTTTGAGGGTAAATGTTTCTGAGGAAAAATGTAGTTACCTGGATGGATCCTGGATCTTTTCTCTCTTCTTTCCATAGGAAGCAACACGAAAGACACACCAGGACAGAGAGGAGGGGAAAACGGAAAGAGGAGCAAGAGAGGAAAGGCGGCAGTACGGTTTGGCTCGCACGGCCCACCCCGAATGGCCGAACGGCTGCACACGTCAGGGCTGGTAGCTACCTTGGACTTTGTGGTGATGGTCATCCTGCAGGATCGCGATGGCTACCGTGTGGTTATTTTCCATCTCTAGGAGAGCAGCCTCATGGCTGGCCGTGAGATCTTCTACCTGAAGGAGGCCACAGCTATGGTTACACACAGAGTTGGGGAATGGGTGGCAGGAGTGTCCTCGCTGCTCGGAGAACACAGGTGGAATTCAACCAGTAGAAATGTCTGTGGCCAAAACGTCAAGGACAAGCCATTCTGCTGAGAGGACAGCCGTCTCGACCTTGCGCCAAGGCAGGGGAGCCAGGATCTGGCGATGTTGTGGCAGCCCCTGAGTCAGGGGGAGGTCACAGGGAAGTCACCACCTCAGCCCAGCTGCCTGTAGGCGGCTGACAGCTCCTGGTGGGGGACAGCTGCCTGAGCCACCTCCTCACTGCCCAGGGCCTGGTTTCCGGCCCGTCCCTTCCCACTCCCATTCCTTCTCCTGCCCCAATCACTGAGACAATGGTGGACAAGGAAAAGAAGAGGGCCCTCTACTGGATGATCGGCTCTCTGTTGCCCCATGGCAGGTGGGAGCATCAGTACACAAGACAAACGGAGGGAACTAACCTTTATTAAGCCACCTGCTATTGGTTCCTGCACTTAACTCTCACAGCAACATCACGAAGTAGGTATTTTTATGCCCATTTTACAGATAAGGAGACCGAGGCTTAGAAGGGTTTGAAATGGGGCGCCTGGGTGGCTCAGTTGGTTAAGCAACTGCCTTCGGCTCAGGTCATGATCCTGGAGTCCCTGGATCGAGTCCCGCATCGGGCTCCCTGCTCGGCAAGGAGTCTGCTTCTCCCTCTGACCCTCCCCCCTCTCATGTGCTCTCTCTCATTCTCTCTCTCTCAAATAAATAAATAAAATCTTAAAAAAAAAAAAAAAAAAGAAGGGTTTGAAATGTTTTGCCAAGGACTCGTAAATGGCAGAGCTGGTAGTCGGCTTAGGCCTGTCTAACTCCACTGGTGAAACTCTCTCAAACTCACCGTTGTTGCCTGCCCCAGCAAGACCACAACCAATGCCTCAAGATGCTCTCCCCAGCGCCAGGACAGGCTGGCAGATCTGTGCGCTCAGCGTGTCTGCTTCACCATAACCCTGACCTCCAGGTTGCAATTTGGACTCCCCCCGTCCCCGGCAACGTGGAGCTACTCCCGTTTCTCTGGCTGAAGGCACATTTCCAGAATGTAATCACAGGTAGTGTGGCTGGTCCAGGAATTTTATATCCACCCTTCCTGATCTCTGCAAACTGCCCCACCCCCCAATATGTTTACTGTTTTTGTTATTGTTGTGGCTGCTGCTTTAACCTTGAATGGATGACTTTTAGGAGTAATTTCAAAACACCACCTCTCCCCATGGTAGCAAACCAGAACAGTGTTTTTCCAAATTCTTTGTCAGTGAACCATTGTTAAAAAATACCACCGTACCTTGCGTTGAGCATGGGCCCACTCACACACAAAACCGAAGTTCCATAAGACAACCCTTTCCCTTCCTCCTTGAAATAACCTGGTTTTAAAATTTCTATCTTACTTTGTTTTTCAAAATGCCAGTTGCAAACCGCTAAATCTATTTCATGACCTACTAGTGTATCAAAACCTGGCATTTGAGAAACACTGAACCAGGAAATGGGTCCGGGGCCTGAAGCTCTTTGATGGACCAGGTCAGAACACACTGCTTCTAGCAGGTAATATTCAGCCATCTCTTAGAGTCCCTCCTTTTTCTGGGGATAATTCACAGGCTGACCTTTGATTTGAAGGGAGGAAGGGCTCTCCACAAGAAAGGAAGCCCACTTGCGAAGTGAATGCATCTCAGTATTTTTTATTTTAAAATGGGATGGATTCCCATTCTGGATAGTGTGATTGCATGGGATAATTTGTCTGACTCCTCTCTCCTATGGAAAATGAGAACTTCATCCATTAAAAAAGAAATATCTCTGGCAAAACCAACAATGAACTCCACCGTGTTAGGAAAGCTGCATGATAAAATGCAAACGGACATGGTATGCAATGATTCACTTTTATTTACTGGTCATTCTTGATTAAACAATATTTTACTTAAGGCTCAGAGCTATGAGTGCACTCAGCAGAAAGGCTGATTACCACAGTATCTAATTGTCCAAATCCTGTTTATATGAGGTTTTTATGGCATCTTTGTCCAGAGTCTTTTAGTCTCTTGGAAAAATAAATCACTGACTTAAAAAAATGGAAATATCTTTTCTTTCTGCTTTATTACTGATGTCAGTTAAGCCCATAGCACACTGTAGAAACAAGTACCCACACATTATCTGGAGTTATGTTACCCAGTTCAGAATAAAGAAAAATCTTTCATCAGTCTTTGGTATGATTCTAATTTATTGGGCTTTTATACAAATTGCCATGGGTAGCTTCAGGAAAGACAGATGAACAGAAGGGCTAGGTTCGAGAAAAGTCCCGCACGTCTCTGGAGCTGGATAGGCCCTGATTAGTCAATGCTACACTATGTTTGCGGCTAAACATACGCCCTTCTGGTTTGTTGGAAGGCAGGTCTTTGACTTACCGGTGATAACATACCGCCCCCAATACATTAAGGGTGACGTAAGGGCATGATCTCTCTGTTATGGCCTCTCAGAGGTGCTTTTATGAATTGTAATACCACGTCCCTAACTCTGAAAGGCCATATGCAAAGAGTGGAGTGCCCAGTACATTTCGAAGGAAACCAGAGGAAGTCAATGAGCCAAAATTTGGGCACAATAATCCTAACTCTTTGGTAATTTAGTAATTTCAATACATCTTTATGGTTTTTAAAGAATACGAGGAAAGGGCTGTCCACTCTTGGCATCCTCTCTGTTGTCATGGTATTAATCCCCACAACATCTGCCATGGTTCCTGGCTTATTTCTGGAGCACGGGCTCGCACTCGGAAGCCGCCAGTAAGAGCTCTCAGCCTAAGGAGACTGGAAACCTTCTGAAGAGGAGATTCAGACAAGGTGAACGAAGGGAAACGCAAGGTCATTTTGTGCACAGATCACCCAGAGACAAAAGGCAGTAAACTCTATCGGGCTGAATTACAGCAGACAAAGGCTTGGAAAAACCACCCTCAGGGGGGTGAGAATACAGCTGTGGGGCCTGCCTCACTCAGCCATTTGTAAAATACAGTTGTCTGAGGCTTTGGCGATTCACTTCGAGAAGACGGACCTTTAGAATGAAGAAGCCTGCGCTTCGTGTCGTCTCGGTTTCACTCATTAAACCCAAACCAGATTAAACTCCCATTTACCGCCACCCCAGACTCTGTATTCATATGTGATCAGACAGAGGGAGCCGGCCCATGTTTACTCTCCCCAGGGCTCTCTCGATGTTCCTTTCCAGGTAACAACGAGACCCTCCTTGCCTTCTGTCCCTGGTACAGCATCCTGCGCGCTGACTCGAGCAGGCTGCCAGCCGTGCCACAGCGCCCAGTGCGACTTCCTCGCATCTGGGTCGCGCCTCTGCCCCTTCTCCAGTCCAGCGCGTGGGCAGCTGTGCATGGAAGGCCCTATCTTCCCTGGGCCACCTCCCCCCAGCGTGCGGGGGCTCTGGTGCTGCAAGACACTGGGCCCCCGGGGACCTCATTCTGTTTGATTAGGGAGAGTGTAGCACGCATGACCAAAGAGACCTGATGCAAGATGATGGACAAAGTGGCCTCCGATTACCCGTGGGGATGCTGAGCCTGCCAGCTAGTCTAAAAGGATGATTTCTCCAGGAAAGGGGAGAAAGTATGTCCTGGATGTGAGACAAGGCCGGTGGAAACTCCAAAGGACCAGCACGGCCGCTCCTCAACAAAGGCTCTGCTCAGACTTTATTGAGCGGAATCCATAATGCATCTAGGAACCAGTGGCCCCCGGAAGAGGGTGACTTCAGGGCCAGGTCAGGGGGTAAGACAAACTGCCAAAGGGTCTGGGAGCAATGGGGTCAAAGATCACAAATCTGGTCACTGGATACCAGGCTCTGTGGCTAAGTATCCTTGGGGACCAGCCCCAGGAAGCCCAGAAGGGAGGGCTGCAAGCTGGACAGAGAAGCAACGCCGCTTAGGGCTAACAGGGAAAAGCATGGGTGTTTACAGTGAAAATCCGTTCTATGTGCTTCGAGAAAGGGAAGCTCTGGCAATCTGGCTTCTATTAATGTGTAGCAAGCTATAGAATGGGAGCTGATTTTAATGAAACACCTTTTAGTCATACTTTTAAAATCAAAGTCCTACCATACCTTGGAGGTCACTGAGGAAAGCCAAGAGGCAAGACCATGCCCCCTGCTCGTGCCCCTAACCAGAGACTGCAGTGCTGGGCCCTGGGGCTTTTACGGACCACCAATGCTGGTCCCCCCTCAGCAATTCTGATTCAATTCATGTGGGGTGAAGACGAGGAGCGGTGTTTTGTCAGAGGTTCCCCTAAGTGATTCCCAGGTGTAGGCAGAGAGAGACAGTCTTTGCCCCTCCAGGGGAGCGAATGGCTGGATTTGTCCTACGGGAGATCCTGCAGTGAACTCAGAGGTCAGCCTGCCCTAGCAGTGAGTTCCCAAGTTGAGTTAAAGCCCCCGAAAATCCTGCATGTCGAAACTGATGCGGCCTCCCCATTGCCAGCCGTGGGGCACTGGGGCATGAGGAGAAGCCAGACTGGTTAACTTGATTTTTAAGGCTCCAGGAGCACAGAGATGCTCCTACCTGTGGAGTTAGCATTGCCAAATGCAATTGTCCCTGATAAGGGAGACCCACCGAGTGTGGAGATTCCCGCGTGGGTAACTCACACCACAGACCATCCAAATCTCCATGGCAGTCATGCACTTGACCCACAGGCATTTATTCTGTCTGCAAACTGGGATGCTGGACTGAGGTACATTTCATCTTCCTCCCCACTGCCTGCATGCTCTCTGCTGGAGAAGGGGAGGGTCAGGATAGCAGCAGAACAATTCATAGATTTAAATCACGATCCTCCACCCCCGCCCCCAAACCAATGGGTTTCCATAGGTAAGGCTTACCCACATATAAAGTCTTCAGAAGCTACTTCCATCATAAAGCTTTCCCCTTTCCTTATAGCTAGAAGTAATCTGAATTCCTAAACATGTCCTCTGTACTCCTCATACAGTATTACAGTTTCTTGGGTACTTGTCTCAGAACTTTCCCCGATCTCTAACCTGGGGCTATGACACAAGCAAGTCCACACGTTCTATATCTTGGTATCGCTCCCAGTCGCCTGCCATAATGCCTTGCGTGCGGTGGCATTCGCCAAATATTCTTTGCACTGATGAATGAATAAATGAATCACTAGCTATTATGAAGGACTGAGAAGAACAGAACTCAGAGCCTTCCTAAGACAGAGCACTTCTTAAATATACATGGGTGGCTTATGTGACTCCTTCTCCAGGGGAAAGGTTGGGGGCCTTCTTTCTTTCCAATCCCTCCCAGTATAAAATCTCTTCTGGGCTGCTGTGTCCCAGCTCAGAGGCCAGGCGAGAGCCCATCTCCCAGCGTGTGTGCCTGCCCCGGCGAAGCCCCGTCAGGCCCCCAGTGGTGTTGCACCAGTGGACGGGCCCTGCTCAGCTGTGGCTTCAGCTCTCTGGTTCCCATACACTGCACCCCAACAGGAGCTTTTGCTCGGAGGGCTCCCTCAAAGCACCTTCTCCTGCTGGTGACCACCTCCCTGCCTCTTGGCATCTTCTCAACCAACCCGGAACTTCAGATCAGAAATCTTTTAGTGAATGTAGGGGGAAACATGATCTGTGTAAAACTGGGAGTGAACAGCCCAGGGATACAGAGGCACAGAACAAGTGGGTCTCTGCACACATTTGAGATGTATCGAGGGGCCAGGAAATCGGGAAGGCTGTGGAGAGCGACAGGTGCAAATGTCTACTCATGCGAGCTCTGCTCTGCAAGCTTAGGAGGCAAGATGCTGGGGCTCAGTTTCTAATCTTAGCAGCAGCAGGTAACTCTAGCTGCCAGCTATTCTGTTTCCTGGTCTCGGGGTCTAAAGCACCTCAAGCAGGCAGGCGTGTCTGGTTTCCACAGGCCTCTAGAAAAGGAGAATGCTAACCCGAGAAGCCGAATACAGGGCTGTCCAATGGGAGATTTTAAACGACAATAATAGTACTTATTATTACTCTGAAATGACTCTTGTGCCTCCTGCATTCCCAAGCCTCCAGGACTGCCGTCCAGGTTATTTATCTGGAAGCTGTCCCAGAAGAGCAGCCCAAATACTCATGCTAATGAAGGGCCACTCAGCGCGCGCCTGAGATTTAAAGAGCACTCTGCACAAATGCAAGTTTACTTTAGGGATGTGAAATAACACACCTGTTAGAAGGCGGGCATCGGGGCATCAGAGCCCTGGGGGCCTGGAAGGAAGAGCAGGGACAGGAGCCGAGCTAGCTCTCACGGAAGCGCAGCTGACCCTCTGTCTCGCTGCACAAGCCACAGTCCCGGAGGGGAGCAGGCTTGGGGGGGGCGGCACGACCCCGGGAATCCTCCTCAGTGGCTCTAGGGAGCACTGCCCTCTCTACGAAGACTGTCGGGCTGAGGTTAACCAGAGAATTCGTTCCTTCATTCAGCAGATGCGTGCCGAGGGAAGGCTCGGCAGTCAGGCACCAGACATCTGGCATGGGTAGACCCGGCCGACAATTCAAACTTCGCACTGGACTGCATGGACCCTGGAGCCAGACTGGGTTCCTCCCCGGCTTTTCCCGGCCCCACCCTGTGAGTTCTGGCAGATGATTGAACCCCTGGGTCTCGGTCTTCTCACCCGTGAGATGGGGGCGATGACGGAACCCATGTTGCAGGGCTGTTGCGAGGATGGATCATTGGTACAGGTAGAGAGTTAAGAGCAGTCCCCAGGGCATCACAAGTGCCAGGTGCATCTGCTCGTGATTACCCCCGCCCTCCGAGGAATATACAGATGAGAAACAGGGGACCCGAGTAAAATTTATAGTTCATTCAACAGCGATAAGCGACTAGAGTAGGGACAGGACAGGAAGAGTGTGTAGGTGGTGGGGGAGGGGCTGTAAGTTTAGATAAAGAAAGGCCTCGCTGAGAAAGTGACTTTGGAGAAACGTCTGGATGAGACGGAAAGAGGGAGCCATGGAATGTCTAGAGGGAGAGCATTCCAGGCAGAGGGCACAGCAAATGCAAAAGCCCCAGGGTGGGAGCGTGCTTGGGAAGAAAGGCACGGGAGGGAGGCCAGGGTGGCTGTGGGGGGTGGGGGGAGAGGGAGCAGCAGGAAGAAATGAGGTCGGAGAGTGAACTTGACAGAAGCTCACCTACGGAGCAGCACTTCTTGCTAAAGCAGCGGCGCTGGCACCCCTCCACCTTCCACCTGTGTATCCCAACAGCAGAGACAGAGCGCCTAGGGCGGACTGACCTGCTCCCGGTGCTGACACCGGATCCGCAGCAGCTGGGCGTGGTGCTCCTCCTGCAGGCGCACCATCTCAGCCTCAAACTGCCGCTGCAGCCTCTCCTCCAGGTCCTGCAGCTCCGCCCGCTGCTGCCAGCCCAGCCTCCGCACCTCCTCCTCAAACCGCCTCTCCAGGTCCTCCTTCTCCTTTTGCAGTTTCTCACACTTGGCTGTGTTGAAGGCTGGCGGGGAGGGGGAGAATAACACCTTTTGAAAAATGGCTTACGAGGCACCAAAAGCTTCGAGCCCGAGCGTCTTTAATACCCACCGGCAGATCACCAAGGTTAACGTAATAACCAGGGCAAGATTCTCCTACTCTTGCTTCTGTAGAGCTTCACAGTTTGCAAAGCGCTTTGCCTTCTACCGCGTTTGGTCCTTACAACAGACCCTGGGTGTTGAGGTCGAGAACGTGAGCCCCAGGGAGCTCGGCTGACCTGCCTGAGGTCCTGCGGTGTGCGGAGAAAAGAGCTGCAGAGGCAGATTTGGGCTTTCTGCACGCAAGCCCCGTGTTCCTGTACTAGAGCAGGGTTTCTCTGAGTGTCCACGGACCACAGCCATCAAAATACTGGGGGTTGGTTAAAAATGCACGCTCCTAGGCACACCTTGAGTGGGTTAGAGCCCCTGGGGCAGAACTCAGGATGTGCTTTTCACAAGGTCCATGGTGACTCATGTCCATCGAGGTTTGGGACCTGAGCGCACCTGGAAGCTGGAGACAGGATGGGGGGTGGGGTAGGGAGGGAGGACACGTAGATACCGAAGGCTGTTCCCTTGGGGCTGAAAAGCCAGGTGGGGCTATCTCAGAGAAAGTGCAGGGGAGATAGAGCTTCACCAACAACCAGGCTTCTCCCCCAGAAGGGCTAACCGCTCAATACCCCCATGCCACCCCGCACAGCCCTGGTGCGTTTCCTGTGCCGCGGGCTGGGGATGGGGACTGTGGCCCAGCCTGCTGCCCCTGCCACTGCTCTGCTTAGCGTTTGTGCCTCCCTTGGGCTGCAGGTGGGAGTGACTGCTTCCATTTTAAAGATCGCTGCCTCCACTGCAAACTGCTTTCAAGAAGGAGGAAAAACAGCTTGACAATCTACTGCACTTAGGTCAAATGGAGTTGCTTATACCCAGCACACGCACGCAGAAAGGCGCACACACACACCACGCATGTTCCGCGAGTGCCCTCTGCTCTGCGCTACAAGGTGGGGAAACATGGTCACCTGCTTTATCATTGAGTGAGTAGGTGTAAGTGCTGGGTAAGCGGGATCTACCCCTTGCGGGGCGGGGCGGGGTGGGGGGGATGATCAGGAATACACACCCAAGGTAAGTGAGATAGCATTTGAAACAGCCTAATCAGAAGTCCCACCCTAAAGAGGCAGCTAATTCAAGGGCTTCTTTGTCACATTTGACTCTAAAAAAGTTCTTTTAATCAGCACTGGGATGTTTAAAAACATTTTTTTCCCCTGGTAAAATGAGTGGTGGATTGGCTGGACACCACACAGGCACATTGTCCTATGTGAACAGTGTGTAAGCATCTGGCCAGCCCAGCAGCCTCAGACAGACCCCAGTGGCCTTCCTGTTCTCGTGCTTCACCTGGCCCAGTGTCCCAGGTCCTAGCATCGGGTGGAGGATTCCAATGCACAGTCTGGAGAAGTTGTTTGCAGGATCTGCCAATGTAATCAGGGTGAACCCAGGGTGGGATGGTGGGCACTGTCCTCTCCAGGTGCGAGCAATAAGAGGACGTACTATCTTAGAGAATTTAATAGCAATAACCAAACTGACTTTGAAAGCCCTCTGCCTTTTAATGTTCTCTCGTACCAGCAATTCTGAAAAATGTTAGTGAAAAATAATCCTCCTCAAAAAAGTCTTTTGTTGGCCTAAGTTCTAAACGATTGCTACAATTACTGTTGAGGTTTTTAAAAATAATTTTTGTATTTCATAAAAATCACAGAGAAAACTTGGAAGTATAGTACAAATTATTGTACAAATGACATTTGTCCCCTGAACCATTTGAGAATAAGATGCTGACCTGTTGTCCTACTAACCCTGAATTCCTTAGTGTATATTCCCTGCAAACAAGGACATTCTCCTACATAACCACAATATAATCATTAAGATCAGGACATCAACACTGATCCAATGGTGCCATCCAAAGCTCAGACCCATTTAAATTTCACCAATTGTCCCATAATATCCTTTCTAGAAAAAGGATCCAGTTCTGAGTCACAAGTTGCATTTAGCTGTATGGTCTCCTCACTCTCCTTCAGTCTGGGACAGTCCTCGGTCTATTCTTGACTTTGGGGACCTTGGCGCTTTTAAAGTCGAAAGGCTATTATTTTGTAGAATGTCTCTCAATTTGGTTTGTCTGATAATTCCTCATTACTAGATTCGGGTCACGCATGTTTGGCAGAAAATATCACAGAAGCGGCATTGCGCTCTCATTTGAATATTAATCAATAAAAATGAGATTTCTTTTTAAATTGTGTATGTAGTGAGTCAGGAAGATAATGCTTATTACTGATTATTGCAAGGTTATACGGGAAATGATACACGGTTTGGAGGAAGCGGTAGTACAGATGGTCCATCTAGAGCGTCACATATGCTAGGAATGCCCCTGAATATTGTTGTCACCTCCGCTGCGAGTGAATCTTCTGGGCGAGGTTTACCTAAGGGGCAGATTGCTGGGGGTGCTAACAAGTACTAGCATGAATAACAGACTCAGTCCGAGGCTTTCTGGTGCCTGGTGGTCAGGTCATGGTGGAAAAAGGTTGAGGGTTCTCCCTTACGTCTGATCACTGCAGGCTACGGTCCCTATAAAAAGGACCTGACAGTAACTATCGGCCAAAGGGGCTCAGGTCTGGAAGCAGCAGTGGGAAAATGCTTGCTCCCGGAAGTTCTGGCTCACTGGCTTTATTAGCCTAGCTCTGGCTTTTCCCAAAGACCCTCCAGCCAGGGAAAGTTGGTAGGGGTTTCACCAGGGAATTTAGCTGGTGAAAAAAACTATCAGGACCCACAGACCACGTAAAAGGTATATATAAAGACAGGATTAATCTGGGGTGACTGGATATTATTTTATTTTTTAATTTTTTAAAAGATTTTATTTATTTCAGAAAGAGAGAGAGCAAGAGAGCATGAGTGTGTATGTGGGGCAGGGGGAGCAGAGGGAGAGAGAGAAGCAGACTCCCCGCTGAGCTGAGAGCCCGATGTGGGGCTTGATCCCAGGACCCTGAGATCATGACCTGAGCCTAAGGAAGTCGCTTAACTGACTGAGCCACCCAGGCACCCCCTGGGGTGACTAGATTTTAATAGCACAGAACAAAAACCATGGAATGTCCATTTAAAAAATAGGGGTTGATGGATTGAGACAAAGTCAAATTGTGGCAAATAGGGGGCGCCTGGGTGGCTCAGTTGGTTCAGCGTCCGGCTCTCAATTTCGGCCCTGGGCATAATCTCAGGGTCCTGAGACTGAGCCCCCACATCAGGCTCTGTGCTCAGCATGGAGTCTGCTTGAGTTTCTCTCTCTCGGCCCTTCCCCTAGCTTGTGTGTGCTCTCTCTCTAAAATAAATAAATAAATATTTTTGAAAAAATGGAGGGAAACAGAGGAGCAGTAATTGTACGCACACCGGGGGACGGACGGGAGTCATCCTACAAAAGGAAGATGGATGCCACTAGGTGATCCAGGGATACACAGGTAGTGAGCCCCAGGGAGGGTTTCTGGGTGCTCGAGGCCTCTTCCGAGGATACTCTTGTTTCTGTAATTCGGGTGGACTGACTTCATAGTGGTCTTTGTCCCATGTAGCATGCACCAGTGGACGGGGACAAAGCAGCGACAATATGCTTGCTTTTATTTAAAGTAGGTCTACAAAGCAGCACACAGACAGGTGACACAAATTGCCAAAAGATCATGACAGTCAGCACCATTCCTGATGAAGTACACGCAAACCAAAGTAAGAAACAATTTCCATCTATAAAGCTGATAAAGATGAAATATTCTGATAACCGGGAGGGTCCAAGGAAAGTAGCATCCAATGGACCATTCGTGGGAATATGATGGATAAGCTGCTTTGGGGGGCAAAAATATCTTTCAACATTTACATGCGAGGGACAGGAGCATTTGGGGGTGACAGGGCAAGAGCACGGGTTTTTTGGGGCGGTGATGAAAATGTCCTAAACAGATTGTGGTGACAATGACACAACTCTGGATACACTAAAAACCACTGAATTGTACACTTTAAATGGTGAACTGTAAGGTATGTGAATTCTATCTCAATAAAGTTTTTACAAAAACGGGAAAAATTTTAAAAAATAACATGACAGGGAAAATACCTCAGAGGATAAATGGAGATGTTTTTATAGGAGGAAAGGTCATATTCTGATTTGAAAACTGTATAACAAGGATGAGGATATATGCTGGCAAAATGAAACAGAAATGCAAACCCCACCACTACACTACACATGTACACACACGCACACACATACACCGATATATGCGGAATAGGACAGAACTTAACCATTCTTACTGCCTCTTAACTAGAGATAGGTTGAGCATATAAAACTCAATTGAAAATAATAAAACATGCTAATCATGTATTTTGGTTTTGATAAGTGTTATTTTGTATGGGAAAACTTTATTTATTATATAGTCCTATCAGTGTCATTAATTCCAGAAAATCAAGGCAGTAAGTTGACTCCACAGATTGTGTAGCTGGAATGAAACAGATAAAAAGGTAAAGAAACAAATGAAAACAAATCAGTTACACTGGAGAAAGAAATGACATGATGTATGCCTTTGAAGCCAACGATTTTGCAAGTTGTGTGTTTAATTATAGGACTCACTGCCCAATGAACACCTGCAACAATAAGCATTTAATTAAAATAACCCCTATTATTTGTTTACATGTTTTAAAAGTTAAAAAAAACATTTAAAAATTACTATCGTAATTGGGATGCCTGGGTGGCAAAAATTTAACACTTGTAATTCACAAGCATGAGTTTGAAAAGCAAAAGCAGGATTTGACCACAGTTGGTTAAGTGTCTGCTTTCGGCTCAGGTCGTGATCCCAGGGTCCTGGGATCGAGCCCCACATCAGGCTCCCAGGTGGAGGGAGCCTGCTTCTCCCTCTCCCTGCCGCTCCCCCTGCTTGTGCTCTCTCTCTCTCTCTGACAAATAAATAAATAAAATCTTTTTTAAAAATTACTATCATAATTAAGAAGACAGGGTTTGAAAAGGTTATGGTATCCCGTGGTCAGAATTAACAAGACTCTTCTATCTTACTTGCTATTTTATTTATATTAGCGGCAGGATGATTCATGGGCCTGGCAAACTATCCGGGGGCTCAGAGATGATTGGTTTTCATCCCAGAGCTGTCCCTGAACTGCACTAAATCATGAGCTGTGAAGGCCTCAGTTTTGCTGTCTATAAAGTGGCAAAGTAATCATTTTTTTCACATGGAGCTCCAATCCCCAAATTCCCAGTGCTATTAGGTACAAGCGAGGTGAGACTTCTATTCTTTCCATGCCGCCATGTTGTAAGCCCCGTGCCTGCAGGAGATATTGGGTAGGAAGAGCAGCTGGGGCCCCAAGGAGGACAGCTCCAATAATGGAGTCCCTAAAGAAATAAATATCCTCTTTCTTCTGGCAAATCTTCAAAAATATATCTGTTCGGGCATTTTGCAGACAGAGGTTAATGCAGGCTCATTTAGTAGCCTTATGCAACATCTAGAGTCTTACTTTCATTCATTCTTTATTTCTATTCATGTGAAAGCATTTGGTACTTCATAGTGCAGAGGCAAACACCATAATAATAAATCCTTAGAACCTAGGAAGCTGAGACAATAATTTCAAGAATAGCAGGATTTTGATTGGCTAAGAAAATATAACACTTGTAATTCAAGCATGAGTTTGAAAAGCAAAAGCAGGATTAGAATCTATTGTGCTGTTTTAAATAACTGAACATATAGGGGGATGTATGTAAGAATATATACAGTGGTGTGTATGTGTATATATCCACTATAATACTATATAATATTATTAAAGCTGAATTTAGCACACCCTCAGACATACATAACACAATGATACCAATCTATCAGCTCATGAGTGTGACACATGAAGATGTAGTGATCCTGGGGACACCGGCAGATGACACTGCTGTGGCACCAATTGTAAAAACGTACTGTGTTGACCACAGTTCATAAATCAACTGAGAGGAGAACTCAGTGAGTAAGATCAAGTTTCTTTAAACAATCGCCCAAAATGTCTTTTGAATAATTATGACTTTTTATTGTTTTGCCAAAGAGGCAGCAAAGATGGGTAAATACACTGCCTGCTCTACAGCTCATGACAAAAGCGGATGGAATAATATTATACTGCCTTTTGCATCATAGGGAGTGCTTTAGCTGCAACAATTATAAAATCATCTAAATATAAAGAAATGAGGGGCGCCTGGGTGGCTCAGTCGGTTAAGCGCCTGCCTTCGGCTCAGGTCACGATCCCAGAGCCCTGGGATCAAGCCCCACATCAGGCTCCCTGCTCAGCGGGGAGCCTGCCACTCCCCCTGCTTGTGCTCGCGCGCGCTCTCTCTCTCTGACAAATAAACAGATAAAATCTTTAAAATAAATAAATATAAAGAAATGATACTCTGTATAAATAAGTATTTATACAGTATGTAAGTATTATAATAGTATAAGTATTAACAGTAAGCGTATTACTTACTAATATAATTAATAAGTACATAATAAGTATGTAAGTATACTGGTATGTCCTATATCAGTATATAAGTGTTATAATAGTCACTGAATTCATATGTTGAAGTGTTAACGTCCAGTACCTCAGGATGTGACCATGTTTGGAGACAGGATTTTCACAGAGGCAGTGAAGTTAAAGTGAGGGCATTAGGGTTGGCTCTGATCTAATATGACTGGTGTCTTTATAGGACACAGATGCCTATGGAAGGAAAATGATGTGACAGGGAGAAGGTGCCCATCTGTAAAACCCAAGAGGAGAGAGGCCTCAGAAGAATGAGCACTCTGCCAACCCCTTGGTCTTGCACTACCAGCCTCCAGGACCATGAGAAGATGGATTTCTGTTGTTTAAGCCCCCCAGGCTGCAGGACTTGGCAAGTGCAGCCCCACGTAACTAATGCAGTCCCCATCATCACTACACAACACTAAGCACAGTTAGAGATGACGAAGTTGTTTCTTTGGGAGGTGGGGGGTAATTAAACAGACATAACTTTCAAGGAAAAAGAATTTAAAATTACCCATAATCTCACTACAAAAAAGATGAAATTTTCAATTGCATCATCCCTTCATCGTTGTTGCAGATGCGTGAATTCGTAATATTCTACTAGGAATTTTCCATGTCCTGATGCTTAACATTTTCATGGCTACCTTAGATTCTCATGTTGATGCACTACAATTGATACGCCCTTATTGCTGGAAATTTGGTCTGTGTCACCCATATATTACTTTGCTTTTTTCATTAGGATAAATCCCCAGGAGTGGAATTACATGGGGTTAAAGTTTATGAGCATCTTCATGCTGTGAGGTTTTTGGTTTTGGGGTTTTTTGGATGGCAGTGATTCTGTAACAAACCAGTGCCCACTAGGGGGAGCCATACTGCCTGAAAACATGCCCTCTGGTGGCGAATGCATTTGTCTACGCTGGTCAGATCACAGTGACAGGCGGGAGGCAAACAGGATTGGTCTGCAAACACGCTGCCTGGGTCCTGGCCACACTGTCCTTCACAGCCCTACCCTCAGTTTCTCTGTAAGACCTTCCTTTTGATGAAAATGTCAAGGAGAGAGAAAAAGGAGGGGCTGGAAATGGAACACGAAAGGTTCAGGTACAGAGTAGAAATGAGACAGGAGTCAGGGAGAGAGTCCTGGGTCTCCTGTCAGCTTTGCAGGTCCGGGCAGCGTCTCCAGGGCCTGGGGACAGAATGGGCACTTGCGCTGTGGAAATCACAGCCTGCACCCGACACGTCCGGCACCACCTAGGTGGGTTCTATTACCCACTGTAACCCTATTAGGTGTCCAGTAAGAGCCTGATGATCTCTGTTTGCAGGGAGCAGGTGGGGGCTGAGAAAGGGCAACTGCCTGGGCCGCCGAGGCCACCGTGCGAGTGGACTAGGCCCAACAGAGCAGGCGCTCACTGTTCTGAATTGCATCTCTTTACCTGTCTGTGTCCTTACGAGCGGGACAGGGTCCTATCCGTAGGCAGGCCGACAGTCAAGAGACAGTAACTAAACTTACCGCGCACCCGCCGTCTGCCACACCCCCATCCTAGGCGCAGTGTGAACAAGACAGAGTCATGGGGGCAAATAAATAAAATCAGCAAAACTTTAAAATAGCAACATTTTAGATTAAGCTAAAGCTTTCAATAACTGCAGAGAAGTAAAAGAAGGACGGCGCTAGCAAAGGACCAGGAAAGGGCAGGTTAGGCTGAGCTGGGATGGACGAGGGAGGTCCCTCTGGGAAGACAGCATCCAGTTAGCTGTGAATGACGAGAAAGAGGCAGAGCGCCGAGAGCTGGAGGGAGAGAGTCTCATGTGGAGGAACCGCAGTGCAAAGGTCCTGAGCCCGGAACGTTTCAGAGTACATAAGGAACAGAAAGACTGCCACGGGGCTTGAGTGTCCATGACAGGGAGAGTGGAGGGAGGCTTAAGTTCAAGAGATAGGCAGGGTCAGGTCATGCAGAGCCTGTGGTCTCTGGGGAGGAGTTGGAGGTCTACTCTGGTACGGTGGGAAGCCCAGACAGTCTCAAAGAGGGGATAACAAGGGCTAAGTAAGCTTTTACAAGATCCCTCTGGCGGCTGCGTGGAGAACAGAGTGCAGGAGGCAAGGGTGGGGACAAGAACAGCAATGAGGAGGATACGTGTGGAGTCTAGGCGGTGTTCATGGTGACGGGGACTGAGGCTACAGCAGGCTAAGGAATGGATGGATGTGCGCTGTATTGGGGAGGCAAAGCCACCTTGATGTGCTCATGGACTGCAGGAGGGAGATGAGGGAAGTCAGGAAGCATGAATCGGGCGACTGGTCTGAGCAGCAGGGGCTGGTGGTGCCATTTCAGGAGATGGGAACATAGGAGGAGGAGTCCCCCTGGGGAGAAACACCAGGCATTAGGCACCAAACAAACCCTCCCTGGATTCATAGATGAATTCATGCACATCTGAAGGTCAGCGGTTCACAAATGCTTTGGGGGGATTCTCCTCTGGTCCACTGTACTCAGGAAGGGCTTTCCTGGATTTTGTTGAAAAACACAAAACTCAGGACCCTGAATTTTGACAAGCCACTTTAATGATGAATGATGAGGCGTTGTATGAGAGTGGTTTGTATGCTGTGGTTTATTTTATAAAAGTGTTGAGGTGTTCAAAGCCTGACACCTCGGGATAGACTCTAGTTATTAAATCTCTCCCAGGGAATAGGGGCAGTTTGACAGATGTGCTTTTCTCACTGCGGGGGTGGCCATGGTTTCTGGAAGAATCCGCAAGATCTGGCCGTATTGAGAGAAAGAGCATTTTCCAGATGTTAGGAGGTTTGACAGCTATGTGACAGATACAGAAAGGTGTCTTCCCAAGGTGTGTTTGAAAGTGCCCGAACATTTTACTTACCTGTGGGTCAAACTTTGGGAACACAGCCCTCAAACTGGATGATGATGTATGAGACCTCAAGATTCCCAAACACATGTCATGATGTGCCAAAGCATTGCACTAAAGCCCACTCCTCACCACGGACACTTCCACCCAGGACTGATGGTGAACAAGTCTTCCTGCGCCCTGGACCCTGAAGAGCAGAGTTCCCACACACCAGAAGGTGAGGATGGTGGGGGCCGGGGGCACAGGGGAGAAGCGCAAGTCCAAGGGGAAAGCAGCGTGGCGCCTGGGAAGGAGAGGGGACACGGGCAGCGAGCAGCCTTCAAGGGGAGGCAGGGGGGGAGGGGGAGGAGCACTGGCCTCCAGATGGGGCTCAGCTCCAGCCTCTGTGGACACCTGCTGTGGGAGTTTTAGCATCTTGCTCAACCTCTCTGGGTTTCAACATTCTCATCTATAAAATGAGGAGGTTGGGTACAGCACTGTTCTGGGCTGAATTGTGTCCCTGATCCCCCAAATCATATGTTGAAATCCTAACCCCCAGTACACCTCAGGATGTGACTGCTTTTGGAGATAGGGACCTTGAAGAGGTGATTAAGTGAAAATAAGGATTTTTCAGAGGGACTGCTGTCCTTCTAAGAAGAGGAAGAGACAGCAGAGATGCACATGTTCAGAGGGCAGGTGAGGACACAGGGACAAGACATCCACCTGCAAGCCAAGGAGAGGGGCCTTAGCAGAAAGCAACCCCGGGGCACCCTGCTCTGGACGTCCAGCCTCCAGAACTATGGGGAAAGAAATTTCTGTGGCTTAAGCCCCCCAGTCTGTGGTGTTTTGCTACAGCAGTCCTCGCAGACTGATTACTACGGGCACTTTGAGTGCTAAGCCCCCTTCCTGTCCTAGCCTTCTAGAATTCTATGGATATTTCAATGGTGACCCAGGTCATCAAGAAGAGTCTCCCCTTGAAGAAGACAGGGAAGAGTATATCATTTTTTGTTATGATCCACCCCCCCCATGGTCCCCTAAAGAGATAAGCTTCATCTGTAGGAAAAATGTACACAGTCAGCTCATCTCCATGACATGAGACATTAAGAGTGATATCAATGCTTGGCATTTGTACGTGTTTTCATTATAAAGTTCTTTAACACACAATACTACCTTGTTTACTCTTCCCAGCAAATTTCAAAACTGGGCAAAGCAGGCATTTCTGTTCTGATTTTATAGAAGAGGAAACAGAGGTTCAGAGGGGTGAAGTCACTTGTCCAAGCTGACACAGCTAGAAAGGGACAGCCAGAATTCGATCCATGGGAATCTCGGTAGTGCTCTTTCCAGTAATAACTGGATTGCTATTCTGCCTTACATTTTGGAAGAAGGGGAAACAAAGAGATATAAGGAAAAAAGATAGAGAAATCCCAATTAGTCAGACTCTTTCACAGTAAGAAATACCTCGTGCCATTTTTATGTGTTCTTTAAGGCAAAGGATGAGCATTTTAACAAATGGATAATGACTGATCCCGAAGGTGAATATAATGTGCAATGCATACAGGTAAGCTTCTTGGTCTGAGAGGAGAAAAACACAAGGATGATTTATGGAGGCAAATGAGGAAATGGAATTAAGAGGGTGGTTATAATCCTATGTTTTGAAAAGCAAAACAATGCTGTCTACATGAGAACTAACTACAGGAGGAAATGGCTTGATGGGGAAATGGTTTTTGCACAGAGTCGGTTCTTCCTTTCCTCCAGGTTAACTTGGCTTGCGGAGTTTTAAAGGCATCTCCAGGGCAAATGCTCATCTAACACACTCCACAGGGACCGTCCTGAAGGCCCAGCTTTAGATGGGACAGGTAATTGCTTTGTGTGGTTGTAGGGAGTATTCACTGCTTTTAATTTTTTCTTCTCCTTGCAAAATGGCATTGAAAAGATGACCCTTTAATTTTATCTTAAATTAGTACTTGTTACATAAATTGTACAAGTAACATCCTCTCCATGTTGAACATCCCTTTTAGAAGGAACTGTTGATAATGTCCTGGAAAATGTTTAAACAGAGCATAAGCTGAAGTTCTGGGCTGCTATTCACTGTGGAGAACTTGACCTACAGAGATTTCTAGAAAATGAACTCCCAGGACCCTATCATTTAAGAAGCTCCACAGCTTGAAGTGACCCTATTCTATAGCAAGTTGCTAACTTCAATCTTTTGTTCCAGAGTTTGGGTGGCCCCCACTCCTAGGTGGGTATGAAGATCAACCAGCTACTAGATAATATATTTTAATGCATTTGGCAGTAATCGGCATAAATATATTCATTCCTTCCTTCAGGTTGTCAAATGCATGCATCACCTGGCCTTGGGTATTCTGTGTTCTCCACAGGATTTGGGAGATAGCTCTCTGAGGTTTTCCCAGACCTATGATCATCTTTATTTTCTGTCCAAGGCTTTACTGCCTTTAATTTTTCACAGGAATGGAGGATTAATGTTTTAAATCTTCAGGAGCTAATTTTTTAAAAGATGGGCATTTCCCTATTAACTCATCTCAGCCTCTCTTCATTACTACCAAATACATCAAATCAATTCTAAGGAACAAAATGGACCACCTCAAATTCTTCCTATCTGCGAATTTTTAGGCACAGACAGAGAAGAAGCAAAGTTTTTAGGCAATCTGCAATAGCCCAAGAGTGGGTTTAGGATTAATGGAAATACCTGCCTGATGCCCTGGCTAGCCCTGTTGCCTTTATCAGTGGACTCCCACACCACTTAGCACAACGCCAGGCAGCTTTCCATAAACACGTGCTTTCTTGAACAAGGCTGAGGGATCACTTCCTGCAGAGTCAGTCAGCCAAGGAGAAGGCAGCATGGGAAGCCACTCCTCCTTCAGGATGCCTGGAGTGTTCTCACCTTCAGACTCCAAGTTATCCCGGTTCCTGGGTTGGTGTCTCTACCGTAGGGGCGAACCCCATTTAATTGGCAACAGTGTCCCCTGGGACGTGTCTTGCATAGAACAGCCACCTCGCTGTATCCAAGGGAATTATGACATCCATGGTGGTGGCTTCTTGCCAACATGCAGACTGTTCTAATCTATAGTCACCAAAACTGAGGAAACATTCAGAAAAATGACCTTCAAATAAAAAATGAAGACAGCTGTACCCCACAGAGCAGAGGCAGGATGAAATACGGTTTATGTATGTGGAGCACCCAGCATGGTGTCTGTCTGGCTCAAGGCTCGCCCTCACTGGGCGGTGTGCTCAGAGTGTGGTCCACTCACCTGGCGGCTTGTGAGAAAAGCAGAAGCCCAGGCCCAGCTCAGACGGACTGAATCAGAACCTGCGTGTGACCAAGATCCCAGGAGATTCCTATGAGAAGCACTGTCTGAGGTCCATGGGGTACCTGAGGGCATGCAGGAGGTGGGATGTCATCCTTAGTGGTGCTCCTCTCTCTGAGCACACAACTACTAGGTGGGTAAGGAGCTGACTTCAAGACTACTGATAAAGTAAAAATTCCCAGTACTGAAAACCTACAAGTACATCCTTTGTCCACAGTTAGCGTTCAGTGAGGATGCGTGGCACCGAAGCAGCCAGTCTAGATCAAGACACCTGCACCAGGCCTGCAGGCTGTGAGGTGGGCAGAGGAGTCAGCATGGAGGATGGGGGTGGATCTGGCTTTATGAGCTGGTCGAGTAAAAGGAGGAGTGACTGATGAGCTTTAGAATATGAAGATGGAAAGAACAGCAAGTTAGAGAAAATAAAATAAAATCTAGGTGAGACCAGATGATGAATCATACTGACCCCTTTGCAGGGTAGGAAATAGGGGCTGGGCGTGTAATCCCAAACAGAACCCAACAATACCATGAAAAGGCTACAATTTTAAGGGCAGCCTACCTGATTGCCAGGTATAAAGTGTACAAATAGAGATACCTGCACCTGTGGCATTTCATAGAATAATGCAGAAAATACCAAGACAGCTGTGTTGCTAGACCATGTGATGTGAAGGGGGGTACTTTTATTTTGGCTTCTTGCCCAACCTCCCTCTGCTGCTCAGAGATTGTGGAGAACCTTTGTGCATGAGCACATTCCCTCCTACTAGAGAAAGACAGAAGATTCCTTGATGATGGAGATACGAAAGGGTTACTATCTCTGGCAATAAATAAGGAGCGAGTCAGGTGGTAGCAGCCCATGCAGTGCCTACTATACGTGACAAGCCTCAGTGGGATGCATCTGCTAGATATAGGTGGTTCTTAAAGTGACTTTGAGCAAATTCAAACTCAGAGAGCACTGGGAGAGACAGGGAGTCTTAGCACATACTGGCCTGAAGATGGACAGCGTGGGGCTTAGCACTAGGTCAGCAGGATCCCGGCTAGGGTGGAGGGGCCATCCAGCTGGCCTCAATAAGGCTACAGGTGTCCTCAGTAGGGGACAGCTGGAGATTCATATTAGATTCCACCTTGTAGCTCTTAAGACAAGTTATGACATACTTGCAGTTAAGGAAGTTCCTCAGTTACTCTGTCATTCTTGGTTAATCCTCTTATTGTCTTTACACAGCGCTGGGTTAGAGACCTCCTCCAAGTTCTGTGGCAGGAGCATGAGCTGTAGTGTCCAAGAGACTTGGGCTTGAGCTTCTTAGCTGATACTTGTGTGTAGGGGATTAACCCCATTGAGCCTCAGATTCCTCCTCTGTAAAATGGGGATCACACAGAAGCTACCTCTTAGGGTTAGTGTGAGGTTTAAATGGGATACTTCAGAGTAGGTGTTTAGCATCGCACCTGGTCTCTATTAATCACTGGATAAATGATTAGTGATAAATATTAGCTGTTGATTGTTTTTGAGGGGGGTCACAGAATCATGGCAATATTATAAATGGGAATATTTTCCACACTTCATGAATGTTTGGCTGGGACAAAGCATAAAAAAACACACATTCCATGCATATATCTAGATGGAGTGGGCCCAATTTGACTACTGAAGGTAAGACTTGGGTACTCAATGAGGGTGTAGAAGGTAAGTGCTGCCCTAGCTAAAAAGTATTTTCACAGTGTTTGTTATTAATGCTTTGGTTTGCTGCACATCCGTAAGTACATATTGTTTGAGGACACAGTCATCAGATAAGGACCTGACACCACTGTCCTGTTTCTCACGAGAGGCTGAGTGACTGCCCGTATCAAAGCCAAAGCCCGAGATGATCATGCCCATCTTACATAATGGACCCGAGGGTGGCCGATGGCGGTTCTCATTAGCAGAGACCTGCGTGACAATGATCTTCTTAGAATCCCCAAGAAGATAAGTCCCCCTTTTTGTTACTGGCTGGTGAAAATATTACATGTCTGTTTTTAAAAACAGAATCACAGAGAAGAGGGGCTTCTCATCGCACGAGGTACCAGAAGATGCAAACATTTCTTTCTCTTCCAGTTTTCCAGAAAAAGGTCTCGGGCAGAAAGGACGGAAAAGCACACGTGAGCAGGAATGGCACACTGTGGATGGTATCACAGCTAACAGGTACTGAGCCCTCTCCACGGGCTGGAGGCGCTCCTGAGTGCTCTACATGGACAGGTTACTGAACTTCACAAAATCTCGACAAAGTGGGCAAGATCCCTACTCTGTGATCCTGTTTTATAGGAGCCTGAGCAGCAGAACCAAGTCAGTCCACGTTTGTGGCAATCACAAGGCCATGCTGCCACAGGATTCTGCCGCCCTAAGCCAGGGGCTGTGGGACTTGAGCGGGCATCAGAACCACATGAGGGGCTTGCAATTTAGTGGGTCTGGTGGGGAGGGGGGGGCGGGTGCTGAGAATCTGCATCTCTAACACGTTCCCAGGTGATACATCAGATGCTGCTGGTCTAAGCACTGCACGTTGAGAACCATTGGTATAAACAGTGCTTCTGTATTAAACTTTAATACAGACCATCTGAAGATCTTTTAAAAAATGTAGGCACTGATTCAGAGGTTGGGGTGGAGCTTGAGGAGTTTGCATTTCAAACATGCCACCAGCTGGTCGAGGATGCGGCTGGTCCAGGGAGCACTCTTTGAGTAGCAAGGCCAAGACCCAGTGCTCAGTAGTGCTCCCTCTGCTGGTATGTGGAAGACCCGCAGCCTCTACCACCTGTCTGGTGTCCATCCCTGGCTGTGGGAGCTGTTCATCGCTGCCATTCTGAGCCATCTGCCTGTCTGAATACACACCTGTCTGTCCTCTCTTACCTGGCCTGAGCTCCCCTTGCTGAACTTGAGCCTGTGTGTTCAGACTTAGCTCTGAGGCTCGGCACTCCTAGCTAGTTTGAGTCTAAGGATACTGACTTTCCTTCAAAGTTCCTGCCTGGGCTTCCCATCTTCCTCCCCTCGTAGTTGGAATCATAGCGACCCTATTCCTCCCCTACATCATGCACCCTGGGCAGTATGGAGGCTGGCACCTCCTGGTAGCCTCCTCTCCACACCTATTCCCAGCCTCCCAGCAAGTCATATACCCATGAATGGCCTGTCCAGTACCATGGCCTTTGGCTCTTTCCCAGAGCAAGCAGCCACAGGCCCCACCAGCACTCCACAATGGTGGTCACTGCCATGCCCTTTACTGGGCCTTGGAGTCCCAGAGATGGCTACAACTTAGCCTTCACCACCGCCCAATGGTGACCCCTTCAAATGCTCTCATTTCGCTGCTCAGAAGCTACGTGGTAAAGTGGTCAAGAGGGGGGGCTCCTGGGTCAGACTGCCTGGGTTTGAAGCCAGCCTCTGTTGTTTTTGGCTATGTGATCTCAGGCAAGTTAGCTACCTCTCTGCTTGCTTCAACCTCCTCATCCATAGAAGGCCCTCCTTGGGTGTGCGGCCTCGACTTCTACTTCACTGAGAAAACTGAGGTCAACAAGCATGGACCCCTAATGTTTCTTACCCTGAAATGTAAAAAATGAATCTTTACTCTGGAAGATTAGGTCTTGTCGGAGGCAGCACCCCTCGATGATTAGTTCCCTCACTCTTCTATCTCCACCCCCTGCCTTCATTTCCTGTGGTTGCCGTAACAAACCTTTACAAAATTAACGGCTTAAAACAACTCAAATTTATGGTCTTACAGTTCCGTGAATCCAAAATGGGTCTCACTGGGCTAACAACCAAGATGTTGGTAAGGCTGTGTTCCTTTTTGGAGACTCCAGGGGAGAATCCGTGTCCTGGCCTTTCCCAGCTTCTCGAGGCTGCCTGCATTCCTTGGCTCGTGGCCCCTTCCTCTGTCTTCAAGGCCAATGACAGAGCATCCTCAAATCTCTTCTCTACCTCCCTCTTCTAAGGACTTTTATGATCACATTGGGCCCAGAAGGACAATCCCCCCACCTCAAGGTCCTTAACTTAATCACACTCGCCAAGTCCCTTTACCACATGAGGGGCATACAGGTTCTGGGAATTAGGGCGGGGACATCTTTGGGGACATCCTTCAGGCTGCCACACCCTCCTGGTTTCTCTTGAGCCTCGTTCCTGCTGTTCCTTCTCTCCCGAGGGTTTTCAGTCTCTGGCTCCACGTGCACAGCTTCTACAAATGTCTGAGCGGCTCTTATCTCTAACAAGCAGAACCAAAGCACATTCTTCCTTCCTACGCCATCCTCTAGCTACATACCCATTTCTTACTCTTCAGGGTCTAGGTCCTCACAAAACAGGTAAAAATCTGTCCCTGCCTCCAATCGTTTCTTTTTTTTTCTCCCATTGCTTTTTAAATCCCTGCAATCAGGCAGTGTGGGCTCTACCTCCCGAATACATCTGGAATTTGGCCGCTTCTGCTCTCCTTACTGCCACTGACCTGGCTGCAACCACCACCATCGCTCCTCCGGGTTATTGGAAAGTCTCCAGACGTGCCGCTCCAGCGCCTGCCTCGTATCTTCAGTCTCAAGGTGGCAGCCCGAGAGAATCCTTGAAGACTGTATATCAGCACTTGCCCCTCTGCACGAAGCCCTCACCTCGCTCAGGGCAGAGGCCACGTCACCATGACGGCTCACCAGGTCTGGCAGCATCTGGGCCCCATGGCCTCCGGACCTCGGCTCTCACTCCTCTCTCCCTGCTCACTCTTTGCCACTCCTTGAACACTTTGAGGACTGTGGTTCTCAAAGTATGATCCCCAGACCAGCAGCTTCAGCAGCTTCAGCAGCACCGGAACACTTGTTGAAATGCTAATTCTTGGGCCCCGCCTCCTGCCTGCTGAGTCAGAAACTCTCAGTGGGGGGATGGAGGGGATGAGGCCCTGCAATCTGCTTCCCCAGCTCTCTCGGTGGTTCTGATGCCAAAGAGCAAGGACTGCTGGTCCAGGCACATTCCCACCCCAGGGCCTTTGCACTGGCAATTTCCTTTGCTTGGAAGTCTCTTCTTCCAGCTCCTCCCCAGACACCGGGCTCTCTCTCTTTGGTCTGGCTCTCAGCCCAGGAGCTCCTCCTCCATCTCAGAGACCAGTGCCCCCCATCAGAGGTCTAAGGCTCAGCTCTGTGAAGTGCTTTATCCAAGCTTCTAAGTTTTAATCATTTTAACCTCTTTAACTTTAACTTGAGTACCTGCAGCTTTTTCCTATAGCTGCTACCTCCGTGACACCTCAGAGTTCTTGTTTTGCCTTTTTGGTTGCCTATTTAACAATCCTTTATGTGAAATTCTCCCTGGTAAAATAACTGGCATGGCCTCTGCCTGCTGTGTCCTGACCGGCAGTCTGGTGAACTCAGGGATCTACACACAACTCCTTACCAACGGGGCCAAGGGCAATTGTCCTGCTCTCCCCAAAGAGAACAGTGAGCAGACCGAAGGGAAAGCCCTTGTCATTCCAACAGGCCTCTGCTGAATGTGTTTTGATGCACACTTTCTTTATGTCTGGATATGTGTGTGTGTGTGTGTGTGTGTCTGTGAATGTATGTACACAGTGGGGTTGCTTCCTTAGGTTAAATGATTTATTATCTAAAGTAAAGTGCTTTAAAATTTCCCCTAAGAAACCTTCTGAGTTAGAACATCACTGAGGAGAATAATCTTACAGAAAAGTAGGAAATACCTTCGTCAATTTTTTTTTTTTTTTCAGATTGTTGACTTGGAGAAAAGGCGGTGGCATTACATTAAGTACGATGAATGTTTTTGTGAACATTTTTATGAAGAAAAAATCAGTTTATCCCCTGATCTGACTAAATAAATGTTGGATAAATGTCAAGAAGGAGCCCCACACTTTTAGCCTTTCCCGGGCACCAAGTGTCTCCATCTGTGGCCCCTTCCCGTCCCTCCCTGACCCAAGTCCACCATGATGTCACATCAACAGGACAGGGAACGTCCTTCGTGAACTCACCCCTGCTGGGAACAGCAGCAGAAGAAGAAACAGGGTTTGGGTAGAAAAGGGAAATAAAGTGGATGGCAGAGCAGGGACAGAGGTTGTGCCCGGAAGCTTTGATGGGAAGAATACACTGAAGAAAAGTAAACTCAGACCCAAACACTGAATGCCCAGTCTGTTCGGGGCAGGAGCTGGTGCCTGTGTGTTGGGACTGTCCTGGAGTGAGGGGGTATCCAGTCCTAACCTGGGGAACCAATGCCATTTGAGTGCAGAGGCAAACAATAAGCAACACAGGACAAAAGCATGGTCTCTGAGCAGGCGTGACAGGCAGAACACTGTGGGCAAAACAGACATGGGTGTGGAGTCTGTGGACCCCAGTTCAAATCCCTGCTATAGAATATAAAAGCCTGGGCAACTCGATGCTTGTTGCTCTGAGCCTCAGTATCCTCATCTGCAAAATAGGCGGACCTCGCAGGACTATTTTGAGAATTAGAAACCATGTATTTACACTCCCGGCATTCAATAAATGGCAGCTTTGATTATGTAGGGTGCATGCATAATCTGTAAGCATCTGCTGCAAATCACGGGGAAGGAGAACCTGGAGCGTCTCTAGTAGGAGATGGAAATAGGAGTTAATGTAAATGTGCAGAATGACATAAACATTGTTTTTATTTAATCCACTGTACTATTTTATTTAGTGACTATAAAAATATTTTTAAGAGTTTTTCTCGTAAACTCTATCTCCCTAAATAATTTTCTCCAGGTGACCTTAAGCTCCTGGAATACCAAATCTCTTGTACAAGGTATTCAGAAACTAACCTTGATGCTAAGCACAGCCCCTCCCCTTGGGGGGCCTTGGTCTAGTGACAGGAAGCGAGAACCAGATGGATGAATGATCAGTGACAGCAATGTGACAGTAATACCGTGTGCTATGGCAACAGAGAATTTGCCATAGGAGGAATTGCCTGAGGAGGAAGGCCCTGATAGGGCGCTGTGGAGGTGACAGTTTTCCAGCAAGTCTGAGGTGGTTGGCGGGTGAGGAGAAGGAGAGACCAGTTCAGGAAGAAGCAACAGAAGCTGGCAGGGATGGTATGGGGAGCAGCAGGAGTTGTGTGTGGGAGGGCAGATAGCGGTCCTGGTGTGCGTGCTAAAAAGTCTGAATTCTATTTATTCTATCCATGATATAAAGCTACCAAAGGATCTTTCTTTATCACAGTGTTTTGATTTTCTGGATGAGACAAGAAAATTCAAATAAAATGGAAGGAATATGGTGAGAAGTAATTTTTCTTCCCACCTAGACCCTCTAGCTAGAGGCAAACACTGTTCTTCTCACAGGCAAACGTGGACCTGGTGACTGACGGATTTTAATCAGGGAAGGAACAGAGGATGGACGCTAGGGGCAGGAAGGGAGGCAAGGGGATTAGTGAGGAGGTGTTTGCAAAAGGAGAGACTCCATCACTACAGGAATTCGAATGGGGACATACTTTAAAAGTACAATCAAGAGGAGCTGGTGACATTTGATACCAAGTATGAGGAGCGGGAGAGACGGTGAAGACTCCCAGCCTTCTGTGTTAGTTTACTCTATGAATACCCTGTCAAGAACTGAGCTACAAATTTATGGTTGAGCCTAACTGTCCCCAGTCTCCTTTTCTTTCTCTTATTCATGGTACTTTCCAAGTTTTTTTTTAAACTGAAATGGCTGCCCTGCCAATCTCCCTGGCAGCTCTGTGTAGCCACGTGACTGCTTGGGCCAAAGGGATGTGAAGAAGTGATATGGCAATGTCTAGATCATATTTTTAGAAGGGAGCTGTTTGCCCTCTACTTTCCTTCATTTTTCCTTAGACGGAAACGTTCTCCTTCATGCATCAGCTCCAAACATTCAGGGACCATGGCTTTGGGGACAGTGGAGCAGACCGTCCGGACGCATGGCCATCCCTGGGTCACTCTGTCTTTGGACCATTACATGAGAGAAAAATATCCCTCAGTCTGATTTATTCCATTAATGTGGGTGCCTTCTTAGCTTAGCTGGTACTTGAATGAAATCAAGAATACAGAAAGAGAAGTAGAGATCTCACTTTGTTTTGCTTTGACGTGGGGACTATGGGGTGGGTGGAGATAAAACTGTTTGACTACGAAGAGTGGTATTGCCCGTGATTCATCAAGAGGAGATCTCAAGAGAGACCAGGGTTGGGGACCTGGACCTGGGAGGGAATGGCTAGGTGGTAGTCGAAGCCATGGGGGTGGATGAGATGACTCCAGAGCTCGCAGAGACTGAAAAGGACAGAGGGCCTGCAACAGCATTTGTGACAGATACTGTTAGGAGAAAGACACTTCCTTCATTTTATGTTACAATCACTTCCTGCCATGCCCGTTTTCCCAACTGATTATAAACTCTTTGGGTTCATGGATTATAACTTACTGATCTCTGAATGAAACACCTAGAATACTTTTACACAGAGTAGGCACTCAAAATTATCTTAAGAACAGCACTTTAAAATGCCTTATATCTTAGCAATAGATTTGCTTTCTATTTTTCCCATTCATGACTGTAGACCGTCCCGAGCCAGTCTTTAAGACAGGTCACAGACACAAATGAGTGGGGCGCCAAGAGGGCTTGTGGCAACCTTGAGGGAGCCTGCATGCCCAGGTGAAGGCGGTGGCCGCTGTTCAGTAAAAAGACAAAGAACTCATGAAAAAATGGGCAACCAACACTTCACAAAAGATATTCAAATCGCCAGTTAGCACATAAAAAGTGCTCAACATCATTAGTGATCAGGGAAATGCAAATTAAGACCACACCGAGATAGTCTTCGCACCTACTAGAATGGCTAAAACAGCAACAACAGAATTACTAACATTACCAAATGTTGACAGGACGGGGAGGAACTGGAACTCTCACACATAGTCGAATATCACGCAAAATGGTACAAACATTTCGAGAACTGTTTGGCACTTTCTCCTAAAGTGACACGCACATCTATCCTATGACCCAGTAATTTATAATGTAGGAACTTAGCTGAGAGAACAAAAACACAAGATTGTGCAAGGATATTCCTAACAGCCTTATTTATGAGAGCAAAAAAGTAACAATCCAAACGTCCATCAGCAGACAAATGGACAAATTAACTTCGGCATGCTCATGCAAACAGAACGTACTACACAATAAAAAGGAACACACTACTGATTTACTCAGCGATGTGGATGAATCTCTCATGTGGAACAAAAGCATCCAGACATAGAAGAGTATAAAATGTCTGATCCCATTTATAGGAGTTCCCAGAACAGGCAAAATTCATCCATGCTGACAGAAATGAGAAAGTGGTTGCTTTAGAGGTAGAGAGAGGATGGAACTGAGTGGAAAGAGGCATGAAGAAAATTTCTGGAGGGAGGTAAATGTCATAAATCCTGTTTTGGGCGGTGATTATATGAATGTATTCATAGCAAGAGATCATCAAACTGAACGCTTAAAAGTAAACAGTTTAAGAACAACAAAATGAACAGTCTTTTATATTTATCCACATATTTACCCTTTTGATAATCTAAATTTAGTCCTGTACATCCAAATTTGTATCATTTTCAAAGGATGTTTTTCTCTTGGTATAGAATTCTGGGTTGATGGGTTTTGATTTTGTTTTTTCCTTTTTCCCTGGCACTTTACAAATGTCATTCCAGTGCCTGCTGGCCTCTGTTTCTGATGAGGTTACCTGTCATTCATATCCTCATTCCCCTGTATGTAATGTGTGTCTTTATCTAGTTGCCTTGAACATTTCCTTTTTATCTCTGGTTTTCAGTAGTTGACTAGAATGTGCTGAGGTGTGATTATATATTTGTATTTATCCTGTTTGAGGTTCATTGAGCTTCTTGGCTCTGTGGGTTGCTCTTTTATTTATTTTTAATTTTTAAAAAAGATTTATGTTTCTATTTGAGGGAGAGAAAGAAAATGAGGGGCAGAGGGGGAGGGAGAGAGAAACCCAAGCAGACTCTGCACTGAGCGCATAGCCTGACATGGGGCTCAATCTCATGACCCTAAGATCATGACCCAAGCCGAAACCAAGAGTCAGATGATCAACTGACTGCAGCCACCAAGGTGTCCCATGTGGGTTGCTCTTTTAAAACCAAATTTAGGATGTTTATGCCCACGATTTTTTCAAGTATTTTTTTCTGTCCAATTTCTCTCTCTCCCTCCCCCTTTTGCCAATCCAGTTATGCACCTGTTACACTGCTTAATGCAGTCCCACGGGTCACTGACACTCTGCTCATATTTTCGATCTCTCTCTGTTCTCCTGACTAGATAATGTCTGCTGATTCTCTTCAATTCACTGACCCTTTTTCCTGCAGTCTCCGATCTGCTCTAAGGCCTATCCAGTGGATATGAAAAGTGGGCTTTTCATTTCAGAGTCTCTACTTTAGGGTTCTAATGTTTCCATTTCATTCTTTTTTTTATAGTTTTCATTTCTCTCTTGTGCTTCCCTACCAGTTTACTCATTGTGTTCTTACTTTTCTAGAAGTGCTTGAATATGTTTATAACAGCTTTTAAAATTTCTTATCTGCCAGTTCCAACATCTGTGTTATTTCAATATCCATTTCTATTGACTACTTTTTTCCTTGATTATGGGTCCTGCTTTTTTGTATGTCTAATTTAAAAAAAATTATATGTTCAACACTGTGGGTGATATATATCATAAGGAATTTCCTTAATGAGTGTTGCGTTTTGCTTGCAGGCAGGTAAATTACTAGACTCCTTTGATTCTACCAGGCTTGGTTTCACTCTTTTAAGAGTGGGTCAATTTCAGTCTAGTCTATCTTTAGTCTTAGAGAGACCCTTATTCCCACTAGGTCATGGCCCTTATTCCTAAAGCCTGGCCTTTCTCAGAGTTTGATGGATTGCTCAAGAGATCTCTCCACCCTGGCTGGGCTGGAATTCCAATGTCTTCCAGCATGACATAGCCTCTGATACCTCCATTCAGCTCCCAGCCCTACAGTAGCCGCCCTCTGCCAGGCCTCCCAGTGTACACACCACCTACCCTTCATCTAAGAACACATGGGAAACCCCTACGCAGATTTCTGGGGTCCTCCTCTACTTAGCTTACTCCTCGCCAGGCTCAGTCCCACAATTTCAAGCCGTTTCAATTGGCTTGAACTCTGCTATCTGCTTCTTCAGCTTAGCGAGATGGTGGTCCTTAGGTGGAGCCCCTCTCTGTGCCAGGGTCTGGTAAGTGGCCCCAGGCAGAAAGCTGGGGCTCACATGGGACTCACTTAGTGTGTTTCCCTTTTCTCAAGGACCACAGGTCTGTGGTGCACCGGTAGAATAGGTACCTCATATATTTGTCTGTTTTATGGCTGTGTACAGTGGGAAGTTAAGTCCAGAACTGTACTGTGGCTGGAAGCAGAAGTCTGGACATGCGTATTTGGTAAAAGCACCCAAGTAATGCTAACAAGCTTCTATCTCCTCCCATGGGATCCCTGGCTAAGAACTGAGGTCCTAGAAAAGAACATGTCATGGAGATGACCGCCCAAGTCTATCTCAGCAAGATGCCATTATTATCTCCAGTATATTTTTGAGTTGGGTCCACTCAGCTGTTTGTTGATTAGAATTTTAGCTTTCTAGAGAGATCTGCCTATGAGGGGATATATTTGCCACTGTAAACTAATAAACTGGTATTTTTTGTTTTCACATCAAGCTCTAGTGAACTTAGTTAAAAGTGTGTCCTTGAAAGTCAGAGCCCTTCCTGGTATGCTAGCAAAGAAAAAAAAAAGCTGGACTACAGTAGATCCACCAAGATTAACTAAACTCTGATTAGCTAAACTCTGACCACATTCTTCTTCACGAGCTGTTGGTTTATTTTCACTTTTTTTTTGGTTTTGTTTTTTAAGAAGATAGTTGTGCTAAGGAGCCCTGAGCTCATGATCAGATTTGATATTACTGAAACCTAGTAAGTCCTTACTTGGTTACTTGCAATACAGAAATGGTCTGGTTTTCATCTTCTTCACCAGAATTAACTTCCCCCAAACCTGGCTGAAGAACAATTTTTAGCAAAAAGAGTGACCTGAATCACAAGCATGTAATATACTGTAATTTATGGTACTTTGTTCAAATAAACTGACAAATTAAGCAGATAGATTGATAGTACTCTTGGATACCTGAATATGGCCCTGGTGATATCTGTGGTTATTTGAATGCATAAGAATAATTCATCATGTCATTAGACAAGAAAAATCAAATGTTAAAAAAGTCTGTGAAAAGTGAATCATTGGAGTCTTATATCCCAAACACTGCCCTTGCTTTTTATGTAAATAATTTAAAGAGTTTCATAAACACAAACTCATCTCATAAATCCAAACTCGTTCCTCTTCTTAGGAATAGCCACATGGAAAATCTGTCTTCACTATTTTTCCCATTTCCCAATGAAGAGACCAAGTAAATGATGTCATTAATGCTCATTCTGTAATTGATCTGGTATATGAAAGAACCACTTCTTCATTCCTTCTTTTCTTTTAAGCTCAGCTGTTTTACCCCTAAAAGCTTTTCTTGGATTTCTGCCTAGGTTACAACCTTTGCTCTGAGCTCCCAGACCTCTAGCACCTTACTTAGTACACTGGATTTTAATTATCTGCTCATGTCTGTCTCTCCAATGCATAAGTGTTCCCCAAAATCAGAGACCACACCACATTCCTCTTCTACTCCTGGAACACTAATGGGTACCGCTCCTGGGTTCAGTCAAGTTTATAAAGTGAAGTAGTGAATGGTCCACATTCACTGTGCTAAGCTCTGAGCCGGAGTACTAGATACAAAGAAAAATAAGAGGGGATCCATGTATGAGAAATTCACAAGTGGGAAGCAATTACGCTTGCATAATTTGTATGTGACTGTCAGTTAAAATACATATTTTGCAAAATGCTCTTCAGCAATTTTCAGGTTAAATCGATAGCATGTCATGTCTTTCTCTGGTTTTTTATTATCTTCCCTAGATATCAGTTGAGATCTTATAACACAAAGGCAGCATGCTGTGGTCATGGTGGAAAGAGATAAGGACCCAGCTCTGTTATTCCTCACAGTTATGTGATTTGGGGTTTGCTTCTACTTTGTTTTTTTTTTTTTATTTGACACAGAGAGAGAGAGAGTGAGAGAGAGAGCACAAGCATGGGAAGTGGCAGGCAGGCAGAGGGAGAGGGAGAAGCAGGCTCCCCACGGAGCAAGGAGCCTGATGTGGGGCTTGATCCCAGGACCCCGGGATCATGACCTGAGCCGAAGGCAACGGCTTAACCGACTGAGCCACCCAGGCGCCCCTGCTCCTACTTTTTATAGGCAACATTTATTCACTGTTAAAACAGTGGTAGTATTATCTATCTTACCTATCTCTTAGGGTTACTGTTAGGATCAAATGAAATAATATATGAAAGGGCTTTGTAAACCGTATGCCACTTCAAATATTAGATTTATAAAGTCACAACTTTATGGCAGCAGCTGGTTCTGAGTTTCAAGAAGCTGCTTATCTTTAGGGTAGTTAGGGGCAGGCCTTGGTATCTGGATCTATTCTAGTCAGTCAATTCAGGTTAGTTAAGGATTAGCCCAACATATTTAAAAATATTAACACATATCAGAAGAGAAAATTATCTTTATTCATAGAATAGTATATATTTTAGGGAATCACAAAATGGACATATCCACATAACTAGAATGTGCTATGTGTATTGACTTAAAAGACTTTTATAAATATCAAAAAACATGTTGCTGCCAATTGGAATAAATCATTGTCTCAGAGAAAGTAACAGTTTGGTAAAATTGTAGCTGATAATGTATTTTCCATGGCAACCAAACCCAGCCTTTGGCATATTTAAGGGAGTCTGCAGTTTTGGTATTACTGTGCATTGGTAAGCACCATTTGGGATAGAAACTAAAATGACTTTATGAAATTACATTTACTGGAATAAAATCTAATCATGGCAGTTGACATCACTGGTTTGAATTTTTCCCAGCTCAGAACTAATATCATTTCCCTATAGGAGGGGCATGCAATTCCAGAACCCAGCCATGCTGAGTGGTCAATCTTGCAAAGAAAGCAGTATATTTGAAGCTCTGCTGTCATGCTCAAGTTTCTGACAGGAGACTAAACCTACTAGATCAAACCTTCTTTCAAATAACACTACTCACCTCCTCGCCAGAGAGCCTAGGACAGTGAGAGTACACTCTGGGTCTCTCCCATGTTGTCCAGTGAATTTAATATGATATCAACTCTGCAATTCAGAGAGAATTTTGCATCCCAAGGATTTTGATATATGGCATTTTTATTTTCATTCAGTTCAACATATTTTCTAATTGACTTGTGGTTTCCTCTTTGACCTGTGTGTTATTTAGAAGTATGCCATTTAATTTCTAAATGTTCGGAGTTTTCCCAGATATTTTCAGGTTACTGATTTATAGTCTATTTCTGCTATAGTCCAAAACACTTAGTATGATTTCAATTCTTTTATATTTGTTGAGGTTTCTTTTATGGCCCAGAATATGTTCTATGTTGCTCAATGTTCCATGTGTATTTGGAAAGAATGCATGTTCTGCTTCTTGGATGGAATGTTGTATTAAGGTCAATTAGGTCAATTGGTTGATAGTGTTGTTCAGGTCTTCTGTATCCCTACTGATTTTCTTCCTGCTTGTTCTATCGATACTGAGAGAAGAGGGAAGTCTCCAAACTTAATTGTGGATTTGTCTATCTCTCCTTTCAGTTCTATCAGTTTTTGTTGCATGTTATTTGAAACTCTATTGTTAGTTACATAGGTATTTAGTATTGTTGTATCTTCTTGGTGAGCTGACTCCTTCATCACTAACTTTTGGTAATATTACTGGTCTGATGGTTACTTTGCAGGATATTAACATAGACACTCCAATTCTTGATTGGTGTTACAACAGCATCTCTTTTTCCCACCCTTTTAGTTTTAGGTTATTTATGTCTTTATATTTGAAGTGGGTTTCTTTTAAGCAGCACATAGCTGTGCTTTACTTTTTTTTAATCCAATCCGACAAAACTGTCTTTTAATTGGTGTGCTTAGAAGAGATATTTTTATAAATCGGAAAATGTGCATTATATTTTTGTGATCCCAAGATTATTTTTTCTGAGATATCTTCTTGGTTTTGCATTTTGACTCAGGTTTTTTAAAGCTGTGAAAGGAAGGAAGACAGAATCCAATCTGACATTTAAGGGAACTATAACACACCAAGCCCCCACTATTCTGCCAAACACTCTGCTAGATCCTTTGCTCTGAATCGCCTAGGACGATTAGTCTTGTGGCAAGACTATTCCCTCCAACTCAATGATGGAGGCAATCAGGGCCCCATAACATAGGCTGCTAACAGTTCCCAATACACATTCTCCCCTTCGTTCTAGTAATAAAATAATTCACCAGGGTCACCAAGGGAAAAAAAAAAAAGCACATTTCCCAGTCTCTGTTGTGGCAAGGTTTGCCTTGGAACTTAGTTCTGGCCAATGAGATAAAAACTGAAGTATAGATCCTGGAAACTTTCCCCCAAAGAGAGCTGACCCACTTTCTCTGTTTCTCTGTTCATCCCTTCCTCCATCCCACTACCTGGAATAGAGATATGATGATAGAAGCACCAGCTGCCACACTGGGCCATGAGGAAAATGGCCACAGTCTTGGGGTGGTAGAACAGTGAGCTGTAAGAGGCCTGGGTCCCCTGGGGACTTTGTAGCGCAAAACCGTACCTGTCCGGGGGTGCTTACCTCCTGACTTTTACATGAGAGAAATAAACATCTACCTTGATGAAGCTACCGTTTTGGGAGGAGTTTGTTAATTTGTCCTGCCCTCAGTCCTAATGGATATAGCCTAGGGCCAATTACCACCACAGTGTTATATACCTACACTGTAATTCATGTTTTGACAGATTCATACTAACATCTCTTATGGTTTTGTGGGAAAGTCATATAGAATTGGGAGAAGCAGCTATTTTACTTATCTGATTTTTCAATTTACTAAATTAAAAATTAGCAAAAACAAAAAGGTGGTGGGGGTGGGGAAGCCATGGTAAGCTTATACACTATATGTTAGAATTCCAGAACCTGACTCTGCCCAAACCAGCCGTATACAGTTAGAAGTCAATTAATCCTTCTAAACCTCTAGTTCCTATAAAATAAAGATACCAACACCTACTTCACTGAGTTGTCTGAAGAAATAAATAAGACATATCAAATAACAGAGCTTGCTAAGTACAAGCACTATGTAAAGACAAAGTCCTGTGATCATAAAGCTGGGAGACATTTCATATATAACCTTGAAGGGTAAAATTGTCTCACAAACACACTTCCAGTGGTGTGTATATATATGTGTGTGTTGCTAGTTATAAATGAAAATAAACTGAAAAATGTACTCTAGTTAGGAACTTAAGAAACTTAGGAGCATAATAAATAACACCTCAGTGCTTACGGTCACAAACTTAGATTTCTATATACCTTTATATCAAAGCTCTCACAATTCTTTAATATCTCCTTTTTTGTATTATATTATATTCAGGTTTTTTTTTTTTTTGCTTTGTTTCAATAAGCTGACTTCAATCAAAATGTGGATTTAATAATTTAGCTTTCTGTATAATACCTTAGAAACTTAGCCAGAATGATTGTTTTTTTCAACAGCGCTTGCTGTTTTAAAACTGTATTTCATGTTAAGTGTTTTTAAAGTGTTTAAGAGAGATAAGAAAGCAAAGTCCATCTTAAGTCTGAAGCTGGCAGAAAGATAAAACCTGTGTGCCTGGCTCGGGATGGGGACAGCTAGAACAGACCTTGTAACAGGTCGAGAGAGGAGGATCTAAGAGAAGGTGATGGAAGACACACCGGAAGCAGAGAGCTGCTTTGTCCATCAGCATTAGGGGCCGGGGGCAGTGGCAGGTAAATAAAGTGGAAGGAGGGCAGCGAGGGTGATAGAGAGCTTTGAAGATGAGAGGCAATTTCACACCAAATCAGCGAGTCACAGCTTTGAGCAGACCTGAGGCAGGAATCTGGGGGAAGGTGTGCAGTGGGGTTAGTGTTGGTCCACCTTGAACCTGCAGGACTTCTGGACTGGATGACAGAGCATCAGTGGACCTGCGAGTGTGAGCCAGAAGGCTCAGTTTAAAGCCAGCTATGCATGGCATATGTTTTTTTCTATCTGGTGGAGCTCATCTAATTCATATATGTTTTTAAATAATTCACACTTTTTTTAAGGTTCAGGTTTCCTTGCAGGAGAGAGGACCATAAATATCCACCCAATGGTGGTCAGCAACTTGAAGCATAAAATCTCGAAAGAAAATAATCTGTGTCTAAGAAGAACAGCTTATAAATCTATTCCAGCATTTACAAATATAAGCATGACCCTTCAATTATTCATTATTTGACTTCCAAATTTGGAGAACACCACTCTATCTAAAAATCGAGGCTTATATTTTAAGAACTACATTTTCTGGGAATTTAAAAAAAAGTGATTAAAAAATCAAATATTATATCTATTTCTAGCCTCTTTGCTCCTCCTCCCCTGGATGTGGTGCTGGATTCTGGTCCCCTGGAGATCTAAAATGCCCTTCATCCCACAATTACTATAGCTTGGCTCTTCCAAGGACAGACCCAATTAAGGTCAACTCCAAACACAAGGTAAGAGCCATCGTCCCTTAAGGGTGACTTGAGGATAAGAGGCTTTCAAGAGGAGGATGACCTGAGATCCTTGTTTCCACACAGGATATTACACAGATGATAGCAATTTTAGCTACTCTACAGGGACTCAACTCCTAGACCACAAAATGTTCCATCCCAAGCTGCACTCTGGTACATAACTGGGTATTATGTTTCTTCTCAGGTGTGTGTGTGTGTGTGTGTGTGTGTGTGTGTGAGAGAGAGAGAGAGAGAGAGAGAGAGAGAGAGAGAAGATGGGAAGAGAGAGGAGGAGGTGGGGAAGGGAAGGAGGGAGAGGGGAGAGAGAAATATTGATGGAATTTCCTCTTTATAAGGCAACCCTCGCTAGACTGTGATTAAATTCACCGTAATCTTTTACCTCGATTTATAGAATAAATAGCAAGGATCTTTCACATACAGATGAGTTTAGAATAAATGTGAAATTCTGTCAAAATGATTTGTCCACACTTTGAGAATATAGTCCCAAGAAGATGGCATGAGGAAAAAAGTAATTTGCATAACACTGCAAATAATAGCAAAAAATGGGGAAAATCTAAGTGCTCCAAGGAGAGGTGTAGCTTATTCTAGTTTATCAGCATGATTAAGTGTTTTATAACTATTAAATGATAACTGTGGGAAGTTGTGGGGTTTTTTTGATACATGGAGAGAAGAAACAAACAGACTTTCTCTCTCCGTAGGTGAGTAGAATGGGCCAGGCCTGCGCTCTGGACATTCATTGGGGCAACAGGTTTCAGTAGGTGCTCAATAATTGTGCTCTTTCCCTTCCTATAGGCATCTATCCAAATCTCAGTCATCCTGCAAAGTCCATTTCAGACAGCCCCTTCTCCATGGAGCTTTGACTGTAAGCTCCTTGAGGACACGAGTGAGTCTTAGTTACCATTGACCGGTATATAGCGCTAGGTCACAGCTAGCCCACATGTCGCTTTGTGCAAATCAGAAAAAAGTGCTCCTTCCTCTGGGTGGCAGTGGCCCCATGCCCGCTCACAGGGCTTGGTGAGTGGCTGCATTGTGGATGTATGTCATTTTCTACTAAGAGGGATGCCCCACTGCAGGGTACAAACAACCCCAACATCCATGGTGACCCTGCCTAGCCTGTGCCTCAGACATACTAGGTGTTCAATAAATATTTGTTGAATGAATGAATGAACTGAGATTAAGGTGAACAGTTTTTCTTCTGGGTGCTTCTTGCAGATGTTCCAGTTTTAACCAAGATCTTTGACCAAGTCCCAGTTTACCGATCGTTAAAACGTGGTGACTGGGCCACAGTCCTTAAGATCTGGAGCAGCACCAGCTCAGAAACGCTATGACTGTGCTGTTCTATACAAAGTGCTCAGGACCCTGATAAATGAACGAATCATTCTCCATAACTGGCTAGCACCTTGCCTAGGTGGGCTTTAATCATAACTGGTCTCTGTCCCTGGTTCTTGGCAGAGCTCCTAAAAGCCTTTGAATTTCCAGAGCGAGAGGAGTATCTTTTATTCATCATGAGTCCTTCTAATCACACCTAAACTTACACTAATAAGGTGACTAAGGTTGGAACCCCTGCACGGCCTCAGGATGGGGCTGGTCAGGAAAGACAAGGTGATTTGAGCCCCACTCACTGACCACCAGGGAGAAGGGAAGCTGGAGACTGGGTTATAAACACCCTTGAACAGAGGATCGCGAGAGCTTCCAGGTTGGGGAACACATCAAGGAGCTAGCAGAGTAAACCATCTGGAAAGTACATGGAAGCTCCTGGACGCCCTAGCCCCGCGCCCCAAATACTCATCCTACGCAAGTCTTACATTTGGCTGTTCCTGAGTTGCATCCCTTCTAATGCATGCAAGTCAAGTGTTTTTCTGAGTTCTGTGAGTCATTCTGGTGATTTACTGGACCTGCGAAGGGGGTTGTGGGAACCCCTGGATCTGAAGCCAGTTGTTTAGAAATACAGGTAACCCTGGAGTGTGGGACCAGCATCTGAAGTGGGGTGAGACTTGTGAGACTGGTCCTTAGCCTGTGGGGTCTGCCCTAACTCTGGACGGCTAGTGTTAGAATTGAATTCAGTTGTTGCGCACTTTGCTGGTATTGGAGGCTTGGTTGTTCTCGTGGAAAAATCTCCCACACACCTGATGTCAGAAAACATCACTCATTAGGAGATGTTCTCAAAGTTTACTTGTAAATCAACTGCCAGCAAATTCTACTTAAAAACTATTATAATCAGGATTCTCCATCAATGTGGGATAACACATATCAAAATCTCTGATCGGGGCACTATTCAAAATATACACCTTCTAGAAGATTCTGTTGTAGCTCCACCAGACATGTCATGACTGGGAATGTATTGTAAATATGAAGTGTGTCAGCAAACACACCAGGGGATTAGTTTCTGTGGTTGGTGCCCGAAAGCCCATCTAACCTAGCCGGGAGGGGACTCAAGAGACCAACAGCCCTAGCCTGACGGGCCAAGGTGAAGAAAGGAGGAGGATATTCCTTTCCTTTTTCTGGGACTCGGGCCAACGCTATGTATAATTTCAGAGCAGGTGGAATTTGTCCTCTGCATCTTTCCTTTCTGTACCCTTTCCCCTCCCACCTAGGCTTCTCTCCCTAGGCTCTCCTGCTGCCCAAAGCCCTCCAGTGGGGGACCTCACCCTCCCAGGACTACCCCCAAATTCCCTACAGCCCCTCCTCCTGTCCCTGACCCAAATCAAAATCCCCATTCTACAATGTAGTTCATTGGTTCTCAAATTTCACTGTACTTCACAAACATCTGGGAATTAAAAAAACAAAAAACAAAAAAAAACCTAGGCCCCATTCTCAAATATTTTGATTCTGTTGCCCTAGAGGTCTTGGGAACCGTTACTTTAAAAAGCATTGCAGGTGATTCTAATATGCAAGAGGGCTGAGAACCCCCAGTTAAGGTGATTCTGGCTAGATATTAAAAGCCTTTGCATTTATTCCCACCAAGGATGTAAACAACTGATGTGTGCTTATGAGGAGATACTGGTGGAATTCAGGGCTTGAATACAAGTTTGAGCGGTAATTTTTAGATTTGTGGCACAGGCCAGGCCTGTTTTGGGATCTGCGGTTAAGTGCTCCTAAACTATTCTGATTGTTTGCAGCTTCTCCCTCTTCCATGTCTGAATTCACAACATGTGGAAGCTCCAGCTCCCCCTCCTTCCCCCCTGCTGCCCCCATGGCCCCTCATGACTCCCCGCTCCAGTGGCCCCCATCTGACTCTGCTGACAGGGGTCTAAATAAGGGTAGGGCTGCTGGTAAGGAGATAGGGTTGCTCATCTCTCTTTCTAGATGATCATTCCAAAGTCAGCTTTCTAAGCTTCATTCTCTTCTCCCTTCAGGGGTGTTCCTTGCTGGCCAAGATCGGAGAACTCTCGGACTTTAGAGTTAAGAGTAGATCTCCACAGTGCACTGTCCGCCTTCTCTCACAAATGCAGGCTCTGCAGTGGCTCAGGAAGTGCTGCAAAAGCATCCACTGGGCTGACTGCTGGGTGGAAGGGTCCAGGCCCTGATGCTGCCAAGGCCTTCTGCACCCGCCACCTCACCCCACAGTTGATTCATTTGGCAGATGATTTCTGATTCTATTCTTAGCACTAATGCAGACATCAAGTAAGACTCAAATACAAAAACTCAGTGTAATCCTTGCATGGTTCCTGCTGCCTTCAGAAGCTTCAGGAAAGGACAGAGGGAAGTGGCACTGGATTTGGCACACCCTATCTGGTTGGGTCAGGGGGCATACCCCAGATCCAAAGCTTATCCATGGGGGTGCAGACATCCCTCGGGGGAGGAATTCAGGAGACAATGGAAGACTTTGTCCTCTAGTTTCAGATTTAAGCTGCTACACCCCTAACGGGAGAAGCTCCTTTACAGGTTGCTTTATCAGCAGTATCCCCTTTAATCGACTTTCCTTTTTAGGAAGGGGAACCTGAGGGACAGAGTGGTCAGCCAACTTGCTCTACCTGAACTTGGGTCATTGGCCTGCAAAGCTCATGCTCAGAACCACTAAGTTTCAGAACAATCTACAAACTCAACCATTTCGAGAAACGCGCCCACTCGTGGCCCTTGGCTTCCCGGGAGCCCCTCTCAGAAACTCCGCCATTGCGGTTCCTGGCAGGCCTCCCTCAGAAAACCTACATCTGGGCTCAGGCACTGGGGCCCTTCGTCAGGGGATGGCCAGGGGCTGGGGCCCCTGCAGCTGGGGCAGACTCACTGCTCGGGGTCACACACAGGCGAGGCTGGGAAGGAGGAACAGTTCTTTATGGCTTTCCCACAGGGGCCTGCTCTCCCTAGAGGGGAGAAAAGCCCACTGTTGACCTACCTCAATGACAAAAGAAGTCACAAAACTCACAGTGAAGAAAAAACCCTCAATTTTAAAAAAGGGAAAAAATAGAGGGGAGGGGAAACGACATTCGGAAATCACTATGGGGTCCACTACACATCCTCAGGCCCATGTTCCCCAGGGAGGTCTGGTCTTCAGATTCAAGGCCTATTTGCATGGCTGGCCTGAAGGAAAAGGTGCAGTACCACCCGCCAAGAATGGCTGGGACTGTTCAAGGCCCTTCACTCGTGAAGGGAGCCACACCTGCACTTGGCGGGCTGCCTGCAGGGCCACACGGGATGGAGGTGAAGTGCTCTCTGTAAAGAGAAGAGAACAGGCCAGGGGGAAAAGGCCATGCTAATCTCACCTTTGTGGACTGATTCCTGGGGAAACAGAGGAACAGAACCCCAAGAGACAAATGGGATCAAGAAACTGGAACATGGAGGGGCGCCTGGGTGGCTGTCTGTTGAGCGTCTGTCTGCCTTTGGCTCAGATCATGATCCCAGGGTCCTGGGATGGAGCGCTGCATTAGGCTCATGGCTCAGCGGGGAGTCTGCGTCTCCCTCTGCCTGCCGCTCTGCCTACTTGTGCTCTCTCTCACTGTCAAATAAAGAAATACCATCTTAAAAAAAAAAAAAAAAGAAATTGGAACATGGAAAATACTTGGTCTGATCTTTGGCTTAGAGGTGAAAGCCCATCCATCTCTCAGACACCCCCGGTCTGGGGATCATCGTATCTTCTGCAAGGTCTCTTATGGTTCAGAGTGAGCTATACCATGAACCAGCCAAGGACTAGGATTTTCGACATAACCCTAGCATGCTTAACCCATCCAGGCTTATGTTTCTGATCTCATTCTACATCATAGAGTGTTTCATGGCAAGGTACACGGCAGCAGGAAGCCTTGGAATATGTGCAGAGATAGATTGCAGAGAGCACCCTGCAGCACCCTGCTTCCTTTGGAGCTCTGCCTGCCCCAGGGGGACCTAGGCGGAGGGGTGCTGGTCACAGCACACCACGCAGACGGATGTGTGTGCTGCCATCTGCGAAGAACAGAATCGAGGCCAGATTAGTTCCACCGTGATGTTATGAAGCTTTCTAACAACAGAGATGTAAAAATTACGGCTCCCTACAAGGCTTCAGTCACTCACCACTGTGCTGGGGAAGACACTTCATTTTTCCAGGCAGCCTTGCCTTGGCTGATTACACGAGGCATAATTGCTGTTGTTACACACATTCATAGGTATCAGGAAAAGACAGTCTTTATGTTCCTCATTGTCAATGCCCTACTTACCAACTTCATCCCTGATGTTTGCAAGTTCGATTGACAGCTCTTTTTCTTTCACAAGGGCACTTTCATTCTGCAAAAACAAAATGGATACCGAGAGTCCCCTAGTTTTATGCTAGATAAGCACTTTCACATGTTTAATTAATGAATCTATTAAGCAAATATTTATAAGTCTAGCCCTTAAGGAGATAATTTTCTCATTATATAAGCATAGAAAAAAATCACAAAGCAGAGTCTGACTCATTCATTTATATCACATTCAAATCGCAAAGCTTGCAATGTAATAATAATACCCCTTGTTGTGCTTTTCTCTGTATTGTGCTCTGGTATACATCGTCCTACAATACTTCCTTGCATGCCTATGCCCTGCCCAGTAATCCCCTGGTAGGTATTATTATACACTGTTAATCATTATCACTAGTAGAAGATTTTTGACCATGAAGACATCCATGCCATATTTCTCCGAGGGGCAAGTACTTATTTTTCCAACTGTCCCCTTACACTTAACACTTTCGTCCATACATCCATGGTTGGCTACCTAATAATACTGAACAGAAAACTTAACATGAAACATTTTTCTTTGTAAGGAGACCAACACCAAAATTTAAAGTTTTCAAGTTTTTTGTGGCACTGTCTGCATCACTAGAAGGAACAAGAGGAAAAGTCCCATTTGAAATGTTCTTCAGTGCAAAGAAACGCCATTTGTAATTAAATGACTGCTAAGTTGTTTTCAGATCATATGTCTTCCCTGACATAAAACAGGAGTACCTGAAAATATGCTGAATTTGTAATCTGGGTTACAGAGTCACCAGAAATAGTGACACGAGTTATGCTTTCACTGTTACTAATAATAACGAGGGAAGGTGCGCTATATAAATCCTCTTCACGTTAGAGATACTAAAAATGTAGGCCTTCACAGAAAGTCTCTTCCTTCTATAGAATGTACTCCCAGAGCAAACATTTCTCCAAAGGGACCTGAAGCTAAAATGTGTACCAGATATCTAGCCTGAATATCATCAGAAGTCTTGTGAATGTTCTTTCTTTCTTAACCTCCTTTGACTCCGATTGCAGCACCTCCAAAGAACCCGTATGCAATGTAAAGCAGCAGCTGGTACAATCTGGTGTCTTTGGCTGCTATGTGTACATCTGGGTAACACGTGTGCTACTTTGGGTCGAGGGGACGGACGGTCCCAGGTCATCCCAAGGGTGTTTGCTATGCAATGTCATAATTTCATAATACCTAAGTAAAACTCTATTTGCATAATAAAATGAGAGCTATTTTAGTCACAGGCATCAAAGCTTCTTAGCTCCTGGTTTTTTCAAAGAATAACGTACCAATAATATACCCTTTGAGGGTATACCCTCAAACGTACCAATAATATACCCTTTGAGGATCCCCATTTTATTCACGAAGCCTCACTCCTTCCATCCCAGCCCACAGTATCTTTGCCTTTCCTGAACTTGAAGGCTAGCAATCACACCTGAGAGTAGATATTTTCCTAATCACTAAGCGATGCTGCCTCTGTGTCATGCCCACGGCACAGGGTTATTACGAGGGTTGAAGAAATTAATATATGCAAAGTAGTTAGAAGGTTGCCTGACACTTAGCAAGCTCTAATATAAATGTTAGTTGTTATTGTAACTCTGTTGCTTTCCTTTCATTTCATTTGCAACTGGATAACATCCTACAGATACTAGGGGCTTCTCCATATTAAGGATCTAAATGTGTTTAGAACTGGTGTATTCTTATGCTGTTTTTTTGTTTTGTTTTGCTTTTTAAAATACCTTCTTGGGGTGGCTAGGTGGCTCAGTCGGTTAAGCATCTGACTCTTGATTTCGGCTCAGGTCATGATCTCAGGGTCCTGGGATCAAGCCCTACGTGGGGCTCTACGCTCAGGGCAGAGTCTGCTTGTCCCTCTCCCTTTTGCTCCTCCCCCAACTCATGCTCTGGCTCTCAAATAAAAACAAAACAAAACAAAACAAAACAAAAACCTTCTTGGCTCTGCCCTGATTCTATTCTAAGTTTGAAGTCTGGTTAACAGGGAAAGAGTTCAATCAGACAGACCACAGGGATTTTCTATGTTTGTTCTAACACAGCATAATGTGGCCGGCTGACTTTCAACTTGTTCCTACAAATTAAGAAAATCTGGTATTCCAGAGAGGGTACATTTCAGTATTTACCCTGAAATTATATATATATTTTCGAATATGGAATGCGTACTGATTTGCATGTCATCCTTGCTCAGGGGCCATGCTAATCTTCTCTGTACCTGAAATAATCTTGAACTAGTGAAAAAACTAACTTGTTTCTAGCATCAAGAATAATTTTTGGGGATGTCTAGATGGCTCAGCCGGTAAAGGATGCAACTCTTGACCTTGGGGTTGTGAGTTCAGGCCCCATGGTGGGTATAGAGATTACTTTAAAAAAATAAAATCTTAAAAAAAAGAATAATTTTTAATCCTCAGTTCCTAAGCACAGCCAGAGAACAGAAATAAAGCTGACCCTTGAACAACATGGGTTTGAAATATGTGGGTCCCCTTTTCCACTTGAATTTTTTCTGATAAATACAGTACAGTACTGTACATATATTTTCTCTTCCTTGTGATTTTTAATTTATTTTCATTTATTTATTTTTGACCTTTTAAAAAAAAGATTTATTTATTTATTTGAGAGAGAGAGAGCATGCATGTACTTGTGTGAGGGGGGGCAGACGGGCACAGGGAGGGAGAGAGAATCCTCAAGCAGACTCCCTGCTGAGTGCAGAGCCCTCAGGACCCTGAGATCACGACCTGAACAGAAATCAAGAGTCGGACACTCAACCAACTGAGCCACCCAGGCGCCCCTTCCTTGTGATTTTTTAAATAGTATTTTCTTTTCCCTAGTTTATTGTTAGAATATTTTATCTAATACATATAACATACAAAATATGTGTTAATCAACTGTTATAGGTAAAGCTTCCAGTCGACAGGGTTATTACTCGTTAAGTTTTTGGGGGGTCAAAAGTTACACACAGATATTTGGCTGTGCAGGGGGTCGGTGCCCCTAATCCCTGCGTCCTTCAAGGGTTAACTGTACTGTACTTATCAGTCCCAAAATAGCATTATTGAAGTATTCACAGTGAGAGTGCTGAAAGATACAAAGACTTAGATGAGGTTAGGCAGTGAACAACCAGAACTTAAAATACAACAAACCAACTCTAATTTCTAATGCTCTAATGCGAGCCAACACTTCCCTCAGCTCCCAACAGTAGCACCGCCCCCCCACCCCACATTCGCCCCAGGGAAGGAAGCCCTGGGTGGATGTTAACAGTGTCCTGCCCAGCGAGCTCCCAAATTATAAGAGATCACTCTACACTTTCCAGCCACAGGAGAATAAGACATTTGGGGAAGGAGTGGCTTAGAGGTCCAGTAAGGAGGACAGGCCTCAGCTGGAGACAGTGCTGATGATGGTAGGGATTGCGGGTGACCTTCAGACTTGAATCACTTTGGTGAAAAGCTAATGCTGGTACTGACAGCCAGGCCTGCTCCACCCATCTTTGCTTTAGGAAAAACACACTGAGGGAATATAAGAAGCAAGAAATAGGCAGGGGACAGGTGAGACTATAGATCCTGCACCCTCTCCATTTTGGGAAGACTGAAGGAAGATAACCCAACCCCACCTGCCTCACCACCCTTTTGCAAGCATAGCCTATAATACCAACCAGTTTCAAACTATAGTCATCAAGTAGCATACTACGGAAGGATCGGTCAGCTGCGAAAGATTAGCAACAAACCTGAAGAGGTAAATGTCAAGGAGAACAACTAAACTCTGGGAAGGTCTGGCTAATTACTACACTAGTATTAGTGTGACCCTTTCCAAACACTTTACCTATGCCAGGCACAGCGCTGGGTAAGCCCTTCACTTCACTTAGTCCTCCAAATGCTGTCAAGTGGGTCCTGGGTTCTAGTTCCCTGTGTGGAGGATGCAACTGGGGCTCCACGGCTCAGCAACCAGCCCCTGCACGACTGGCTAGGAAACGGCGAAGCCGGAGTCCACACCCTTCGCCAAGCACGAACACACAGAGAGAGCCCCTCCTACCCATGCTTCTAGAGATACAGCATCAAGATCCAAGTTGCATGGATCCTCAGATGGGATATGAGCACAGAGTTTTCATACCTAAGTTTGAGAGAGTCAGTGTCAGCTCCTGACTACTTTAAAAAACAAAAAAAAATTCCTTGGTTGTATTCACACCTCATCCTACCACTGGAACTAGCAACACGTCTCCATGGTATTGATTGGTTGGTCGCGTGCAAGGACCTATCTCGTATAGCCTACCGGGGGCCGTAACTTCTGATGGGGTAGCTGTTCAGCTTTTCCCATCAGCTGTCCCTAACCCCTTCTGGTGGCCTGCTAATACATTCCTCCTGAAGATGCAGGCTCAGCCCAGCGCCGCTCGCTCAGGCCAGCCTGTGCGGATTGGCGACAATCTTTCTTTCTTAAGTGCTTGTTTTTGAAATGATACCAACTCTTCTAATTTATGAATTTTCTGCGTCAGTGAAGTTACTTTTTGTTTCCTGCAGAATGACGTAGTGCTGCCCTGCGATGGAGTGAGTCAACAATGAGGACTGTAGAACTCCCTTCCTTAAGGCAAGAAGGGAACCTCAAGAAACCTTCCATTCTCTCCACCTGACTCTAAGTTACCCTTCCATCCATCACAGCTCAACAGAGTCCTGCAGTGATCTTGCAAGGCCCATAGGTTCTGTTGAATACCCAGGAGGAAGGCCGCCCCAAAGACTCCCTTTGAAAGGACCTCATGCCACTGCTCCCCTTCGCTCCCCAACCTAAGCCAGTGCAGCGTGATGACATGGTGGGATGACTGAAATATGAGCAAGGCCTCCTCCGACGGCCCAGTGTGAGATCAGTGCTTCCCTACATGGGGAATGAGTGGAAAATTCCTAACTGGTGCCAAGCACATGAGCTCCTGCTTTCACTCCAAAAGCCTAAAAATAGAACTCAGTATTAACCATCCAAACTATCCCAGTGATACAGTCCAGAAATCGCCAAGTCCAAAAGGCCATTCCTCTACAATTACTGTTTACTCTATGACAGGCTTAACTGGAAATGGACCCTTGGGGAACATTCATCTAAGCCCCATACCAACAGCTGTGTCTTCTTAGCCACCTCTTTTATTTGGTCACGCACCTCTCTTTCGCACACTGAGTTCTCTATTCTCTTTAGTGTGGTTCGCTGTATTCACAGATGGAATCTGAGATGAGCCCCATAAAACATCCAACTCTCCCCTTCTACCTCCGGCTCCGAACATACCACCACAAGTCTGCTACAGCAAAGCCTACATTGCTTCTCCATATGGATCTCCGTGCTCAAGGTGCCCCCAGACTCTGGGGGGAATGCTGCCTTTAATCTTTCCTAGAGACACAAGGCTGGCAAAGCATACAACCTGCTAATCATTCCACTAGCTTCAAGTAACTGGATGTGTGGCCAAGCCCCAAGCCAGCCTGCCACTCTCTGTTATTTTAATGTGCTTGGTCATTGGGAGTTGTCTGTTCAAGTGGCTGATGCTACCCGTGTGAACTTGGTGGTAATAGGAAGTGAAAATGCCACTCCTTGTTAGCATTGCCCAGGCAATTCTACACTTGGGCGTCCGCCACCTAAGCAAGCTCCTCCTTGAATCAGAAACCAACAGAACATTCTGCTTCTTATTAAAGCTGAACGTTGGGGGAATCTGAGGTGCCTTCACCCCAACTGGTCAATCCAGGGATAGGGAATTCATACAAAACAGCACAGATTCACTCAGTGCCTACTATGTACCAGGCGGACATAGCAGGCAGGATATTTCCGCCTTCAAGGAGTTGAAGAGTCTCCCAGAGAGTCAGTAAGTGAAGATGCAATTATAAAACAATTCGATAGAACTCAAGCAGGCGGGACTGTCTCCAGAGAATTCCTGAGCCTGGAGGATGAACACGCAGGAGGAATGTGGGAGCCCCCCAGGCGAAAGCCAGGAGGACCATGACACAAAACAGCACCGGAGGCTATTTCTGGAAACCTGTATCACCCTATTATACGGGTCCTTCTCTTTTTCTCCCCTTGTTCCTGCCTCTGGTCTGTGATTCTCCCTGACGGAGTTGTTGATCAGCTACAAGGGGACTGATGGCAAATTCATAAAATTCACTGCAGTTCTGAGTGTTTTGATCAGCTGTCTCTTCCCCACCAGATTTCTCTTTTAAAAAGAGGGATACACACAGACACACACACACAAACACAAATTAAAAAATATATACATGTAAGCCCACAGACTACCAACTAATTTCTCATTTCTCTTATCTTTTTAGCCTGCCCTGGAGTCAATGCAGATAAAACCAATTCAACTATGCAAGCTGGGCCACGTTTTCACGGGCCAAACAAAAGAACCATACAGGGAATTAAATAAGAAATCTATAGAATTCTGCTATTTGAAGAAACTTCCAGATCCTTTTTATTGTGAATTTCTGAAATTCAAAATGATGTACATACACATGAAATTACAAAGAGGTTAAGGAGTTTTTCATTCTTCCCAGAAACAATACTGCTTTTCACCCATGGCTCCATGAGTTCAGGTTAGGGTTTAATTCTACATGGCAGAACTTTGTTTTAATAGGGAAATATTTTCTCTTGTATTTCAAAATGAACCAGCCACAAGGTGACATCAACAGAACATATAAGTCTTCAGTGCTGTTTTCATAACACCTTTTGTGAACGCTGCATTCATTTTCAACATTAATACTGGGAAGACTGGCCAGATTCATAATACAGCTCTGTGGAAAATTCCTTTGGGAGGTGGACTGACCTTTTGTTTTTCATTTCAGTTATTATGGCTTTAAGGCAGCACTGATGGCCTGCTTTGACTTGGTCAATAAGTATTATTTCTTTCACATATAATTAACACAGGGCACTGTATTTTTCTATCTGCTCTTCTACTCTGCAATAAAATTTAATATAGACTGGTCAAGGGAAAGTATCACTCACATTTAATATTCTTAATTACATGTCAGTGTCTACTTGTGTGAAAAATGAGCAAAACCACATCTTGTTTTAAAAGAAATCAGGGGCGCCTGGGTGGCTCAGTTGGTTAAGCGACTGCCTTCGGCTCAGGTCATGATCCTGGAGTCCCGGGATCGAGTCCCGCATCGGGCTCCCTGCTCTGCAGGGAGCCTGCTTCTCCCTCTGACCCTCCCCCCTCTCATGTGCTCTCTGTCTCTCTCATTCTCTCTGTCTCAGATAAATAAATAAAATCTTTAAAAAAAAAAAAAAAGAAAGAAATCAGAAAGTCTCAACTTACGGTGCATTACCCTAGCCTTTTTCCTGTGTATCGATGATTATAAAACATCTAGCTTTCTTAATCTAGCTGACTGAATAAGGCAATGCCATACCCCACCCGGATTACTAATCAACAACTAGAAAGGACAGAGTCTTACGGGGCCCAAGGTGAAGGAACGTGAATCCAAAGAAGTAATGCTGGGAAATTCTGGATCTCAGAGTAAGCAGAAGAAAGGAAAATTAGCCAGTGCCATGATTTTTAATCCATTTATGTATCACTACAGAAGTTTCTTGACCTTCCTGGATTTTATCTTATCACCTTCCCAAATTTGTTACTGTCAGGTACCAGATGCCCGGGAAGAACAGTGAGGTGTCTTCTCCAAACCCCAATCCCTACCAGCAATTTAGAGAAAAGGTAAATAAGATCAGCCTTTGCGATTATAACCAACACATATAAGGTTAGGGTGGAGATATGCAAAGTAACCGCCAAGGGGATAGGACAGTACCTAAGCCTGCAAGACAAGGTGCCTTGTAGTAGAGGGAGCAAAAGGAGCTTAGAAGAAGGAGTCACCAAGACAGGTGACAATCATGTAGCCTTCTCAAGTACATTTTTGGCTGGAGGGGTGATGGGACATGGACACGTAGGCTCTGAGACACTGAATGCCTAAAGACCATAACTTGCTGGCTCAGGTTCCATTCTCATCAAAGCTTCTTACGAAGCTGGACTTTTGACTCTAAAAAGAAATACATGTTTCTCAGGCTTGTTATCATTTATTTGCTTGTCAGTGACATTTCTTATTGTTAAAAAACAAGTTGGCACTCTCGTTTACATTGAGTTTATTTCTCTCAATAACTCAATGCTCCTAAGAATGATCAGCTCTGATCAGCCCTTACCCTCAGGCTAAGGGTAAGGAGTTTCTGTGTGTGCAGAAGTGCTGGCTTGATCCTGCACCACATGAGTCCACAGGTGGAACAGACTTTGAAATCCATCTGGGTGTCCCAGTGGCCTTCCCTGATCACCCCTTCCTTTTCAAAATACCCACAGAACGAGTCTTTCTACAGATTACCTCTGTGTTCAAAATCCCAAGATTGATTTCTACTGCTTATAACTCAAGTTAAAAAACTTGGGTCTGGCTTTCAGCCTGGAAAATATTTCCCCACACTCCCTATGTGCTTGGGTTTCCCGCTGTGTTTATTCTCATCTTTCATCAAACTGGGCTAAAGTACCTTTACTTATGCACTCCTTGCTTAGAATTACATTCTTGTTCCTCACACAGTTCATTAAAACTCCACCCCATTCCTCCAAGTGCAATTCAAGTTCCATTTTTTTCCAAGAAACCTTGCCTAAGATTCCAGCATGGATTTCTCCTTTCACTAGATTCCAGAAACAGGTATGGTCAGTACCACATGACTTTCACTTCATTATACTCCAGTCTTGTATTAATGTGTTAATTGCTCCACATGTGTTATTGTTGCCTACCCAGCTTGCAATTTCTCTGGGAAAGATGGAAATACAACCCACCAAAGAACTGGTAAACTCTACAGGGCAGGCTGTGCCCTTCTGAGAATTCTTTGATAGCCCCCATAATAACTGAGCAGTAAATCTTGTAAATACTGTAAACCAGCAAGAAATATTGTCAATGAATAGATTTTTTGAAAAGCTGAAGATACATAAAGCACAAACAGCTTTAAAAAACCATTTGTTCGTTTAACACATTTGTATTTATTTTATACTTCACACAAGATTCTATAGTTTCTCCCAGTAAATGAATGCTAAATAAGCATCTTTGGGTTTATATTTCTTAGCCCCATCTCTGAAACTATTACTTAAAAGTATCTTTAGTTGTCCTATGACTCTTTTCAGAACATCTCTAAGCTGTACTAATAATTAAAAATGTTTTCACATTTCAAAATTGAGTTCCCAAAATTAAGTTTTTCATTTTGTACCCATATAAAGTTCTGAGGAAATGTTTCTTTCTTCTTCTTTTTTAAGGTTTATTAGGCTGGTCTAAAGGAAGCAAGATTTATCAATAATTTAATCAGGCCTCTTTGAAATGTTGATGCTGGGACTGTTAAAGCAAATTAACAGACTGATGGATTTTACCTTGGGATTCAAAGAAGCTGGAGACTGGAGTGGATCCCATAATACTCTCAGCATCCAACGCCTGGCCCAATAGGTAACCGCTGAACAGACAAATGATTTTGGCGTGCTGCCTGTGAAGGTATCCTTAAAAGCAGTTGACTAAATAAAGCAATGACTTTTTTAATTTAAAAAAAGAAAATCCTCAATTCCTAAAATGAGCACCTATGAATATATAGTTTCAAAACCTCCCCTGGGGATACTGCTCTGAACTATGGCAAAGGAAAGTTAAGACACAAGACACGTGGTGTACACGTAATGAGAAAGTTGATAGATGCAGTTTTTAAGTTTTCATCAGCAAAGAATAATTGGTATTAAGTCTGAAGTTTCAAAGTTAAAACATTTAAAAGTTACTTAAACATCACACTGCTGGATGAGAAGACATACTATTTAATTCTCTTCCAAAATCTCCAAATTAAAGAATGACACAGAGATGATTATTTTTAAGAATTTGATTTAAAACAAAAAAGGAGGATGGGTTCACTTTATATTTCCTCAAAGAAGGCCAGCTGATTACAGCTTCTATTTCTAAAATTTTTGTACCATGACTTAGGAATATGAACATTATACTATTGTTGGACATGCAGTAAACCCTTCCCTTTTATTACAACTATCGTGACAAAGCTTCCTTAATTGACTTAGTAAGGCAATGTCATACCCCACCCGGATTACTAATCAACAACTAGAAAGGACAGAGTCTTACGGGGCCCTTTGTGACCACTTCTCTTGAAAAAGGGCTTAATCGCTTCAATATTGAATTTGCAGATAATTGAGGGCAAATGTCTTTTATTTCTATTTGTTAAAAGCTCATAAATGTTTATATAAATATTTTAGGTCATACTCATGGTAGTAAAAGCAAAACCCATTAAAATAGTTACTCCTATAGGAAAAAAAGTACCCGGTAACTTTTCAAGTATCAGTGTCATTTTCCTAGGTCAAAGTTCATAAACAGAACTGATAACGAAGATGTTCCCAAGTGACCTCCTTGTAATGAGTTTCATATCAAGCTATTTATTTTCCTTTACCTGGTCACACACTATACCTCAAGCTATCTATATAGCCGATGCCCATGTGGGCAGAGAAGAGGCAATTTCAACCCTTTATTAAATCCCATTTCATGCATCTTGGAGAAATCCAAATGTATGTGAGAAAAAAACATCACAGAGACAAGATTTCTTGCCAACATACTTCTAGTAGTGAAATTAACAGCATCCCCCAACCTCTCTGTAAGCTCACAGGCAAATGTCAAAAGCAAAGAAAGGCTTTGTGTTGGAATTGTCATACAGTTCTCACTTGCTCCTGCTCTATTCTCCGGTCCCTGGCTGTGAAATTTCCTTCCAGCGAAGACTTGAACACACCCTCCAACTCTGGGGCTGCTTCAGGTTTCACCTCTATGTTAGTCACCCCTATGTGATGCAAAGAAGTACAGCGAATACAACAATACTGGTGCTTTCTTCTCTGACCTAAGAATATAAATTACAAGGATGGAGACTGTTTATAAAAAAGAGTGGGAAACTTTCAAAGTTAGCAGTTGGCCAAGAGAAGCATGTCTAGCTAATCTAAATTCCCAACCGGAATGCCTTAGGTTTCACAGGTACATTACAATGCATTAGGAATATTGCAAGGATTTCTTGGCAGTCTGGATTTCAAGATGTTTGAGCGGAGCCCTGCTGTTTTGGGAAAATGCAACAGCTGCATTTGAGACTGTAGGAATAGAGAATTATGTAAGGCACTGCAGAGTAGGTGAGACCAAATGTTTCTGCGAACGGCACTCACACTTCAGCACACTGGAACCAGTAAGGGCAGCCTCGGGCTCGCCAACAAAGCGCACACACATGCGAGGGGAGAGAGACAGAGGTGGCTGGCTCAGGCTTTCTCTCTGCTCTTTCAAAGGAGGGTGGGGGGGAAGGAGGGGAGGGAAGGCAAAGTACCGTCTTGTCCAGGCACTGAAGGCAGTTATAAGGCTTGCAGCAGCAGTGGCCCATCCCGGCAGGCTGGCTGGCAAGGGGCCCTCCTTCATTCAACGTGTCAGCGGGTAATTCCTAAGGCGAGGTAATGGCTCAGGCGAGAGGGGTGCGCCGCCGGGAGCTGTCACAACTTCCATGTGGTCCCCTCGTCTACCTTATTTCTCCTAATAACTTCAGGAATCCGGAGCCGGAGGAACGGGAGGAGGAGCGCCGCGCGGCCGCGTTAGGATCCTGCTGCGGGGAGGGGCAGGGCGGGAGCCAGGGAGGGAGGGACAGACAGGCGGCAGGGAGGGTCACTTTGCCACGGGAATCCTCAGAGAGAGGCAAATCAATAGTCGCATAACAATCGAGCATTGCCCAGTGCCAGCTCCCTAGGAGGCGAGCAGCCCGCCCTGCCCGGGCGCCGTGGCCGCTCCCACCCTCCCCCGAGTGCGGATGCGCCTCTGCACGCCGCAGGCACGCCTGGGGAGGACGCAGGAAACACAAAAGAAGAGCCTGGGCTTCCAGGGGTAGTCTGGGCTGAGCCCTACGGCAGGGGCCCGAGGGACTTGGCTCTGCTCAGATACTGGCTCTCTACGTTCCTGAGAAGTACAAATATCTACAGGCGTGAAGTATATGGTCTTTCCTCCACGTAACTCCTCCCCTGGGTACTGGTTGCTGCTGGGGACCACCAATGGCTCATTTTCAAATTGGTGTGCCATGAACAAATTTGCCCTATCTGATGGTATCTTTGTAATTGAGATGTAATTGTGGAATCGCTTGCCGAGGCTGACAGGCAGAAACCATTCAAGTGGCTTAAGTAATTAAAACTGGGGTTTGGGGCAGATCTTTCTCCTGGGCATATTTGCATAAAAGCCTTAGCGGACTTGATCTTTCTAGGCAATTAGTAATTTTTCAAACAGTTAAAAATCAGAAAGAGAAGGGGATGAAGGCAAAAGTTTGTTTTTTTTTTCCCCAAAAGAGATGTGGTATTTAAAAATATACTTATGTAATCTTAAAATAAAAGAGGCAGATGTTTACGAGGTTAACTTTGTATTTCCTGGTAACTCAAAGGAGAAATCCTGCAATGTACACCTGCAGAAATATACAATTACATCTTTGCCCACTAAATTTGCCTAAGACTATAAGCAGACAATAGTTGTAAAAATTAGATAATTTTACTAACCTGAGATCTTCTAAGGAGGTTTTAATTAAGGAGCACAGGCTATTTCAATTTGCTTGGAGAGAGGACAAGGATATTTGGTGATCAAATACGAACAGACTGAAACGTGTGCCCTAAACTTGAAAAAATAAGCTCAAATCTTTCTTCAAAGCTAACCGGTAAACACTTGTTTATCAACCACATTCAAAAAACAAACAAACAAACAAAAAATACCTAACAAGTAACTTAGCCCAATTCTTCAGGAAGACAACATGGCTGTACCTACCACAATTGTATGCATGTATGTTTTAAATTAAATTCCTATCAAAATTTTAAATGTACATCTATCCTACAATAATACTCATGTAAATATGCAAGGGTATATGCATAAGGATATTCCATTTAGCACTATTTGTAACAGCATAAAAATGGGAAACATCCTAGGTATCCAACACCTTGGATAAGGTGTTGAGGAGATAAACTTTTTTTTTTTTAAAGATTTTTTATTTATTTATTTGAGACAGAGAGAATGAGAGAGACAGAGAGCACATGAGAGGGGGGAGGGTCAGAGGGAGAAGCAGGCTCCCTGCCGAGCAGGGACCCCGATGCGGGACTCGATCCCGGGACTCCAGGATCATGACCTGAGCCGAAGGCAGTCGCTTAACCAACTGAGCCACCCAGGCGCCCCGAGGAGATAAACTTTTATAAAACACAAAGCCAAACTACACACATAGACACATTTGTATATGTCCAGAAGAAAGCTTCTGGGAAAATGCACACTGTTCATATAAGAACATCCTACCCTTGGGGAATGGGAAATAGGAGTAAGGGAGCAAATTTTGACTTTTTTTACCCTCTTGCAAGCATGTGAGATTAAAAAAAAATTAATTTATTAATTTTTTATTGTTTGAAAATAAAGTGTCCTGGTGGAACACAGCCCAGGCTCGAGAGCTATACCTGGGACTTTTGAAACCTTAGGAGAAGACCTTTATATTGCAAGAAGTAGTGCCTTGGTGCACCCATGTTCACAGGAGCCCAAAGGTGGGAACAACCCAAGTGTCCACTGACTGATGAATGGACAAGATGTGGTCTAGCCATACAGTGGAATATTATTCAGCCTTAAAAAGGAGGGACATTCTGACATGTGCTTCTGCATGGATGAAACTTGGGGACATTAAGTGAAGTAAGCCAGTCACAAAAAGACAAAGAGACTGTATGATTCCACTTACAGGAGGTACCCAGAGCAGTCAAATCCATGGAGACAGAAAGTAGAATTGTGGTTGCTAGGGACCAGGGGCATATTTGCAAGATAAAAAGAATCCTAGAGGGACCCCTGGGTGGGTCAGTAGGTTGAATGTCTGCCTTTCCTCAGGTCATGAGCCCAGGGCCTGGGGTTGAGCCTCGCATCAGGCTCCCTGCTCTGCGGGAAGCCTGCTTCTCCCTCTCCCGCTCCCCCTGCTTGTGTTCCCTCTCTTGCATGTTCTCTCTCTGACAAATAAATAAATAAATAAATAAAATCTTTAAAAAAAAAAAAAAGAATCCTAGAGATTGGTTGCACATAACGCGAATGTATGGAATGCCCCTGAACTCATGTCCACTTAAATGGTTAAATGGTGAATTTTATGTCATGTGTATTTTAACCACAATTATAAATTAAAAACAAAACAAAACAAAAACTGGTGGCTTGCATTCTACCTGGAGACAGACAGTCCTTGCACAAAAGGTATCTATCTGATCAAGACAAGGTAGAGCAAAGCCCCTGCTGTAGAAGGAGCCAGCAGGATGGGGGAGGTGCTAAGAAGAGCCACCCATAATGTACTTCTTCCCACAGTAATGTAAAGCATTCTTTCTTTGGCACGATTGTCTTTCTGCCCCTTAGGAAACTTTCTTTCTCAATTAGAATGTAGATTGCACCTTACTAGAAAATTACTTCTTGTTCTTGGATGATGCATGGGCATGTTTGTGTACCCAGTGGCCCACGGGAGAGTAGGGTGGGATACAGGAGGCTGCGCAAGAAAGCCAGGATTCAGATCCCCCCTCCCTTTTTTTTATTCAACAGCGTATTATTTTCAATATTTACTAATAGGAGATATTTAAAACCACTCTACTTTTTAATTTGCATTTCTTTGGGAGAGTTACTTGTTTATCAGCAATCTGCATTTTCTCTTTTTTGAATTATCTATCTATAGTCTTTGCCCATTGGTATCCTAGGGCTTTTTAAGTTATTTCTGTCAAGCTTCCTGAATTTTCTTTTTTCTTCATTTCAGAGGTAGAATTTAGTGATCATCAGTTGCATATAACACCCAGGGCTCATTACATCAAGTGCCCTCCAGCTTCCCTTCTTGTGCAGAAGGCTGCAAGGGCACAGGACTGGGGGTGGCCCAGCCCATCCTATGCGGTGTTGCTGAGATCGCACATGTGGTAAGATCTCAATGCAAAGAACCCAGATTTTGAGAGACGCACCCATGTCCTAGAATTGTGCCATGTCTCTTTCCTTACGAGTTAAAAAGCTTGAAACCTACTCAAAAATAGAGGGATAAATACAAAGGATGTTCATATACCCATTTCTAGTTTCAACGGTGGTCAAGATTTTGGCACATTTGCCCCTTTTTTCCTTCTTCTTTTTTTTTTAATGCATCCATCACCCAGATTCAGCAATTATGGAGATTTTATCACTTTATATTTTCATGTGCCCCTTTGATTTTCTTTGTTATTTTTTTAAACATTTTTTAAGAGATTTATTTTTATTATTATTTTTAATTAGCATATAATGTATTATTTGTTTCAGGGGTACTGGTCTGTGATTCAACGGTCTTGCACAGTTCACAGCGCTCACCATAGCGCATACCCTCCCCAGGGTCCATCACCCAGCCACCCCATCCCTCCCACCCCCCTCCACTCCAGTATTTTGAAGCAAACCCTACACACTTTATTATGCATTGCTAAAAATTATGAACATTTTTATATAATCACAATGCCATTAAAACACCAAACAAACTGACAATATATCCTTGGCATCTAATGACTACTTTGTAACAAAATTTTCCCGATTTCTCAAATTATTTTACAGTTGGTTTTCTTGAGTTAGGACTCGAAGTAGGTCCACATACTACGTTTGGTGTTGTCTCTTAGACCTCATTTGTCAACCTCAGTGCCCACCCCTCCCCTCCCTTTCTCCCCCGGCCATTGTCTTGCTCAGAAACTGGGTTGGCTGACTTGTAGAATGTCCCACATTCTGGTTTTGCCTCTTTGCTTCCTTTGTAATGCCATTTCACTTGTTCCTACATCCCTGAAATGAAATGTTCTGGATGAGATGAAATGAAATGCGGCTGGATGAGATTGAGGTTTAATTTACTTGGGCAACAATACCTCAGCTGTGATGTTGTGCTATTACATCCCATCGGGAAGCACACAATGTCTGGCTGGCCCATTTTTAGTGAAGCTACAGTGAATCAGATGTAACAGCCTAACCTTCCCTTCTGTAAAGTTGCCCATCAACCTTGCCTCTGACGGTTTCATCTGTTAATTATTACCTGAAGCAATTATTTCACTGGGACTTACAACAGGATGTTCTGATTCCATCATTCTTCTGCATTTATTAGCTGGAATTTTTACATAAGAAAAAATTTTTCATCATCGACTAGGGTGACTTCAGCTCCCTGCAATACAGCTCATCTTGGATATTTCCTGCTTCAGATCTGGGACCAGCCATCCCCTCCATGAGCCCTGGTTCCTTCTAGTTGGGAATGAGAATTAGATACCAAAATCCAGGGCCTGGATTTGTTTGTTGCCTTTTGAGGGCTACCTGGTAGGAGAGGGATTTCCCTTGCAGGAAGTGATCCCTCCTACAGACAAAACGTCCTTAGAAGAGGTCACTGAAGAAATCAGGATGGGGCCCTGGGCTGGGGCCAGGAAATAACAGCTCCTTCCCTTGGGGCCTTTAGAAGTGGAAAAACACTCAGTGAAACTCACTTTGAGGGAGATAAACTGGACATATCACGCGGTGGCAAGCCCAGGGCTAGGGAGGGAGGTACCCTCCACCATAAAATTTTCTAAGGAGTCTCCAAAGTGCTTGAGTATCTGAAAAAAAGACTGAACTTCTTGAAGGCATACAGAATGTAAGTTTAGACTACTATAATTTGGCATAAAAGGAAGCTGTGACCTCATTGGCTGATGAAATCTGGGACATTTTGGTTCTCAATATTTTAAAAAGTTTGAGATGGTTTTAATTCTTTGCATATATTCTTGCACTGGAACAGGAAGGAGCATTTAGAAAAGTTAGAAGGTCTGTTGGTATATATCTTCAGAGAAAACCTTATAAATGCTCTATTTGGAGCAATAATTAATTTTTAAATTTTATTTATTTTTATTTTTTATTTTTAACCCAAGATTTTTATTTAACTATACTGTTTCAATTTTTATAACAATCATACACTACCCTTAAAATGAAAAATAAATTTGAAAACTTTTGAAAAATATTGTTACTATATACTATTACAGAGCCCTATAAAAACTGGGAAAATGTTTGTTTTTCATTTATTTTTATAGCTTTTAAAGTTTGACTTTAAAATTTTTTTTCCCTCTCTTTCTCTCTCTCTCTTTTTTTTTTTTTTTACTAATAATGAATCTTCACTGATCATTAACAGTTGCCACGCACTGTGATTAGGGCTTGCATTCAGCCACTCCTGTAACCCTCACAAAACAATGTGAGATAAGCCCTATTACCATCTGCATTTTGCAGACGAGAAAACGGAGGCTCAAAGATTGCACAACCTAACCTGTCAGGTGAACATAAAGCTATGAAATGATAGAGTGGGGTCTTCAACCCAGATCTGACTCCAAAGCTTCTGTCCTCAGCCCACTGTGTTTTACTCATTGCATTGCACTTGTTGAGTGCAATGCAATTTTTTTTATCTGCAAGCCCTACACAATTGCCAGTTTGTGTTATGTTTTAATCTAGATAAGGGATCTGAGCATATGAAATATAAAAGGAAATTCAAACACATTTATGAAATAAATATTTTCAGAACTTGGAACAAGAGCCTCTACTGTAGTTTGTTTTTTTTTTTTTAACATACATTTACAAACCAAGGCACAAATAACTTTAAACTGACATAGCAGAAACCATGTGCATAAGTCAGTGTTAAAATGTTCAATTTTATTATTTCTGTTTGTGTTCCTTAAAGTTGGACTTCCTTACCCATCTCCCACCCACAATCACCCCTGTCAGGCTCAATCTCCTGCTCAGACTTGACTCCCCTGTTCTGGTCCGGCCACCTCCCCTCCTCTGCCTGATCCTCCCATTTAGAGGGAATTTTCTCCCTGTCTGTGACATCCTGTCATTCTGTATACTTGCTCTTGCTAATGACATTCCGTTTCATGTGATAATCCTTCCCCCAAATATCACGGCCCCCTTGCTGTGCCTCACTTGCGTTCACACCCACAACACTAGCAATCTGCCTGGACAAGAGGTCCCAGAGACATTCCCTGGGTGATGCGGGATGGGACCTCGAAGGAGTCAAACCAGATAAAGGTGGCTTCCTGGCAGAGGCGTTTTGGTGTTTTGTGCAGTTTGTAAGCCATGGGGCCATTTGCAGGAGGTCGATGAGATAAAAAATGTATCACAGTCTCACTGTTTATTTCAAAAGAAAACCATGAAAAATGCTCATGAAAGAGCCTCTTACAGATTGTCAGGGCAACCATCTGTTTATTTTGGTTCCACTGTCTATGCCCCTCCTTTTCCCATGCATCTAAAATACGAGCTGGAGCTCTCACACTGGATTATAGCAAAGGGAATCGCCAGGAAAATATGCGTAGCTCTTACCAAACACAATCCATCTAGAGATTTAATGCGGTGAGACTGGGCTGAAAGGGAAAATACAAAACAGAAATCTTGAACTGGAAATGATAGGGGCTTACGATCATCTGCATACAGACAATAGATGCTCTGAAACACCTTTGATGTAATATCCAGGATTTAGAATATTAAAGGAATAATAATAAAAAAGAGACAAATGACATATATACTGTTCTGTTCTTAGAGACCTGTAAAAAGAGAGCCATAAAAATGGCATTTCCCAGTAATACCCAAGTAGGAAGGTTGCTACTTACGTAGGACAATCTTTTTCCCAGTCTGTTAGTTTTGGGCAGTAACCTTATTATTTTTTTTCTGTTAAGTCAGTGAGCAGGTTGACTACAAGAGAGGCATCCTCCTTAAGTTTCTGCATTATATCCAGAAGAAGTGACAAGTCTCTTAAGAGCAGTGAAATTCAAAATGATCTTTACTAGCTGGATCTTTACTAGGTTGGACATGATTGGATAACTGATGGGTAGAATCAGATACAGAGATGGGAAGTAGTTGGCAAAGCCCCAATGTGCATCTGTTTATCTGACCCATATTAGATGAGAAGGTTGATCCCAGTGGACATAGAGCTGAACCAACAATGTAGCTGCCATTATAAAAAAAAGGATGAAAGAATACGGACACTGGAGTGGTGTCTGTGACCGATCTAGTATTCATTCCAGTGCCCTAATCCTCCTTATTCTACTGTGGGGAAGCAGCAATCTCCCCAAGAACAGACTGGGACCACTGCAGGAAGGGGAGTAATGTGTCATTGATTTCAGCATATGGCTTCTTACCTTTGGTTAAGACTGGTGTCCCAGCTCTCAACCGGGTTAAGGTTCTTAGAGAAACCTCGATTCTTCCTTTGTAGCATTTCTAATCAAGGCAATTACATAGTTATCCCATCTGTTAAATATCTGTGTTCCTAGTAGGTCACAAGCTTCATGAGAGCAGTGACTGCATCTGCCTGTAAAGATGCAACTGTATCCTTATCACTTAGCACAGTGCCAGAGACACAGTAAGTACACTAAATGTTGAATAAATGCATTAAAGGTTGAGTGGATTTACCCTAGTTAAGTTGAAGAACTTCAGGATACAGAGACCCTGCTAATATGCAACAATACTGTTGCTCTAACATCTGGAGGGTATTTAAAATCTTTGAAGAACGGTAATCCTCAGGCCCAATGGCGCAGACATTGTCCAGCAAAGATGGAGAAATTGCTCTGGCATACACTTGAACTTTTCTTTTGCTTTGGAGCTCGGAAGAAGTACAAGATTTTAAGGTGCTGCTTTCCATTATTCCCTTTATAATATAAGAGTGGGGGAAAGCTGATTGCCACAACCACTTTACCATTTTCCCTCTCTTTTTTCCATTGATGATAAGACCCTGGCCATTTATCTGTGGGTTTATCACTAGATAACATTGTTAGCAATGCTCACTCTAGATTGCCCCATGGGCTCAAACCAATGATTCCACATAGCTTTTATTCTGCACCACATACCCAGATTTCCAAATATGCTAGTTGTGGGAATATCCCTGAAGTGGGAAGGAAATGGTAGGTGTCCCACAACTAGTGATTACATCTGATGTTTACAAAGAGCCTACACTTAACAGTGAAGGTGGCCACAGTTCTTTGCAAATAATGTAATGAACCATAATCTCACATATAATCCAGTGGCAAATCTTGTTTGCTCTACCTTAAAAATAGATTAAAAATCTGACCATCTCCTACTCCTCTGCTGTAAGTATCCTGGTCCAAGCTGCCATCATATTTCACTTGGATCATGGCAATAGCCTCCCAGTTGGTATTCCTGTACCTACTGTTGCCCCTACATCCAGTCTATTCTTAACATAGGAGTGAAAGTCAGAGTATGTCTCTTTCCTATCCTCTATCCTCCAGGGTCTTCTCTTCTCACTCAGAATGAAAGCCAAAGTCTTTTCAAGGCCCTTCATGAATTGGCCTTCTCTTACCTCTCTGATCTCACTATCTAGCCCTCTCTTTATCAGCACACTCCAGCCATGCTGGCCTTCTTGCTGTACCAGCAACATGTCAAGTATTTTCCCATGCTGGGCATCTTATTCCCATTGATCCTTATGCCTGGAAAACCCTTTTCCCAGATGCCTTACCTTGTTCCCTAACCGCTGTCACCTTGTCCATAAGCCCTGTTGGTAAGCCCTATGTACATTTACAACACACCTTCATCTACTCCAGTACTCCCTACGCCTTTTTCTCCTGATTTTTTTCTTCTCTGTGGCACTTACCACAACACGTTTATTTGTTTGTTGTTTATCTCCTTCTACCAGAATGCACTCCCAGTTAGGTTGGGATTTTGACATTCTGTCACTGTCGCATTCACCACTTTGAATGGTACTTACGAGGACTACTACTGAATAAATATTTATTGGGTTAATAAATAAATGAATGAAGGCTGAAAACTGACTCAAGTCAAAGAGAGAAAAGGTCAAAGGTACAAATAAATGTCTTTAGGAAAAGGGAGGAGGCACATTTTACTGATACGGTAGAGATAGAAAAAAGAGAAAGAAGAAAGACAACAGAATCTACCTATGTCCATATCTCCAAATATTTCTTCAAAATTGACAAGACAGAACACAAGGAAAAAATAGAATACATAAAGACCACATTCTTAGCATAATTTAAGAATACAGAATGCCTAGATCCAAGTGTGGTCTAACAAGAAGAAACTTGAAGGTATGCGTGATCTCAAGTGGTAGTGTTTGCAGTGAAGAGCTGCTGGGGAAGAAGAAAGGCACAAACAAAAGGAGAAATACCCTATGGGAATTAGGTGGTGAAGGGGAAAAGAAATTTAGGGGGAAATTTAGGGCTCTGCAAGATAAAGAGCATTCAAAAATCAAAGGACACACGTCCCTGTCTCCACTCACTCCCCCAAAACCATTCAAGAATCCGTACTTTGCTACACTGATGGAAGAGGGCATTAACCAGGCATTTTGAAAAGCAGCCCAATACTACAAAAATAAACAGAAAGCAATGAATAAGCAAATACAGAGTTTTTACAAATAATTTTAAGATCCAACCTACCTCCACTGATTTAATTTGCCTCTAAGAAAATAACCATGAAGCAGAAGAAAACTATAAAAGAACACTCAAAACGGAATTCAATATACAAAAAAATAGCATTTGGAGATATGAAAGAAAAGATTTTGAATGAGAAATACATGCACTAAGAACAGAAATGGACAAAGATCAGGAAATAATAAAAAGAGAGTTAGTAATTTCAAAATGGAAGAAAAGATAATATCTCAGAAATGAAGATTAAATTACAAGGTGCCCAAGATAAATTAAAATGAAAATTTAATAAGAAATATTTTGAAAAGTAGAAAAACAACTAAGAAAATAAAAATGAGAAAAGAAGTAAAATGGGTCATAGAGAAAATATTGAAATGGAAAACAGATAATACAGATTTAAGACTCACAGAATGAGACTCCTTGAAGAGAAAAAACAAAACAATGGAACAGGTCTAATACCTAAACACTACAGTGTAAGAAAACTTTCCAGAGAATTGAATCTTCATATTGAAAGGGCCCACTGGGTCGTGGGAAAACTAACCCAGATTTAGCAATTCTAAGATGTATCCTATTAAACCAATTAGAATTTAGAGATTAAAAAAAAAAAATCAAGACCTCTAGGTAAAAAGGGCAAATTAGCTATTAGATATTAGATATTCAACATATTTTCAAAGCAAGACAACAATGGAACAGCATTTGGAAATAAATAAACAAGGATGCCTGGGTGGATCAGTTGGTTAAATGCCCAACTCTTGATTTCGGTTCAGGTCATGATTTAAGGGTTGTGAGATCCAGCCCCACGTAGGGCTCCACACTGGGCTTGGAGCCTGCTTAAGACTCTCTCTCTCTCTCCCTCTCTCTCTGCACCCCCTCCCCACCGGCTCACACGTGCCTGTGACCGTGCACGCTCTCCCTCTATCTCAAAAATTAAAAATAAATAAATACATAAGGAATAAATAAACACAAAACAACTTAATTTTTTAAAAATGTGAAACAAAGATTTTCTAAAAAAATCAAGCTGTCCAAGTATCAAGGCTATAGGAAAAGTTGGAAAGACACAGGACATGAATCTTCCTTTAGGAATAGCCTAGAGCCTAGAGTATGAGTTTCATTAGACTAAGAAGTGACTGGAAAACTTTCAGCCAAAGAACTGATGTGAGCATTTATAAAGAGGGTTGTAGCTCTAAGCCAAAAACAAATGTGAGAGCAAGGTGGAAAAGTGATGTACAAATGCTATACCTCATAACAAACAGAAATAATACAACTAAAAACTGGTAAGGGGTGGAAGAGAGAATAAAGAAAGTAAAATAAGCTCATTGGTTGTCATGTAGACAATAGGTGGGAGTTAAGGATCTAGTTTTAAATGGCAAATCAGATGGTCAAAGGTTAACTAAGAAAACAAGGGACTATGGACATTCAAAATGGTGTAAGTATAAAGGTAACAACGAGAACAAAAATAAAATGATCCTAAATTCTATTCTTTAAAATTAAAGAAAATTAAAGAACCGTAGGGGCACCTGGGTGGCTCAGTTGGTTAAGTGTCAGACTCTTGGCTTCAGCTCAGGTAATAATCTTGGGGTTATGGCATGGGGCCCTGAGTTGGGCTCCATGCACAGCACAGAGTCTTGAGATTCTCTCTCCCTCTCCCACCTTCTTCCCACCACCCACTCACATGGTTGTATGCGTTCTCTCTCTCAAATAAATAAATAAATATCTTTAAAAAAAATTAAAGAAGTAACAACATGAATGGACCTTGAGGGTGTTACGTTAAATGAACTAAGTCGGACAGAAAAGACAAATATTGTATGATTTCACTTATATGTGGAATCTATAAAACAAAACAAAACAAAACAGAAACAGATTCAGAGATACAGGAAACAAATTGGTGGTTACCAGAGGGTGGAGGAGTTGGATGTGGGCAAAATAGGTGAAGGGGATTAAGAAGTACAAACTTCCACTTATAAAATAAATAATTTATGGGGATGCAATGTACGGCATATGGGATATAATCAATAATATTATAACTTTGTATGGTTATAGATGGCATCTAAACTAATTGTGGAGGCCATAAATTAAAGAGCAAAGAACACACATCTTTAGAAAAAGAAACAGAAAATATAACATAATACATGCAATTATAAAACATTGTGATAGAAATGAGATCTAATATATCAGCTACATTGATAATTAAAAGCAAAAACATCCTCAATTTTGCTTACAATGTAAGACCCAATTATATGCTATATCCACCAAATATATAAAACAAAATGATTCAGAAGAGCAAAATATAAGTGGATGGATAAAGGTATTCCAGGAAAATGGACACAATAAGAAAGCAGTAGTAGCAATCCTGATGTTCAACAAATAGGAATTCAAGCCTAAAAGTGTTAAACACAACAAAGAAGGGTACCTTTTATTGCTGAAAGCCAAGTATGCAGTGAAGATATAATACTTATGAATATCTATGCTCCAAAGAACACAACAACTAGATTTATGTAGGAGATTTACCACTCTTAGTTCAAGACAGATTAAGTGGACAAACAAAACAAAACAAAACATAATCAGTTAGGTAGGTCTTATATATTGCACTTTATATTTTGATGATATAAGTAAACATACCTTTTTATCAAGGGCTTTTGAACCATTCATAAAAACTGATCACAAAGAAAATGTCGGTAGGTTCCATGAATTAAAAATATTACAAACAAAACTCTCTGATCACAATGCAGTAGAAGTAGGAACTCCTAACCAATGAAATAAAAATAGAAATCATTAACCAAAACTAAAAACAAAAAGGTCATCTATCTGAAAAATTTAAAAATCCTCCTATGTGACAACTCTTAGATAACAGTAACAACACAAAGTGAAATCAAAGAGTTTTTTTTTTTTAACCACAAAAAACAAAAACACTAACATATGGGATACATTTAAAGCAGTTTTTGGAGAAAAACTCATAGCAGGAAATGCTTTCATAAGTAAAAAATAAAAGGGTGTAAATAAAAGGATGAATAAATACTTAGCTGAAAAAAACTAGCAAACAACAACAAAGTAGACCAAAAGAAAGAACAAGAAGGAAATAATAAAGGCAAAAGCAGAAATTAATGAAATAGAAAATAGGAAACGAGTAGACTTAATTGAAAAATGTGAACAAAATAGCAAATCACTAGCTAACCTGAACAATAAAAATAGGCGGGAAGCACAAATAAAATAAATAACAAAGAGTGAATGGAAAAAAGAATTAAAAGTCATAAGAGGCTTTGTTACAGACCTCTATACAAATACATTTGCAATCTTACATTAAATTTATAATTTTCTGGGGCGCCTGGGTGGCTCAGTTGTTAAGTGTCTGTCTTCGGCTCAGTTCATGATCCCAGGGTCCTGGGCTCGAGCCTCACATCAGGCTCCCTGCTCAGCGGGAAGCTTGCTTCTCCCTCTCCCACTCCCCCTGCTTGTGTTCCCTCTCTCGCTGTCTCTCTCTGTCAAATAAATAAATAAAATCTTAAAAAAAAACCTGTAATTTTCTTTTTTTAAGATTTTATTTATTTCTCAGAGAGAGAAAGAGAGCACACGCAGGGGGAGGGGAAGAGGCAGAGGGAGAAGCAGGCTCCCCGCAGAGGAAGGAGCCCAATGTAGGACTTGATCCCAGGGTCCTGGGATCATGACCTGAGCCAAAGGCAGATGCTTAAATGACTGAGCCATCCAGGCATCCCTAAATCTATAATTTTCTAAAGAAACTTAGGTTACCAGAATTGAGCCTATCAGAGAGAGAGAAAAGATTTAAATGGACCAAATTTCCACAGAAGATACAGAGACAATTATTAAAGAAGTGCCACACACAAAGAAGCATCAGGCCCCTGGTCTTCTACCAAACCTTCAACAATCAGATAGTTCTAGTGTTCTATATATTGCTCTAGAACACTGAAGATTATGGCAGGCAGAATATTGCCTCTCTTCCCCCATAAGATGTATTTAAATCCCAAAGACCTATGACTATGTCAATATACATGGCAGAGGAATTAAGGTTGCAGGTAGAATTAAGATTGCTAATCAGCGGACCTGGAAGTAGGGAGATTATCCTGGATAATCCAGAAGAGCCAATGCAATTAAAAGAGTCCTTAAATGTGGAAGAGGGAGGCAGGACAGTCAGCATCAGAGAGATGTGATGAGAGAAAAACTAGATCCTGTTGGCTTTGAAAATGGAAGGAAGCCATGAACCAAGGAACATGAGGGAGGCTCCTTTCGGTTCCAACAGACATTCTCTAGTACAGCACATGCCATTGGATAGAGTTCTTGTCTCAGGCAGTGGTTACATTTTTTGGGACTGTTGGGGGGGGGGGGGTACCAAGCATAGTGACTTAATCAAAAGGCACTCAAATATCATAGGTAACTCTTACATAGGTAGTTGTGATCAGAATTTGAAAAGAGTAACAAATCCATGCATGGATTTCATATTCAGAAATATGCAGAACTAAATGAAAAAGATACGATATTTACACACACACACACAAAATTATTTAAGTCCTGAATAAATGAGGTCAAGACTATTTTTTTTTTAAAGATTTTATTTATTTATTTGAGACAGAGAGAGCATGAGCAGGGTGAGGGGCAGAGGGAGAAGCAGATTCCCCACTGATCAGGACCTGGCCAGGACCCCAGGATCATGACCTGAGCCAAAGGCAGATGCTTAACCAACTGAGCCACCCAGGCTCCCTGACTATTTCTTATTCTTGAGTAAATGACCCTATATTGTAAAGATGTTGATTTCTTTCAAAGTAATCTATAAATCCAGTGCAATTAAAATTTAAATCCCAATGAGCTTTTTTTCAAGCTTGACAGTTATTTTAACAATTCAGCTGGTAGAAAAATGTATGAGAATAGCCATGAAAATTTGTTCAAAAATAATAATGATGAGAAAATGTTTGAGATCTCTCTCTCTCTCTCTCTCTATATATATATATGCACATACACGTGTTTGTGTGTGTTGTCCTGGCTCAGATATTGATAAGTCAATCAAAGGAACAAAAAGAGAGCCAGAAACAGAACCATGTATGCTTCAGAACTCAATAATATAATATAGATGGCATTTCAAATCCATGGTAAATGATGGAGTATTCAATCATTGCTGTTGAATCAATAGGCTACTTATGTAGAAAAACAAAAAGGTGAACCCTCTACCACAAATCATGTATCAAAATAAATTTCAATATGAAATTAAAACTATCAAGATATCAGAGGCAAATATATAATAGTATCATTATTAAACTTGGGGAAGGAGGGTCTTCCTAAGCATGAAATCAGACTTGTAAGCCATAAAGGGAATAATCTTAAATTTGACTACATAAAAAGCACAATCTTAGGGCACCTGGGTGGCTCGGTCAGTTAAGCGTTTGACTCTTGATTTTGGCTCAGGTCGTGATCTCCGGGTTGTGAGATTGAGCCTACTTTGGGCTCCGCACTGAGCGTGGAGCCTGCTTGAGATTCTCTCCCTCCCTCTCTCTCTGCCCCTCCCCCATCCCCTGCTGTCTGGTGTACACACACATTCTCCCCTAAAAAAATAAAAGCACAATCATATATGTTAAAAAACAGCATAACAAAGTGAAAAGAAATCTACAGATTGAAGAAAATATTTACAAGACATATGATAGGTAAAATGCTAATATCTTGGAGGGCACATGTTGTGATGAGCACTGGGTCTTATACACAACTAATGAATTGTTGAATGCTACATCAAAAACTAATGATGTACTATATGTTAGCTAACTGAACATAATAAAAAATGCTAATATCTCTAATATGTTATTTATCATAAATCAAGAAGCAAAAGACAGCCAGAGAGGGAAAAAGAGGAGCAGAGGATGAGGACATGCCCTATCTCCTTTGAATAATAGCAAAGAGCATAAGATTTGAAATTTTAAAAAGGTATACCCGTGCCTACTCTGCCAATGTACAATGTGTACCTCTAAATTACTAAGCATGCTATTTTTTGGGGAGAGAGTAAGCTTAATACTCTCTTAATAGGAATGAATGCAGTTTAGCCTTAATCCTGGCTATTGTTGACAAAGGGATATCCTATGACCCCCCCCACCCCATTCAGTACATGAAAGAAAAAAGGCCAGATTTCAGATTCCAGATTATAATCTGCTCTTATTAGATAATAAGTCTTTTCAGGTTATTAAACAAATGTCACAGTAATAACATCACATGATCTACTCTTTTCCAGAATCTTGGGTCTTTACCTCTTCATAATTTCTGTGCTGCCCAGAGATGTTCTTAAGGCCTCAAACACATTCATAAGTCCCTCAAATGCAAAGTCCACATCCTGTTTCTTCTTGATTTGCCCCCCACTGTTTTACTGTAGTTCCCCATTCATACTTCATACGTGCTGACCACTTGCTTACATACACATCCATTTCCAGATACAACATTCCTTCTTCCAGGTCAGACCTTCTTTCTGAGATTATTTTTTCTCATTTGGAAGTTCCTTTATTGAGAGCCAGTAGGTGGATAAATCTTTCAGTGTTTGTCTAAAAATGTCTGTTTTTCCCTCAATTTTTGAAAGACCGTTTCACTTGGGAGTACTATAGCAGGCTGATGGGTAATTTTTCCCAGCACTGTTTATTCTACTGTTCTCTGCTCTCAATCATTTCTAAGGAGTTAACTTTGCTTAACTGTTGCTCTTTTAGTAGATACTCCCTCCCCCTACCATGATTGCTATAACAATCTTCTGTTTGTTTTTTGTGTTCAGCAATTACACCACACAGTATTTAGGGAGTGAATTTATTTTATTTACTTTGAATCTTTTTTTTTTTTTGGTAAGTCTGAGGATTCATGTTACTTATTAATTCTGAAAAATCCTCTGTCATTATCATTTTCAATAATGCCTCTCCCAATTCCCTCTATTCCTTTTTTCTGGGATTCTCATGACATATGTTGGTCTATTTCATTCTATTCTGTGGCTCTTAAGCTCTTTGATATTTTCCATTTTTTGTCCTTTCAGGCTACATCCTATATGATTTTTTCAATCTGTAGTTCGTGAATTATCTGTTCCATAGAATTCCCCTATTAAGTTTCAATTATTATGTTTTCAAGTTTGAGAATTTCTACTTGATTCTTTGATAATTTTTGACAGTCTCTGAATCATATTTTGGATTCTGTCTCTTTTAAAACCACATAATATGCATACTTTTTTTGAACACTATTTATGATAATTTTAATATTGGAAATCTTCTGGATGTGGTTCTGTTGTTTGTTATTTCTGCTGACTTTAACATGAGACTTTGTGTGGATGTGTTTTGTGATTTTTAAAAATATTGTGTGCTCCTCTTTTTGGAACTCCATCCACAAGAATCCTTTGAGGCCTAGTTAGAGAATGCATTCCTCTTGCAAGATTTTGCTTTTATCCAGACCCCAGGTCATTTCAAATTTAAATTCTTGCCTTAACAGTTTTTTGAGATTAGGCAAATAGTATAATGAGAAACATGGGGCTGGCCAGTGGTCACAAATTATCAGGGCAAATTTTCAAATTTTTCTTTGTACTAGCATGATCTTTAAATTTCATTTTTTAAAATTATACAATATATCAAACACACAAGAAGTATGGCAAATAATACAACAGGGATGTGGACATATAATACGAAGATCAAATCAACAGTTTTTGTTTTATTTGATCCACTTTTTTTTTCTTTCGAATTTAAAACTGTTTCACAATTCTCTTTCTTTCTTGGAAAAATGTGTCAATTTGTATTAACAAAATATAACAATTATGTTCAAAGAGATTGAATACGTGAGCCAAGATAATGATTTTACTCGAATACACATAAACCGAAACTAGTTTAATTTATGAGTGGGATTAGGGGTTTAAATCAGGGCTTGAAGGGAATGGTACGCATTTGGAATAGTTGTCAAGAGAAACTGGAGGAGACGATGAAAACAAATAAAAGGTTGATAAGCAACAGCCCCGAGAGCACCACTGCGGTTGGAGGCTCACAACCATGAGCAACCATGTTGCAGAGTCCACGTACGACTGTGGAGTTTGCTTGGTGCATCTGGAAGAAGGACAAAGAGCTAGGGAACCCACAGGTAGAGTAGTTTACAGAAGTGCTTCTCAGATTTAAGGTAAATACAAATCCTGGTATCTTGTTAACATGCTGTATTTTGTAAAAAGGGAAATACCCAGATGTTCTGACAGATGTTGGCTACAAGGCCATAGTAGACACTGATACCTACTGTCCAGGTGCTGAGCACTATCATGCACCCCCCTGTTAGATTGGGAACATATGGGAGTCAGATAATTAATGGCATTGTGAACCAGGTTCAAATAAAAGTGGGTCCCCTGAGTCCATGGACCTCAGTGATTATTTCCTTAATTCATAAATGTACGATCAGAATGGATGTACTTAGCGATTAGCAGATCCCTCACATTGCTTCCTTTGCATGTAGAGTAAGAACTAGTGAAGGAGCAGCCCATAAAACTGTCACACCCAGAGTAAGGTAGTAAATTACAAATAGGACTGTATCCTAGAAGGAAGGGCAGAGGTTAGTGCCACTCTCAAAGACTTAAAGGATGCCAGGCTAGTGTTCCTCATCATATCCCCCATTTATTTTTTATTTTTTTTAAAGATTTTATTTATTTATTTGTCAGAGAGAGAGCATGCACAAGCAGGGGGAGCAGTGGGCAGAGGGAGAAGCAGGCTCCCCGCTGAGCAAGGAGCCTGATTCGGGACTCGATCCCAGGACTCTGGGATCATGACCTGAGCTGAAGGCAGGTGCTTAACTGACTGAGCCACCCAGGCGTCCCTCATGCCCCCCATTTAATTCACCAGTCTGGCCCCTGGAAAAAAACAGATGGATCATGGTGAAAGACACTGCCCCACCACAAACCTAACCAAACAGCAGGCTGAATACGCCTGGTGTGGTAATATTTACTAGAGCGGATGAACACAGATTCTGGTGTGTCCTATGTGGCTGTTAAGTTAGTCAAGGCAGTCCTCATGCCAATCAGAGCAAAGCAGTTAGCCCTCAATGGGATGAATAACATTACTCAGTGAAACCGTGCCCCAGGGCCATGATAGTTCTTCTGCTCACGGTCATAGTAAGGTCTGTGGACTTAGGCCATGTGAACATCTGCAGAATTGGTCCATTAAACTGATGAAATCATGTTAATCCAACTGGATGAGCAAAAAGTGGCAAGTACAGTGAAGGTCTTGTTAAGACACATGTGCTCCAGAAGGAAGTGATAAACTCTTCAAAGATACAGGGGGCCAACACATTGATAATGTTTTTAGGAGCCCAGTGGTCTATGGCAAGGCAGAACATTTCCTCCAAAGTAAAGGACAACTTATTGTATCTTGTACTTCCTAATGTTAGGAAAGAAATATAACCCTTGGTAAGCTGCTTCGCATTTTGGTGGCGGCATATTCCTCACTGAGAAATACTGGTGTGGCCCATTTATTAGGTGACATTCAAAGAGTTCTGGAGTTGGTCTTAGCCATAGTCCTAGCAGCTCTGCCATTTTCCTACCTGGCTTCCCTTACTCTCTTATGGGTTTTCTTGGCACACAATTCCCTGATAATTCATGTGCTCTCAGATCTGTGTCTCAGACTGCTTTTGGAGTACTCAACCTAAGACAAATTCATAGAAGGAATGAGGTAGCTACAGGTAAGCGGGGAGGGCTGGGTTTTATTTGATGGCCAAGGATTACAGCGACGAAAACAAACCATGGTTATAGGTGATTGGCCAAATGTACCCTAACTGGATGCAGATCTTGGACAGAGGCTGCCGTGATGGGCCTGGGTGAGGACTGCCTCCCAGTGAGTGAACAAGGCTGAAAACCTCATTCTGTTCCCTGGACACTGGCTTGTCATCTCCCCAGGAGTGTTTGGTTTTGGGAACTGCAGACATGCTGTACATATATTTGGAGAAAAGACTTCTCAACAAAGGTGCTGCAGCCCCTCCTCCAGCCCCATGTGGCTGACTTGGATTTCTTCCTTGGATTCCATGCAGACATGATGGTAGCTACATAATTTTGAATTTAAATTCATTTAAAAAATGTATCTAATACCGGGGCACCTGGGTGGCTCTGTCAGTTAAGCGTCCGCCTTCGGACTCAGGTCATGATCCCAGGATCCTGGCATTGAGCCCCGTATCGGGCTCCTGGCTCAGTGCTTCTCCCTCTCCCTCTGCCTCTCCCCCTGCTCATGCTCTCTCTCTCTGTCTCAAATGAATAAATAAAATCTTTAAAAAATATATATCTAATATCAAGCACTGTGATAGTCACAATCTTCACTCCTAATATTACATTTTTAAAATGTATGTTACAAATTGTATGGTGATTTGTAATAATTCTTTTCATGTCATTAATTCATTCAACAAATATTACTCTATGCTTTCTATACATCAGGCACTATTCTAGGCTAAACTAATAGTGACTGAGATTTTTTTCCACACAGCATTTTCCTATACAGATTTAAATGCCAGAGAACTGAAACATAATACACCAAGAGTTATTATATATTGATTGTAAGTTCTCTGTGTTTGTGTTTTTGAGTGTTTTGGGAGGTGGCACTCTTTCCTTCTTTGGATTATATTCTTCTAGACCAATGCAAACCATGCGACTGTGCTTTTAAAAAGTCTTTCATCATCTCTGCCAGTGTTCTGTCCCCCATGGGTGACTGAGTGACATCTTAACCACAACTGAGGACAAACACATAAAAATACAAGTTCCCAAGTCCACACACAATTATGATTAGTTTCATGAAGCTTGTAGAAACAAGACCCCAAGACTGTCTCAGCGTAGCTGGGTGCCATTTATTTCATTTCAAATCTGACAGCATGAGAGACAGACGAGGCTTTTTTCTCCTCTTCTCAGCTTTCCACTGATGAATTTTGCAGGGCCCCAATTTTAAAAAGATCTGAAAGACACCATATTTTGAAAGCACGACACGGCAATGTTTCCCCTACCTAATAAATATATTAATGAATTCTGACAAAAAGAGTTATGTTCCTGTCTTCTTAAAACAGCCATTTAAGCAAAACAAGTAGCATCCCCTGAAGGGTTTGTTAAGTACAGCATAGCCTAGTGGAGTGATGATAAATATGGATTTCAGGCATTCTGATTAATAATCCTGGCCCTGCCATGCATAAATGCTATGGATTTTCTTAGTAAAGCAAAACTCAGCTGGGACTCCATAGGTACCTTTTGAGCGAGGACACCCCACCTTCTCAACTGGCCCCATCCCCAAGTTTTCTCATCTCACTTAACAGCACCAAAATCACTCACCATCCAGACCAGGAACCAAGAAGACACCTCTGATTTCTCTTTGCCTTCACTGCCTCCCTGAAATCTAATCCACCCACACTGCTCCACCTTCAAAATATCTCCAAATTCACTTTTCACCACCTCCACCGTCATCCTGGTCCAAACCACCAGACCTCCTGCTTGGGTCATGTTCACCATCTCTAAACTGACCTCCCTGACTCCCCTCTGGTCTCCCCAGTCATTCTCCACAGAGCGGCCAGGGTGTTCTTTCAAACACATAAATCAGGTCATGCACTATCTACATGAAAACCACCCAGCAGCACTGACCACAGCAAGTAAGCCACTTGATGGATGATATGAGTCCTCCTTAATGCTTGAGCTTTATTTCCTTCTATTTGCCTTCTTATTCCTGGCATTCCAGCCACACCTTCTTGCTGTTTCTCAAACACCTCAAACCCATTATTGTCTCAGGACCTGTGCATTTCATGCTTCTTCTGACGGGAACATTCTTCCCTCCACATTTTCACAAGGTTGGCTCCTTCATAACATTCAAGTCACCTCTTCTTTGATTACCGCAAAGTAACCCACTCCGCCCCCAGATACTCCTTATACCATTACCCTGGCTTTATTGTCTTTGTAGCATTTATAATTATATGAAATTAGGTTATATGAAATTACATTATATTGTACATGTGTTTATGTCTTTCCCACTAGAAAACAAGGTCATGAGAACAGAAACTCTACCTTGGATCTCCAGAGCCTAGAATAATGCCTGGTATCTTGTAGGCATTCAGTAATATTTGTTGAATGCACGAATGATATGAAAAGAATCATTATAAAGTGCTATACAATTTGTACTGTACTTTAAAAAGTATAACATTAAAAATAAGATTGTGACTCTCACAGTGCTTAACAGAGATCTATTTTTTAAATCCAATTAAATTCAGGAAGAATGGATGGTATAGTTACATGTGCTCATTGTAGTATTGACCTTGTGGACAAAATCTAATGGGAACACAATCTGAGTCCCATCTTTGGTGTCATCCAAGAACCGTGTCCTTACCCCAGGTAGTGCCTGGGTCTTGGTGACTGGTTGGCTATATGACAAGGGAGGGGAGAACTCAACATCTCACTGAGATTCTGAGTATAGCTAATAGGGAGACCAGCAAGCCCACCGGTAATAATTAGGAAGTTATGAATTACGTGAGTACCAATTTGGGAGAGAAGGTTAAGGTAAATTTTTCAAAGTTCTACTTGGTCTCCAGGAAATCGAGCAATAACATTTGTTCAAGGTCATTCCAGGGATTACCGTCAGAAAAGGAAAAAACAAAGGGCTATGGCCTTTGGACTCTCTGCTATTTTTCAGATCAAAGTTTGCCAAGCTGGGCAGTATTCTGGGCAGGCCTAGGGATCACTAGAAACTAAAACATATCAAAACAATAACAAAGGAATCTGGAAGTTTTGGTTGAATATAAGCTTGTTATCCCATCTTCTTCGTGCCTTTGCCTACAGCTGGCCCCCGAAAGAAGATGTGTGCAGTTACGTGACCTTCATTCATGCTTCCTTGAGGAATCCTGTAACTATCCTATGTATGGATTTCTCTAGTTCAGTCCATGAAAAGGAATAGACTTTTTTTTTCTTTTTTTGCTTAAAACCATTCTGGATTCCCCAGTATCAGATATCACTGCACAGATGATACACTTAAAACCATTTTTAAGTGTACAGCTCAGTGGCACTAAGCACATTCATATTGTCGTAAAACCACCACCATTATCTCTAGAACTTTTTCATCTTCCCAAAATGAAACTCTGTCCCCGTCAAACACCAACTCCCTAGGCCCTGGCAACCACCGTTCTATTTTCTATCTCTAAGAATGGACTACTCCAGGTACCTCATATATCCACTTCTCAGTTTTATCAATTGCTGAGCTAGGAATGTTTTAAAATGTCACTGCATCAAAACTCACATAAATGTACATCAAAAGTGTGAATTTTACTGTATGTAAAGGATTCCCCAATATATAAACCTGAATTAATGAAAATTCTTGCTTAATTTCCCCAGCACCAGGGTGGCCCAGAGAGGATGTGAGGTGAGTTGAGGACCTTTGTCTCAGCTGGATGTCCCTATGGTGTGGGGACTCAGCTCTGTTTTCCCAGCACTCTGCAGAGATCTCGAAGACCAAAAGTACACATGTGACAACAGGGATGAACTTGGGGGGGCATCATGCAGAGTGAAAAGAGCCAGATGCAAAAGGACAAACACTGTGTGATTCTACTCATATGAGGTACCTGCAGTAGTCAAATTCACGGGGACAGAGAAGAGAATGGTGGTTGCCAGGGGCTGGGGGAGGGGAAATGAGGAGTCAGAATTTAATGAGGACAGAGTTTCAGTTGGGGAAAATGAAACAGTTCTGGAGATGGATGGTGGTGAAGGTTGCACAACAGTGTACTTAACACAAGTGAATTATACGTTTAAAAATGGTCAAATGGTAGAGCGCTTGGGTGGCTCAGTTGGTTGGGCGACTGCCTTCGGCTCGGGTCATGATCCTGGAGTCCCTGGATCGAGTCCCGCATCGGGCTCCCTGCTCGGCAGGGAGTCTGCTTCTCCCTCTGACCCTAACCCCTCTCATGTGCTCTCTCTCATTCTCTCTCTCTCAAATAAATAAGTAAAATCTTTAAAAAAAATGGTCAAATGGTAAATTTTGTTTTATATTTTATTTTATTATTTACTATATTTATATTTCACAATAAAAAATTTAAAAAAGGATGGAGAGTGTGAAGAAGGTCCCTAAACCTCTCACGGGTACCCGCATTCTAGGATATTTCCCCCCAAAGCTGTCTGAAGATCAGACGTATCTAATTTAACCCTCCTGCTCACTACACACTGTATGTGACCACAGCAGAGTTCCTCTCACACCATCACCACAGCAGAGGGCTGGGGAGGGAGGTAGCCCTGGTATTGTGACACTTGTTTCAGGTGTAACCAAAGCCCTTGGGGCTCCACCAAGCCTGAAACCAACTGTCACTAGAATAGCTCTTCAGGAATTTCTCAAAAGTTAATATGGTAGAACCATCTGCAGTGGCTCTGCTACTGGCCAACAACTATTTCAGCCCAATAGGGACCCCAAAACATCTTTTCAGGCTCAATGTAAATGCATCTCACAAATCCACTGTTTGATCAATTGATCTGACTCACAAGCTACTCTTGACCCTCTCATAAACCCCTGACCCCTACACATACTTTGGATTAAACCTCTAACCCCACACATGATTCCCTACACTCTTCCAGGAGTTTCTATTTAAAAAAAAAAAAAAAGGAAAGAGTATTGCCAAAACAACCTTTGGTTTCTCCTTTCTACTGGTAAAAAGAAACGATGATTAAAACTCAGATCAATTTCAATGAGAACAGAGGCATCGAGTATGTAACTATGTGTATGGGATCTTAATAAGCTTAACTTACAGGTTGTCATTGCTATGAGAAAAAGAATGGGGTGAAGAGATGCAGCTGGCCCTTTTTAATGGCAGTAGGAAATATTGCTGGGGGCAAGATAACAACCTTGAGCAAGCTATATACAGTAAGACATAAAATATGGACCTGTCTTTTTCAGTTCAAATGGATGTAAGACCTGAGAATGTGCCATCAAAAATCAAACACCAATGGAGCCAAACTCAAATTTTACTCAGAGGTGATAATCCGATATAAGTCATTCATAAACCACATGTCCTAAGACATCCCCCGTATTTGCAATGCTGGCAAAGTTGGCTTAATTATTTTTCAATTTTAAAATAAAATGATCTGTAATGGGAAAGTCAGAACTGACTTTGATGATTATAAACAACAACCTTTGGAAAAATGTCTATTAATGTCTTCTGCCCTTTTTTTTTTAATTGGAGCATTCATTTTTGGGGTGTTTAGTTTTATAAGGTCTTCATATACTTTGCATACTAATGTCATTTGCAAATATCTTCTCCCATTCCATAGGTTGCCTTTTAGTTTTATTAATTGTTTCCTTCACTGTGCAGAAGTTTTTATCTTGATGAAACTTTATCTTTTTTGCTTTTGTTTCCCTTGCCTCTGGAGACATATCTAGTAAGAAGTTGCTATGGCCGATGTCAAAGAGATTACTGCCTATGTTTTCCTCTAGGATTTTAATGGTTTTATGTCTCACATTTAGGTCTTTAATCAATTTTGAATTAATTTTTGTGTATGGTGTAAGAAGTGGTCCAGTTTCATTCTCCTGCATGTTGCTGTCCAGTTTTCCCCACACCATCTGTTGAAGAGACTGTCATTTTGCCATTGGATAGTCTTTCTTGCTTTGTCAAAGATTAATTGACCACATAACTGTATGTTCATTTCTGGGTTTATTACGGGTTTTCTATTCTGTTCCATTGATCTATGTGTCTCTTTTTGTGCCATTCCCACACTGTTTTGATCACTACAGCTTTGTAATATAACTTGAAGTCTGGAATGCCTCCAGCTTTGCTTTTCTTTTTCAAGGTTGCCTTGGCTATTCGAGGTCTTTTGGGGTTCCATACAAATTTTAGGACTGTTTGTTCTGGCTCTGTGAAAAATGTTGTATATTTTTAAAAATTTAAATTCAATTAGCCAACATACAGTACATCATTAGTTTTTGATGTAGTGTTCAATGATTCATTAGTAGCTGTTGGTATTTTGATAAGAATTGCATTAAATGTGTAGATTGCTTTGGGCAGTATAGACATTTTAACAATCTTTGTTCCTCCGATTGATGAGCACGGAATGTCCTTCCATTTGTTTGTGTCTTCTTTAATTTCTTTCATCAGTGTTTTATAGTTTTCAGAGTACAGGTCTTTTACCTCTTTGGTTAGGTTTATTCCTACGTTATCTTATGGTTTTTGGTGCAATTGTGAATGAAATTGATTCCTTAATTTCTCTTTCTCTGCCTCATTATTGTTGTATAGAAATGTAAGATTTCTGTACGTTGGTTTTGTATCCTGTGACTTTACTGAATTCGTTTATCAGTTCTAGCAAAGTTTTATGGAAGTGTTGAATCGCTGAATTGTACACCTGAAACTGGTATTACACCGTATGTTAACTAACTGGAATTTAAATAAACTCTTAAAAAGTAAGCAACAACCTCAGTTTTTAGCTGTTTTGATAACTAAGAAGCCAAAATAAAATACGAATTAAATTCAAGCTCTCTGCATGTAGACAGAGGCAGACTTTAGATCCTAGAGAACAAAGACTATTCTCAGTAATCTCTTTGCCTGAGTAGATTACCAAGGAAGGCAACTAGATGCCATTTTGTTGGACTCCTATCTGTAGACATGCTGCATTTTACCAAATGGTCCTTCATCTTACCCAAAAAATTAATCAAGTAAACTTGATTATAATATATATGTAATATATAATAATGAGAAGTGAACAAAGCCAACCTTCCTGATCTTAATTTTTCCACTCGTGATATTAGCAAATTCACAGTAGCCTGTCACAGTGCTAAACTGAAGGTCAACTAAGGGAAATACACTGGGATTGAGAGTAGACCTGGAATGAGTTATAACCTCCCCATCTTGGCCGTCTGCCCAACCAGTGGGTGAATTTCACATAGGCTGGTGGAGTTGCGGGACAACCCATTTGGGCTTTGGGTGCTCAGAGCCACAGGGATGCAATTTCATAGGAGAGTATGACAAAGTTCTGTGCCCCGGTAAATGCATGCTCAGAGTGAAGCACTGATAACATCATACAGATGAGACATATATGTGCTATATATCGAGGTGTGACAGGTGAAGAGAGTTCCAATCTTAATATTAATAGGTGTAAGTATCACTAACAGGATTTTAAAATGCTAACTGCACCGATAGGACCTCAGTTCCCTAGACTGTGGAATGTACCATATTAGTCTCAGTAAATGGCATCATCAGCCACACAGCTAAGCAATCTGAAGCCAAGCTCTCCCTAAACACCTCTCCTAAGCAGCCCCAAGGCCAATTTTGTACCCAGTCCTACTGACTGCTACCACCCAAGTATCTCCTCATGTTATCTGCTTCTCCCGGCTCCACTGTCATCCAGGATGCTGTCACCTCTTGGATCCTCACTCTAACAGCCCCTCCCCCCACTGACCTCCCTGAATTCACTCTGTCCCCTCCATCCTCGGCTCACCCTCTGCAAGAGTAATCTTCATGGGCACACAAAGCTGATTGTTACACATCCCCTCCAAAGCCCAACCTGCTCTCTACTGTTCTTAGGATGGTACATCATGCATGTGACATCCCCACCATGCTCCTCTCTCCGGAGCCTCGTGGTCTCTTCTCTATCCATTTTTCATGCTTATGGTCCCACCAGCCTTCTCCCATCACAGGGGCTTTGTGCTGACACTCCTGCTGCTTAGGATATTCATCCTTTTCCCTCCTCACCTATGAAAAGGATCCTTCAGTTCTCAGTTCAATCTTTACTTCCTTAGAAGTAATTCCCTGCCTCTCTCTCCTAGGAGAGGTCACCTCTGCTCTTGTGTGTGCTCACTGTACCACGTGCCACTCCACTGGCCCACCCATTACAGTTCTGATCTTACACATATCTGTAAGTTCAGTGAATTTACTTATAACCTGTTACCCCCTCCCCGCCAGCTCCATCCCAGTGCCTATCATCCTGCCTAGCACACAGCAGGCTCTCAATAAATACCTGTGGAATGGAGAAATGAAAACGTCAAGATTCTAGGGCTTGAAATCTTCAAATCCTTGGAGTGGAAGGTCTATCAAGACACAAGTGGCAAGACTTAATAGCAAAAGGAGCTGGCCCAGAGCCCCTTCCCTCGGTATATGGAGGGAACAGTCCTATCAGGGATAGTGAGACTGATTTGCATATAGCTCTAAGCTCTGCCACGTATGCAGGAAAAAACTGCCATGCCTTTTCCATTTCTAAGACCTTTATTTAGAATGCAGGCTTACTGGAGTTACTCTCTTCTTAGGGGAGTAATTGGGTAGCTGGACTCAGTTGCTCAAGGATATGTTTATATGTACATACATCTGAAATGAATATAACACTCTATGTTAATTATATTTGAATAAAAAACTGTAGAAAAAATTCAACTCCTCATTAAAATTTGCTGACAAATATAAAGTGACAAAACCCCTCTCCCTGACCAAACTTTAGTCCAGCTCTTCTGAGCCCTCTTTATGACGAGGCTTCCGTGGGCCCTCTCTTCAGCCTGCCTAGCACCCTTTGGCCAGCAAGAATCATGCTTTATTAGTTTCCCAAGAATACCCCCACCCTGATATCTTATCACCTTCCACATCTGATCAAATTTCTCATCACACCCTTGATACCTGTTGGCCTTAGACTGCCTTCAGCCAAGAATCCTGTCAAGTTCACTTAGCAAGAATCCTCCTGCCCTTGATGTCTTCTCTTAGTAGTTTCCCATCCCCTGCCCCCTCACTCTGCTCCTAGACTATAAATTCCCAGCTACCTTTGTTGTATTTGGAATCAGTCCAGTCTCTTTCCCCTCTAGTGATAGTCATGACATCTATCACGATACTCCTGAATAAAATTGTCCTTACTGTTTTAACAAGTAGCAGAGCAAGTGTTTTTTGTTTTTGTTTTTGTTTTTTTCACAAAAGGAAAGCTTTACCTGGTGAGGGTCCTACACCTTGGTGTGTCCTTTCATTTGTTCATTCTACCCATTTGTTTATTCAAAGCATTCTAAGTAGGTAATTCTTTCATCCTTCTCACAATTAGTGAGCGCCCCGTGCAATAACAGGCTTCTTTATAAAATGAGCTGTATGTAGTGAAGTGGGGTACCCTGTCTGAGACCAAGTCTACCTTTCCCAGTGTGGAAAAGTGCTAGGAAGGATCTGATACAAAAGCTAAAATAATTATGACTTTCTTTGAACTGGTGGGAAACCAGTTCTTCTATTCTGGCAAACCAGGAAATGTCTCACTTTGGTTCATGCCTAGATGAGATGGCGTTGTGGGTGTTGGTGATTCTCTCGCTGATTGCTCTGGCACACAGCGGCTCTATCCTATAGTTCATTTGTCTCCAAGCTGGTGTGAACGGACAGACCAGTAAAGGGAGGACTCCAGCAATGGCCGGCAATAGGCACCCTGCACTAAAGACTTCAGTACTGGGGGATACTGGGACCCACTGCCAAGTGTGGATGTGATGGGGCAGGGAGCTAAAGGAATTCTCTATCCTCCCTTTTCTGGAGGGTAGAGGAAGACAGGTAAGAAAAGTTCTGTAGAAGGAAGCAATTGAAACCCTCTTGGTTATCCCTGACATCTCTACCTCCTACCCACTCTCTGCCTGGGAACTTGGGTAATAAGATCAGGGCAACTCAGTCATCTGTGAGTGTGGCACGTCCAGCACCCAGGGCCGCCCCACCATCAATGCTCAGAGGACGGGAACAGGCCCAAAGAGTTAGTCTAGGGGCCAGAGAGACATTGAAACCAAAAATGATCTTCTGGTTGGACCATAAAAGAACATGTGTTGGGAAAGCATTCTGATAGAATGACCTTGTGTTTCTTGAAAATGTTGACTCATTTTCAGCCTGCCTTATGGTGCTCCTAAGAATTTATCTCATCCTGATAAACTGTAGTCTGGAAGCCAGTGTTGGTCTTGTTCCCTCCTGGACACTGCAGCCCCAACAGCATGTCTGGCACACCTTTGACACAGAAGAAAAAAGTAAGGAATGGATGAATCTAACTGGAGTTGGGATTAAAATCTGGTCCCAACACAGTTGTTACAAAATGACACAGTGGTCCCCGCCCCCTAATTGTATTTTTAAAACTACAGATGTTTTTAGGCCCTTAGCACTACTTGAGCAGGAGTTGGAATCTGTTTTCAGCTGGAAATAAGTACGGTTAGAGGGCTTCAATGAAGACAGGCTGGTCACAGGAGCAGGGCTAGGAGCGTTGCTGGCTGGGATCCAAGCCTGGGGCTGCCATGTTTGACTGATTTGCAGACTGAGCAGAGGAGACTGTCTTGTGGAGGCACTGGCTGTGTGCAGTATGTGTCCCTAGAGTGATGTCAGCAGCTGTGGCTGGACAGGCCTCATGTACCCAAGCTGTTGTCAGGACTGAGATAAGAGAAAAGCCATAGAGAACATGATGCTCAGCAATCACAAATAGCAGAGGCCTTAATTTTAATGCGGCAGCTTTCAAGGAACCCAGACTATTAATGGACATGGGAATGCAGAATACAGTTTGAGCTTAGCTCCTCTCATCGACTGTTTGGATTCCCTCTCTATGGACTGGAACGGTCCCCAGAGTGTGAATGCACATGCAAAGTTCTGCATCTCAAGCAGAACTTGGGTTACAAAAATATGGTACTTTTATTGAGTGCGGACATAAGTCATGGTTACATCAGAAAGTTCAGATAATATCAGGAGTCTGATGAACACAGGATTTCCACTGGGCTTGGATAAGTAAATGGAACCCGTCATTACTTTGATTTGTTATCAAAAAAAGTCTCTTCCAGTAGAAGAGATGATTATTCTTTTGGCTGTCATATTTCCCTTGCTGTTTACCTCTCACAAAATATATTCATGCAAAGAGATGTTTTATAAATACACACAGATTATTTTTTCTCCTTCTTTGGGAATTTTGCTGTGGTACACTGAAAGAGTATGCCTTAGCTTAGAAGCATTTTTCAAAAAATGCAACCCATACTTGAGGTTTAATTATATACAATATAGGTCAACTTATTTTAAATGGGCCCCAAAGTGGCTGTCCCTGAACTACTTTGTATGTTTCCCACAAGTCAGTTTTCCTTTTACTGAGACAGACAGAGTGGACAGTTAGAAATTAAAGACCCAACACTTCCTCTCTGTACGTGGCCTGTAGAATATTTTCCAGGACAGTGTTAAGTTGAGGGACCTGGAAGTGCTATTCTGCTGGGCGCTGTGTCTCCTCTTCCGGCAGATTGGAAAGCAAGCCATCCTTCAGCACAGACCATGTCCACGGCTGGACCCCCCAACTCCGTTCCCAAATACACACCTTCTGACGGACTCGAAAGCCACAGGGGCCCCGCCACTTCTGACCCCTGAAAGAGGGGACAAAGACAGCAGGGCCGATGGGGCAGGAGTGCAAAGCTGAGAGCCCCAGAATGAGAAATCTTCTTTATACTGACGTACTTTTTATTCAAATCAGAAGACATTTTTCCATGTGTCTGAAAATTTGAGAAGGGCCACTTATGCGGTCTTTCCTTAGAAACATGTTTCTGTCTTGGTTCTGCAGCGCTGTGCATTTCCTCCCATGCAGCGTCTCTGGGTGTGATCACAGAGTCACCCCCAGTGGGCCCCCACACCCCATAGCTAGGACTGCGTGGAAATGGACATCATCTCCGTTAGGCCCTCATGCCGATTTTAAAGTATCATTTTTGCTAACTGCCTAAAGCCTTGCACGAGGAACAAAGATATATATAAATGTATACACACACTTAATTTTCATGTCATTTGAACTTGAGTTTGCCATTTGCAGTGAGTGATCTGTCCTTTCCTAAGACCAGAAGCCAATGAAATAGAAAGCCAATTCTAAGAATACACGTCTCATCTTCAAATACATCTCTGTGTTAAGTGGCTGGACTCTGTGATCCAAAAGCATCTAATGCACACACTGCACACTCTGGCCAGCCCGTCACCTTCCCGCTTGCCACCTCAGCGCTGGGTCCATTCTCTCATCTCTTGCTCACGTGGCTGTGTCACTGTCTTTTCTGCCACCTGGCCTTCAGCCTGCCAGGTGCCTCCCTTTTTCCAGGAAGCAGCCCCACTCATTTCCAGCATACACTGGCACTTGATAACTCATCACACACTGATTTACGCTTTCTCATTGTCATGTGCTCATGTAATGTCACAAATGAGGCCGGTTCTCTAAGTGAAGACTCTGTGTCTTACACGAAAGAAGAAGCTGTGTGGACCCAGACTCTGAAGGCCCACAGCAGGCACCGTGTCACTCCCTCACAAGGTAAATGTCAGACAAGGTGTCCCAGCCAAGGGTTTTTTTTTTTTTAAAGATTTTATTTATTTATTTGAGAGAGAGAGAATGAGAGAGAGAGAGAGCACATGAGAGGGGGGAGGGTCAGAAGGAGAAGCAGACTCCCCGCTGAGCAGGGAGCCCAATGTGGGACTCGATCCCAGGACCCCAGGATCATGACCTGAGCTGAAGGCAGTTGCTTAACCAACTGAGCCACCCAGGTGCCCCCCAGCCAAGGGTTTTAAAAGGGCTGGTTCTATTTAGCCTACTTGACATCTTCACCTGATGTTTCAGAAGCACCTCAAACTCTCCCTGTCTGACAGTCCAATTCATGAACCTCTGTGGAGACCACTTGTCTCTTCATTTCTACCTCAGTGAAGGGTACCCCCATTCACCTGTCTCTCCAGCCAGACATCTAGACCTCACCCCTGGCAGCTATCTCTTCTTTACCCCATTCCTTTTTTTTTTAGGCGGGGGAGAGGCAGAGGGAGAGGGAGAGAGAGAATCTTAAGCAGACATCACACCCAGCGCAGAGCCTGACATAGGGCTCGATCTCACGACCCTGAGATCATGACCTGAGCCGAGATGAAGAGCTGGATGCTTAACCAACTAAGCCACCCAGGCACCCCTACCCCATTCCAACTCATCACCACTCCCTACTCAACTTCCCTCCTAAACATCTCTCCAGCCATCCATAGACTTTTGTCACCACGCCCACCATGTTGGTCCCAGCCACCACCAGCCACTCCCATTTGGACTACTTCCATAGCCTCCTGTTTGGTCTCCCTGCGCATCTGTTCTCGAAATGTGAGTCTTCTCAGATCACTATGCGGAGACTTCCTTTTACTCTTAGATAAGGACCAGGATCTCCATCCCTGGTTAGGCTCTGGATGGTGTGTCCTGTCCACCACCTTCCCAGCCTCGGGCTCTACTGGCCTCCCCTGGCCTCCTTCCACTCTGTAGACCACCATGTCCCCTCCCCTCTGGGGTGATTTTTGCATGCAGCCACACTCCCCTCCCATCCCACCCCAATGCTGGCAATATTGTTCTCTGACCTCCTCCTTCAATCTCAGAGCTCACATCCCTCACCTCCCAGACTAGGTCAAAGACGCCACTACTGCTTTTTATATTAATTTCTGTGGCAACTTGATCCATCCTTCTACCAGAATCTGAGCTCTATGAGCACACAGACCATGTCTGCTTCATGCCCTATTGTATTCCTGGTACAAAGCACAGTTCCAGTTGGTCCAGAGCAGGCACTTGATGATTATTGTTTGAGTAAACAGTCATTGTCATGAAGTAGTAGTGTATTCAAGCCATGCTTACATATACTGTCTCAATTCACCCTCATAAGAGTCTTATTTTACAGATGAGGAAACAGAGAGAGGTTCTGTGAATCTCCCAGGTCACAGTGCTGATAAGGATCGGGGTTGAGTCAGGCTTTCTGATCCCCAATTCTGTGCTTTCTCTGCTGTGTTCTCTCACTTTTATCGTGTAAGTATCATTCTAAATGTAAACTACTAGGAGGCAGCAGAAGGCAGCAATGAATACAGGCTTTACTGTGAGAGTCAACTTGCTCCAGATCTCATCCTGTTCTGACTTACTTATGTGATTTCAGGCAAAGCAATTCATCTCTTACTAATGACAGTGCCCACCACAGGGTTGTGGGAAGAATTAAACAGGACTAGGTGCAGGGAGACCGTACACAAGTGCTTGGCCCATGGTAAGCACACATAAATGTTAGCTAAAGGGAATGATGAGGAAACAGTACAATAGTCCCTCTTAGTTCCAGTGCCTATAAGTAATTCCTATATTCTGGCAGGTTATTTTCCATCCTTAACTATGCTGTATGCTATAAACTCTGTAGCTTCTGATTATATAGTATCAAACCCCTTAGTTTCATTGCACTAGAAATTTTAGCCATTCTTCTTTGCTGGCCACAGTTGCAAACTTTCTCCTCGCTCAGTCTAGTCTACCTTATGTGCTCCAGATTTTTTTCCTGGCACAGAACTTCCACTCTGTTCCTCAAATCCAGCGGCCACCTGCATCTGGGCAGAAGCCCAGCAATCCGCCCCGTTAGGACCCTCGCTTCAGATTACCAGCAGCAGCAGAAAGGATTCTAGCCAGCTGCAAATTCTAATTTGTGTTCTTCCACCTCTTTCTTCCCTCGCTATGGTCAATCCTCCTAAAGCCAAGGCAGATTTTTCTTGAAGGGAATGAGAAAGCAGACAGTCACAGTTATCCCCAGCATGGGATTGATTCTGTAGCAGCCTAAACTGACCCCTGTTTTTTCTTTGCTGATAAAGGCAGAGCGCCCCATACAACCATCTTAGATGCATATTTTCTAGCAGAACAATTGAAACTATTACAAGCAGAGGTTTATGACACAGCCAACACAGTACACTCCACTGGTTTTGCCAACTCTAATTCACAGAGAAATGAGGATGGTGGGGGAATCCCCCTTCCTCTTGGGAACTCCCCTTTCAACTCCGTTGTTTTTGAAGTTAAATCAAATGTTAATATATGTCACTTCAAATTACAATACAGCTCCCTGGAGTGCCAGTGAGGTTGAGGTCTGAGACTGTTCTCTAGTGTCAACTGAGATTTACAGCTGCCCCGTGGCAGGACCAGCTGGCCACGCTGATCTCAGCATTACTGTGTCCTTCTCACATCCTCTACCTCCCCTGCCATGGCACAGGGGTCCCATGAGAACGAGCCACTGGTTATCCTTGAGTTTCTTCTTGCTGTGAGAGTGGGGTGAAACAGAGGGGAAGAGCACAGGTTGAGGGCCAGATGCCTTCAAATCCTGGCTCTGCTGTGCAGCCTTGGCTAACTTAGCCTCTCTGAGCTCTGGTTTTGCTGTTGTTACAGCTCTGGGACCTCATCTGGAGGCTAGAACCTATTACTGCCAGGGCAAAACCCACTGACACTATTCTTTCCTGGTTTTCAGCTAGAACAGTTTTTTAAAGTTATGTTATAGATACGAGCTTCAAGAATTCAAAAGTATTAAAAAAAATTCTTACTCTCTGCCCTTAATCTCCACCCTTGAGCCTCCATTTTCCCTCAGTATTGGGAAACATAATCTAGTTGCTTTTAGGTGAGAGCAAATCCCATCATTTCTCAATTTAGGGTTATAGAACTCAGCCACTTTCTAGTTTAAAAACCTCCTCCCAGGGGCGCCTGGGTGACTCAGTCGGTTGGGTGTCTGCCTTCGGCTCTGATCATGATCCCAGGGTCCTGGGATTGAGCCCTGTGTCAGGCTCCCTGCTCAGCAGGGAGTCTGCTTCTGCCCCTCCCTCTGCCCCTCTCCCCACCTCCCTGCCTGTGCTCTCTGCTCTCTCAAATAAATAAAATAAAATATATTTTAAAAAATAAATAAAAATAAAACCCCCCTCCTGGGTTTTTTCTCCTCTCTGCTCCACCCTGGGTTGATCCCAGGGGACTCATGTCACTGATCACGGTAGGAGCAAGGACTTGCTGGCTTCTGGTTCTCCTTCCATCTCCTTTATGGACTGGCACTCTTTGAGCTATGACTCTCTGGAAGGATCCTGGGAGTGTGACCTTTCACATCACACTGCTGCTGGGTTAAACTATACCTAAAGGGCTGTGGTCCCTGGCTTTATCTTCACAGAATCCTAGAAGGACTGTGCCCTCTGGTTGTAGGATTCACACGGGTCCCCTTCTCCATCTTCTGTTGGAGGTGTTCTCTATCCACTGAAGCTTGCAGGAGACTTGTTCTGCCCTTACCACTCTCCAGCAACCTCTGCTCCTTCACTGTGGCTGGAGAGAAGTCAGGGAGGTTTTTCACTACCAGGAGTCCAAGTGGGACGAGCAAGGTAAAGGTCTCCGCCACTGTGGGATCCCCCAAATTATGGTGGGTGTTCCAGTGAGTTTAAGTCCCTCCTCTAGGACTCAGCCCTGAGGCAGGAGCAAACAGACTAAGGCTCAATCTTGAGATTCTTCTGGAACCTTCTTTCCCCTTTCCAGCTTGGTTAATTGCCCTCTAATTGAGGGAGAATGGGAGGTCAGACATTAATTTCTGCCCCTTTGAAATCTTTTTGGTTTCTCAGGCTTTTCAGGGTGAAGCTGAGAATAGGAGTGCTCGTTAAGCTCTGTGGCATGCTATGGGGAAGGTGCCTGTGTGCCCAGATGCCCAAATCAGGGGCAATAAATGCTTTGAATATTAGTCACCACAAATGAACACTTCACACACTGTCTTACTACAGATGCAACATATTTCCATAGAGAAGTGAAAATTCACTCCACTGAACACCAAATACATTTGCTTTTTCTGTAAGTTTCAAATGAGTAAGACCCAAAGGACAATAAGAAAATGATCACATGAATTGTCATCTTTTTCTTTTTTAAAAAAATAAACACACAGTAATACTGATGGTATTGTGTGTGCATGTGTGACTTTTTTGTGTGTATGGTTCTATACATTTTAAAATATTTCTAGATTTATGTAACTACCACTGAAACCAGGACATAGAAGGTTCATCAGTCAAAAAAAATCCTCTTTGCACCCCGCCCCCCAACTGACTCTTGGCAACTACTGATCTACCTTCTATCATGATAGCTTTATCATTTGGAAAATGTCATATATGTGGAATCAAAGAGCATGTAATTTTTCGAGACTAGCTTAGTTCACTCAGCAAAACGCCTCCGAGAATCACCCAAGTTGTCCCATGAGTTAATAACTTATTTCTTTTATTTTTATTATTTTTTTTATTCTTATGTTAATCCCCTACATTACATCATTAGTTTTAGATGTAGTGTTCCATGATTCATTGTTTGTGCATAACACCCAGTGCTCCATGCAGAATGTGCCCTCCTCAATACCCACCACCAGGCTAACCCATCCTCCCACCCCCCTCCCCTCTAGAACCCTCAGTTTGTTTTTCAGAGTCCATCGTCTCTCATGGTTCGTCTACCCCTCCGATTTCCCCCGCTTCATTCTTCCCCTCCCGCTACCTTCTTTTTTTTTTTTTCCTTAACATATATTGCATTATTTGTTTCAGAGGTACAGATCTGAGATTCAACAGTCTTGCACAATTCACAGCGCTTACCAGAGCACATACCCTCCCCAGTGTCTATCACCCAGTCACCCCATCCCTCCCACCCCACCCCCCACTCCAGCAACCCTCAGTTTGTTTCCTGAGATTAAGAATTCCTCATATCAGTGAGATCATATGATACATGTCTTTCTCTGTTTGACTTATTTCGCTCAACATAACACCCTCCAGTTCCATCCACATCGTTGCAAATGGCAAGATCTCATTCCTTTTGATGGCTGCATAATATTCCATTGTGTATATATACCACATCTTCTTTATCCATTCATCTGTCGATGGACAGCTTGGCTCTTTCCACAGTTTGGCTATTGTGGACATTGCTGCTATAAACATCGGGGTGCACGTACCCTTTCGGATCCCTACTTTTGTATCTTTGGGGTAAATACCCAGTAGTGCAATTGCTGGATCATATGGTAGCTCTATTTTCAACTTTTTGAGGAACCTCCATACTGTTTTCCAGAGTGGCTAAACCAGCTTGCATTCCCACCAACAGTGTAGGAGGGTTCCCCTTTCTCCGCATCCCCGCCGACATCTGTCGTTTCCTGACTTGTTAATTTTAGCCATTCTGACTGGTGTGAGGTGGTGTCTCATTGAAGTTTTGATTTGGATTTCCCTGATGCTGAGGGATATTGAACACTTTTTCATGTGTCTGTCGGCCATTTGGATGTCTTCTTTGGAAAAATGTCTGTTCAGGTCTTCTGCCCATTTCTTGATTGGATTCTTTGTTCTTTGGGTGTTGAGTTTGATGAGTTCTTTATAGATTTTGGATACTAGCCCTTTATCTGCTATGTCATTTGCAAATATCTTCTCCCATTCTGTCGGTTGTCTTTTGGTTTTGTTGACTGTTTCCTTTGCTTTGCAAAAGCTTTTTATCTTGATGAAGTCCCAATAGTTCATTTTTGCTCTTGCTTCCCTTGCCTTTGACGATGTTTCTAGGAAGAAGTTGCTGTGGCTGAGGTCAAAGAGGTTGCTGCCTGTGTTCTCCTTTAGGATTTGGATGGACTCCTGTCTCACATTGAGGTCTTTCAACCATTTGGAGTCTATTTTTGTGAGTGGTGTAAGGAAATGGTCCAGTTTCATTCTTCTGCGTGTGGCTATCCAATTTTCCCAACACCATTTGTTGAAGAGATTGTCTTTTGTCCATTGGACATTCTTTCCTGCTTTGTCAAAGATGAGTTGACCATAGAGTTCAGGGTCCATTTCTGGGCTCTCTATTCTGTTCCATTGATCTATGTGTCTGTTTTTGTGCCAGTACCATACTGTCTTGATGATGACAACTTTGTAATGAGCTGGAAGTCCGGAATTGTGATGCTGCCAGCATTTTCTTTTTCAACATTCCTCTGGCTATGCGGAGTCTTTTCTGCTTCCATACAAATTTTAGGATTATTTGTTCCATTTCTTTGAAAAAAGTGGATGGTATTTTGATGGGGATTGCATTGAATGTGTAGATTGCTCTAGGTAGCATTGACATCTTCACAATATTTGTTCTTCCAATCCATGAACATGGAACGTTTTTCCATTTCTTTGTGTCTTCCTCAATTTCTTTCATGAGTATTTTATAGTTTTCTGAGTACAGATCCTTTGTCTCTTTGGTTAGATTTATTCCTAGGTATCTTATGGTTTGGGGTGCAATTGTAAATGGGATCGACTCCTTAATTTCTCTTTCTTCTGTCTTGTTGTTGGTGTATAGGAATGCCACTGACTTCTGTGCATTCATTTTATATCCTGCCACTTTACTGAATTCCTGTATGAGTTCTAGCAGTTTTGGGGTGGAGTCTTTGGGGTTTTCCACATAAAGTATCATATCATCTGCAAACAGTGAGAGTTTGACTTCTTCTTTGCTGATTTGGATGCCTTTGATTTCTTTTTGTTGTCTGATTGCTGTGGCTAGGACTTCCAATACTATGTTGAATAGCAGTAGTGACAGTGGACATCCCTGCCGCGTTCCTGACCTTAGGGGGAAAGCTCTCAGTTTTTCCCCATTGAGAATGATATTCGCTGTAGGTTTTTCATAGATGGCTTTTGTGATATTGAAGTATGTACCCTGTATGCCTATACTCTGAAGAGTTTTGATCAAGAAAGGATGCTGTATTTGTCAAATGCTTTTTCTGCATCTATTGAGAGGATCATATGATTCTTGTTCTTTCTTTTGTTAATGTATTGTATCACGTTGATTGATTTGCTGATGTTGAACCAATCTTGCAGCCCAGGGATAAATCCCACTTGGTCATGGTGAATAATCCTTTTAATGTCCTGTTGGATCCTATTGGCTAGTATTTTGGTGAGAATTTTTGCATCCATGTTCATCAGGGATATTGGTCTGTAGTTCTCCTTTTTGATGGGGTCTTTGTCTGGTTTTGGGATCAAGGTTATGCTGGCCTCATAAAATGAGTTGGGAAGTTTTCCTTCCATTTCTAAGTTTTGGAACAGTTTCAGAAGAATAGGTATTAATTCTTCCTGAAATGTTTGGTAGAATTCCCCTGGGAAGCCATCTGGCCCTGGGCTTTTGTGTTTTGGGAGATTTTTGATGACTGCTTCAATTTCCTTAGTGGTTATAGGTCTGTTCAGGTTTTCTCTTTCTTCCTGGTTCAGTTTTGGTAGTTGATACATCTCTAGGAATGCATCCATTTCTTCCAGATTATCTAATTTGCTGGCATAGAGTTGCTCATAATATGTTCTTATAATTGTTTGTATTTCTTTGGTGTTGGTTGTGATCTCTCCTCTTTCATTCATGATTTTATTGATTTGGGTCATTTCTCTTTTCTTTTTGATAAGTCTGGCCAGGGGTTTATCAATCTTGTTAATTCTTTCAAAGAACCAGCTCCTAGTTTCATGGATCTGTTCTACTGTTCTTTTAGTTTCTATTTCATTGATTTCTGCTCTGATCTTTATGATTTCTCTTCTCCTGCTGGGTTTAGGCTTTATTTGCTGTTCTTTCTCCAGCTCCTTTAGGTGGAGGGTTAGGTTGTGTACTTCAGACCTTTCTTGTTTCTTGAGAAAGGCTTGTATTGCTATATACTTTCCTCTTAGGACTGCCTTTGTTGCATCCCAAAAATTTTGAACAGTTGTGTTTTCATTTTCATTGGTTTCCATGTATTTTTTTAATTCTTTAAATTCCTGTTTGACCCATTCATTCTTCAGTAGGATGTTCTTTAGCCTCCATGTATTTGAGTTCTTTCCAACTTTCCTCTTGTGATTGAGTTCTAGTTTCAAAGCATTGTGGTCTGAAAATAGGCAGGGAATGATCCCAATCTTTTGGGACCGGTTGAGACCTGATTTATGACCTAGGATGTGATCTATTCTGGAGAATGTTCCATGGGCACTAGAGAAGAGTGTGTATTCTGTTGCTTTGGGGTGGAAAGTTCTCAATATGTCCGTGAAGTCCATTTGGTCCAGTGTGTCATTTAAAGTCTTTATTTCCTTGTTGATCTTTTGCTTAGACGATCTGTCCATTTCAGTGAGGGGGGTGTTAAAGTCCCCCACTATTATTGTATTGTTGTCGATGTGTTTCTTTGCTTTTGTTAGTAATTGCCTTATATAATTGGCTGCTCCCATGTTAAGGGCATAGATATTTACAATTGTTAGATCTTCTTGTTGGATAGACCCTTTAAGTAGGATATAATGTCCTTCCTCATCTCTTATTACAGTCTTTGTTTTACAATCTAATTTGTCTGATAGAAGGATTGCCACCCCAGCTTTCTTTTGGTGTCCATTAGCATGGGAAATGGTTTTCCACCCCCTCACTTTCAATCTACGGCTGTCTTTGGTTCTAAAATGAGTCTCTTGCAGACGGCATATCAATGGGTCTTGTTTTTTAATCCAGTCTGATAGCCTGTGTCTTTTGATTGGGGCATTTAGCCCATTTACATTCAGGGTAACTATTGAAAGATAGGAATTTAGTGCCATTATATTGCCTGCAAGGTGACTGTTACCGTATATTGTCTGTGTTCCTTTCTGGTCTATGTTGCTTTTAGCCTCTCTCTTTGCTTAGAGGACCCCTTTCAAGATTTCTTATAGGGCTGGTTTTGTGTTTGCAAATTCCTTTAGTTTTTGTTTGTCCTGGAAGCTTTTTATCTCTCCTTCTATTTTCAATGACAGCCGAGCTGGATATAGTATTCTTGGCTGCATATTTTTCTCATTTAGTGCTCTGAATATATCCTGCCAGTCCTTTCTGGCCTGCCAGGTCTCTGTGGATAGGTCTGTTGCCAATCTAATGTTTCTACCATTATAGGTTACATATCTCTTCTCCCGAGCTGCTCAGGATTTTCTCTTTGTCTATGAGACTCGTAAATTTTACTATTAGATGTCGGGGTGTTGACTTATTTTTATTGATTTTGAGAGGGGTTCTCTGTGCTTCCTGGATTTTCATGCCTGTTTCCTTCCCCAAATTAGGGAAGTTCTCTGCTCTAATTTGCTCCATTATACCTTCTGCCCCTCTCTCTCTTTCTTCTTCTTCTGGGATCCCAATTATTCTAATGTTGTTTCGTCTTATGGTATCGCTTATCTCTCGAATTCTGCCCTCGTGATCCAGTAGTTGTTTATCTCTCTTTTTCTCAGCTTCTTTATTTTCCATCATTTGGTCTTCTATATTACTGATTCTCTCTTCTGCCTCATTTATCCTAGCAGTTAGCACCCCCATTTTTGATTGCACCTCATTAATAGCCTTTTTGATTTCTACTTGGTTAGATTTTAGTTCTTTTACTTCTCCAGAAAGGGTTTCTCTAATAACTTCCATATTTTTTTCAAGCTCAGCTAGTATCTTTAAAGTCATGATTCTGAACTCTAGATCTGACATCGTACTAATGTCCATATTGAGTAGGTCCCTGGCAGTCGGTACTACCTCTTGTTCTTTTTGTTGAGGTGATTTTTTCCGTCTTGTCATTTTGTGCAGAGGAGAATATTAATGAGAGAACAAAATGCTAGCAGAGTAACAAGGTCCACAGAAAATATACTCTAAACAAATCAGAAAAGACCTGAAGCAGTGGAAAAAGAAACGGAAAGAGAGAAAAAGAAAAAGATAAAGATAAAAACAAACAAAACAAAACAACAACAACAACAAAAACCAGAATGTGATCAAATATGATCAGGCTGGTATATAGATCAGTGCCACACACTAGATTTGGGGTGTATTTTGGTCTTTTAGAAGAAAGTGCCTCCTAAAATTTTAAAGAAAGAAAAACTTATATATGTACAAAAATAAGGGTTGATATGATGAAGGGATGGAATATGACTCTAAAGATGGAAATTATAAAAAATTTTATAAAAGGAATTGATAAGAAGTTGTTTGAAAAAGAAAGAAGAGGATTTAAGAAAAGAAAAAAGAAAAAAAAGGGGGAGAATGATCAGGCAGGGGAGTAGAAAAAACCATATACTAGAGATTTAGGGTATATTTTAATCTGTTAGAAGAAACTATCTCAAAATTTTAAAGAGAGAACAACTTATATATATATGCCAAAAATACGGGTAACTACTATGAAGGGATAGAATATGACTCTAAAAATGAAAAATAAAAATGTTTTTTAAAAAAAGGGATTGATAAGATGTTGGTTGAAAAAGAGAAAAAGAAAAATTCAAAAAAAAAAGACAGTTAAAAAAAAATTAACTTTGAAAGACTAAAGAATCATGGGGAAAAGCCATGAATTCTATGTGCAGTATTCCCCTAGCGCTGGAGTTCTGCCATTCTCATTGATCGGTAAACTTGGTCTTGGCTGGCTATTCTCGCTGATCTTCTGGGGAGGGGCCTGTTGCCGTGGTTTCCAAATGTCTCTGCTGGAGGTGGAACTGCCCCGCCCTTGCCCCCTCCCAGCTAAGTAATCTGCTCAGGTTTGCTCTCCGGGGCTTTTGTTCCCTGCGAGCTTTCCGTACAGCTTTGGAGGTGGAGAGTGAAAATGGCGGCCTCCCAATCTCCTCCCTGGAGGAGCCGAGAACTCGGGTCCCCGCTCCTCAGTGCGCCCCCAGAGAAAAGCCACCAGTCACTCCCGTCTCCCCGGTCTCCAGCCGCACTCCGTGCTCACCCGGCCTGTGACCGAGCATTTCTATCTCTGGCACCCGACCCCGGGTGGAGTCTCCAAACCCAGCAGATCCCTGCGGTGCACTCCCGCATGGCTCCTCCCGGGGGAGGAAGGGGAGTCTCCCCGGATCTGCCGCTTGTTGGGTCCCTGCTGGAGGAGCAGGGGCCCGACTGTGCCGCGGATCACGGTTTATGGCAACCCCAAGCTGAGAGCCCACGCCTGGGCTCCACCTCTGCAGCCGGCTTCCCTGCTCCGTTACCTGGGAGCTCTGCCACACTCAGGCACCCCCGGTCTTTCTGTGGCCCCGTGGGTCCTGAGACCACACTGTCCCGGAGGGTTCCACCCCCCGCTTAGCCACCAGAGTGAAGTCCCTCGGCGGAGCAGACTTTTAAAAGTTCCGATTTTGTGCTCCTCGGCTCTATCACTTGCCAGAAGCGGCCGACGGAGGCCCCTCCCCCGCCGTCTATCCTCCCGAATATCGCCTCGGATTCACTTCTCCGCACGTCCTACCTTCCAGAAAGTGGTCGCTTTTCTGATGAGAGAGTTGTTGCTCTTCTTTTCTTTGATCTCCTGTTGAGTTTGTAGGTGTTCAGAATGGTTTGATCCCTATCCAGCTGAATTCCTGAGAGGAGACGAAATCCAGGTCTCCTACTCCTCCGCCATCTTGCTCCGCCAACTTATTTCTTTTAAATATTTGTGGAGTCTATGGGAATATCCCCTCTTTCATTCCTAATGCTGTTAAGTTTGTTTCTTTCTTTGTTAGCCTTATGATAGGTTTATCAACTTTACTGACTGTCCCAAAGAACCAGTTTTTGGTTTCATTGATTCTCTATTATTTTTCTGTTCTCAATTTCAATGATTTCTCTTCCTACCTTTATTATTTCCCTTCATTTGCTTGCTTTGAAGTATTTTTGTGCTATAATTGTGCTCTATGCTATAAGAGTATATTCTTTTTCATTCAGTGTCTTGAGGTGGAAGCTTAGATTATTGATTTGAGACCTTTCTTCTTTTCTGAGAATTTAATGCTATAAAGATCCTTCTAAGCACCATGTTAGCCATGTTCCACAAATTTCTGAATGTTGTATTTTTATTTTCCTTCAGTTTAAAATATTATCTAATTTCCCTACATAAAAGACTGCTTTTTGACCCATGGGTTATTTAGAAGTATGTTATTTAATTTCTAAATGTTTTAAGATTTTCCTCTTATCTTTCTCTTACTGATTTGGGTGTAATTTCATTAAAGTCAGACAACACACTTAGTATCATTACAATCATTTTTAATTAGTTCATTTTATGACCCAGAATACGGTCTATCTTGGCAAATGTTCCATTTTTGTCCACTTGAAAAGAATGTGTATTCTGCTACTGTTGAGTGGAGTCTTTCATAAACAACAGTAAGATCCTGTTGGTTGATGGTGTTATTCAGTTTTTCCATATCCTAGTTTTCAGTCTCCTGCTTCTGTTTATCACTGAGAGAGGTATGTTAAAATCTCCAAGCACAATTTCGGATTTCTCTTTTTCCTCTTTCAGTTTGCTCCCTTTTTGCTTGATGTATTCCAAAGGTCTATTGTTAGGTGCACACACATTTAGGATTGTATGTCTTCTTGGTGAGTTGACCTTTTTATCATTATGTAATAGCCCTTTCATCCCTGGTAATTTTCTCTGCTCTGTCGTCTACTTGATATCAGTGTCTGATATCAATACAGCCACTCCAGTGTCCTTTTGATCTATGGTTCCATGTTATATCCTTTTACTTTTAACCTAATATATATATATATGAGTTTCTTATTGACAGCATATAACTGGGTCATGTTTCCATACATACTTTGACAATCTTGATCTTTTAGTTGGTGCGTTTAGACCCAAGGTCTGCAAGCTTACTATAAAAAGCCAGATAATAAATGTTTTGGACCTTGTGGCCTATACAGTCTGCTGCCTACTCAACTCTACTACTGAAGTGAGACAGCACACGTAGGGAGAATAGAAAGGAATGAGTGTGGCCGCGTTCCAAGAAAACCTTATGTACAAAAACAGATTTGGCCAATGGGCCATAGTTTGCTGAAATCATTACATTAAATTTAGTATAATTATTGGTATGTTTAAATTCAGAGCTATCACTTTATTTTCTGTTTTTTCCTTCTGGTTTTGTTCTCCTTTTTCTATCGCCCTGCCTTCTTTAGGGTTATTTGAACATTTTTTCATACTCTATTTTAATTTATTTATTACATTTTTGGCTGTGTCTCTTTGCATAAGTTTTTAGTTGTCGATTTGGGAACTACAATACACAAATTTAACTTCTCACAGACTAATTAAAATCAATATTTTACTACCATGAGTGGAATGAAGAAACCTTACTGCCACATAGATCCCTCTGCCCAATCTCCTCTGTGTAGTAATCTGGTGAAACACATCTACATATGCCAAGAACCCCATTAGATGATAATTTTGGTTTCCAGTTTTTACTGTATTTTCTTTTTTAAATAATTTTTAAAATATTTTATTTATTCATTTGAGGGAGAGAGAGAGAGAGAGAGAGAGCACGAGCAGAGGGGAGAGGCAGAGGGAGAAGCAGACTCCCTGCTGAGCAGGGAGCCTGATGTGGTGCTTGATCCTGGGACCCCGAGATCATGACTTGAGCCAAAGGCAGATGCTTAACCAACTGAGCCAGCCAGGTGCCCTGTTTTTACTGTATTTTAAAGAACTCAATAGGAAAAGTATAGTCTATTAAATATCCAGCTATTTGTTATTTCTGTTGCTCCTCATTCCTATTGTTCTAATTCCTTCTGGAACTTGGATGGGTGTCATTTCCCATCTGTCTGGAGAACTTCTTTAAACAGTTCTTTTAGATTGGGTCTGCAGACAAAGGATTCTTTTAGTTTTCCTTCATCTGAGACTTTGTTTCACCTTATTTCTAAAGGATAGTCTCCCTGGTTATAGAATTCTAGATTGATGTTTGTTTCGATTCCTTTACCTATAATCTGGGTCTTTATATGTATATTGGGTTTCTTGTGAGTGGGCGAGCCTCAGTGGGCCAGTGGCCACCCCACACTCCTGCTGGCTATGGGCAAGGTCCTCAGAAGTGGGGGGAAGGGGTCAGGTGCTTTCACACCAGCCTCAGTGCCACCTGACATTCCTGGTCACCTGCTGGAAGGGACTTCCATACTGCCCAGCAGTCCCCTGTGTCTTGGTCCCCCTGAAAGTTCTTCTGCCCCATTACCTCCCACCACCACCCCAACTCTGCACTTCTTGGCCCACCCACCTCAACACACCTACAGGGGGCCCCCTCACCACTGGAAAAGCAAAAACAGCAAGTGGCACATCCCATCTTAGCCCCCTGCCATTAAATCCACAAACGAAAAAAATAATAACAAAAGAATAAATTAGGTTTCTTGTGGACAACATTTAATTAAGTTTTAAAACATAATATACTATATTTTTTTTGAGAGAGGGGCAAGAGTGTGAGCGGGGTGGGGAGGGGCAGAGGGAGAGAGAGAATCTGAAGCAGACTCCACACCCAGCATGGAACCCAATGGGGGGCTCAATCTCACGACCCTGAGATTATGACCTGAGCCAAAATCAAGAGCTGGACTCTTTTTTGGGGGGGGGGGGCATGGATTTTTTTTTAATTACTATTATTTTAAGAGCTGGACTCTTAACCAACTGAGCCACCCAGGTGCCCCACTCTCTCTGTCTTTTAATTGGTATGTTTAGACCACTCATATTTAATGCGATTATTAACAGACTTGGATTAACATCTACCATCTTTTCTATTCACTTTTCTATTCACTTTTCTATTAATTGCATTTGTTCTTTCTTTCCCCCCCCTTTTCTTTGGCCTCCTTTATGCTTATAACATAAATATATCATTCTGTCTCTGTGTTTCTTTTAAACTGAAACAAGCAGCAGCTGGGTGGCTCAGTCAGTTAAGCATCTGACTCTTGATTTCAGCTCAGGTCATGATCTCAGGGTCCTGAGATAGAGCCCTACGTTGGGCTCTGTGCTCAGCATGGAGCCTGCTTGAGATTCTCTCTCTCCCTCTGCCCCTCCCCCTGTTCTCCCTCCCTCAAAAAAAAAATCAATAAATTTCAACTGAAACAAAAATTAGGGACATACTTTGGGCAGTTATATCATTCCTATCTGTTGTGTTAGCACAGACGGTACTTATGATAAGTCTTTGTTTCCAAGACAACACTGTAATGTAATAAAGTCTCAATACTTTTGAATTTTAAATGTTTATCTTTCTGTTCCTGGTAGAGCAGAGTGATGCTTTCCCTCTCTCCAGGGACTGAATTACAGATACAGACTGTTTGACTCTTGGGTCTGTGTGATGTGTAATTGCTTTTATGAATTATCTCATAGGAAAACTGCTTGCAGTGTACAACATAAATCTTTTTTTTTTTCTCTGTCTTAGTAATTTGATTGTCAGGAATAAAATGAAAAATAAAAGTGGTTGTGTGTTTTTAATTTCAAACCCAGTTTCAATTAAGTTTGTGGAATAGGCAGGTCTATAGTTCACAGGTTAGTGAGCAGGAGGAGAGCAGCAATTGCTCTTTGTAAGATTCCCTGGAATTTAAGGCGGTGTTTGGCACGTGCTCGTCTCTTTAGGCACTGACTTTCACTTCCAGACAATGCCCTGTAGATGTCACCATTGCCACTTCTCACAGGGTGAAGTGCCCGGCTTCAAGGTAGAAGGGAGAAAGCCCAAATGGCTAAACCATCTGAGTGTTGAGAAACCAGGACAATCTGGTTGTCCTTACCTGTTTACAGATACTCCTCTGAAACTTCCAAACTCCTTCTGTATCACTTTCATCCACTGTCTGGTATCTGGTATTATAAATCACTCTCCCTTGCAGAAATTCCTCCCTCTGTGAGGTGGGGTTCTCCTGTTTTCACCACCTCTTTTCTTTCTTTTCCTCTGGCCCCCACAGGAGCACTGTCTTCTTTGTCCCTCTGTATACACTCTCTTGTCACTCTCATCCCTTTCTATGTCACTTCTATATAAATGGCTCCCAAGTTTTCTAGAGCTTCCTTTTCATCTCTTGATATCTAAACACATGTTTACCTCCCTAAGAAGACCCCAGCATCAGAAAGCAGAAAGCATCTTGAAAATCAACCAAGCAGGGGGTGGGGGAGGGTGTACCAGGCATGGAGGGATGCTGCAGGCAACATAATCAGCATGGGCAGAATGGCAGTAATCCACAAATTGAGTTAATTTAGGAGAAGCAGAAATTCTGAGCCATAGGTAATTATATAAATAAAAACAGAAGCTCCTCCCACCTGAAATTCCTGAGAGAGTGAGAGAGACCTAGGATGCTCCTGAAATGAGGAGTGGGATTCTAGACAAGTTCTTCTGCATCTCAAAGGGACATGTGGTATTTGAGTTAAAAGTATATTTTGGGGAAAAAATGCCCATCCCTACAGGTCTACTGGAGCTGGGTCTTAAGAGTTCCCTGATACACAGAGTATGCAGTTCCAAAGATACTTAAAAGAGAACCCATGACCCCTTTAAACATTTCTGGGCTATAAACACACATACCTCTTAAATTCTTAACACTTCACATTTCACAGTGTTGTGATTTTTGCTTGGGTATTGTCGGGGCTGGGGTGGGGAGGGTGTATCACTCATCCTCTAGAGAGTCTTGTCCTAGTTAGAGCCTCAACGAGCTCCCCAGTTGGCTCATCACCTTGGTCCTCGGTCCTCTATCTACCCTCTTCTTCCCACCAAGAACCCTGATCTTCCTCCTGTTATTTCTCACCTCTTGCCTGGATTATTAGTAATATTAGCAGAGCCTCCTAATTTTTTCCTCTGCTTGGAATTTTCTTTCTGCCATCCATCCCATATGCTGCTACCATAATGATCTTCCTAAAATTCAGCTTCAAACACTTTAGTACTCTGTCCAAAACTCTCAGTGCCCCAAAGAGAGTCCCTTCTCTTCACTTCACCGTTCTGCCTCATTCCTGGCTGTCGTCAGTCCCACACTCCAAACTTTAGGCAAAAGACTCTCCCCACTCCACAGAACTGTTCTGTCCCAGGGCTATACCACCTGCAGCATGGGATCCCTCCAGCTCTGCCTGCTGAAATATTATTGCTGTTGGAGGCCACTTCACAAGCATCTGTCCTCTCTGAGGGACCGCCGTGACCCTGGCTGGAGGAATAGCTCCCTCCTGCAGCTCCCTTCACAGTAAGACATCCCTCACATCATGATTTGAGCAAGTGTATCTCCTCAGAAATTAGAAGTCAGGGTCTGAAACGTAGTTTTTAAATGTTCCATTTAACAAATAGGTGTTACATTAAACAGAACAGCCAGGGTGGACAGTGAAGTGTCCTTGGAATCAGGCATAATTCAGACTGCACATGTGTTGAGGAGGAGGCAGGGTGGGAGCCATGGAGGGAGGCTCTCAGCATTCACTCTCTCCAGGCAACAGGTGCCTCACACAAGTCCATGCTCCCCACTCTTGCCCCAGATGGAAAGCGACAGAACAATCCACCATGGCACCTGCCCCTTTCAGGAAGCAGATGCCAAAAGGAGGCAAGGAGAGGGCTCAGCCTCATTAGGCAGCTTTCTCTTGACATCTCTCTGTGCTGGCTGGCACTGTCCCCGAGACACTGCAGAAGACAGTGATATCCTTAGTCATTCACTCATGCTTTAAATGTTCCACAGAAGCTTCTTATTAAAAATGATTTAACATATTTTCTAGACTGTGATAGTCACACAGCAGGTACACTTTAAGTGGGGCACCCCAATGCCTAAGTGTACTCTATCACCCCAGGAAGGGCTGAACATGTTCTGGTATTTAAACTACAGCATTGCCTCACAGAGTTAGAGGAGCTAAAGGAAATCAGACTCCAGAGCATGAAAGCCACTTCACTCGAATCTGGTCCCCAAAGTTGGACCTTCAGTTACTCCATTTTGTTGAAAAATTGAGGTCTAGGTGGAGTACCTGGGTGGCTCAGTCCGTTAAGTGTCTGACTCTTGATTTTGGCTCAGGTCATGATCTCAGGGTCCTGAGGTCAAGCCCCACATCGGGCTCCATGCTCAGCGGGGAGTCTGCTTGAGATTCTCTCCCTCCCTCTGTCCCTCCCCCTGCTCACACTCTCTTTCTCTTGCTCTCTGTCTCTCAAATAAATAAATAAATAAATCTTAAAAAAAAAATAACTGAAGTTTAGAAAAGTTAACAGACTCCTCTCTCACAGGAAAGAGGTTTTGGAGCTGAGGCAACTATATCTCCCATCTCCCCAGCATTTCTTCTTTAGAGTTATCTCTCATTAGACTTGCTTTTACTTGGAGGGGAGTTTACAGCAATTCACTTCTTTTAAAGTAAATTTCCAGTGACACTGAAGCAGAGACTGTGGTATTTGTCAGAGGGCGTGGGTCTAGATGGGCTGAGTGGCATGGCCTTGTGACGTGCCATTTCCACTCTGCTTGGCTGCCTCCCTGGCCTGTAGGAAAACGACACTAAATTCTACAGCTCAGCATATTTTAAAGGCATGCATTTCTATAGAACACTTTTAACCAACGGCCAGCCAGGGACTGGGGAAAGCCTGAAGGCTTCCTTTCAAAAGCAGCAAATGAAACTCATCTTTCTTCTCCCTCGGCATCCATCTGTATTCAAAAGAGGTATCATTTAATTTACAAAAGGAAACTATTTATGACAAAGTGTAAGAGAGATGAACTGAATGGGGGCAATTTCTACCTTAGTCAAATATCTATTATTTTCTTATTATGAAAGTTATATCATTATCAGTGAAGTTAACTCTCATCAGTGACCAGTACTGGGGATCTTCCATACAAGTTGAGAAGACTCTGCAATTTTAAGTTTTATTTCCTACCCACCATGATGCTTTCCATTATCGACACCCTACGCCAGGGGTTCTTATTACTTCAAAGAGCTGCTTAGTATAGTTGGGGGGATTTCTGCCCTTTGATATTGGGAATATTTTGATATTTTGGGGGTTATGCTAAGAATTTCCTTAAGCTAGAGTTGTAAAAGTAAAAGCAAACACTCACTGTTGTCCTAGCAAAGTACTGTGGCCACATTTACTTTTGTGACATATAGCATTCTTCCAGAACAGCAATCACTGAACGGTCCATTGACTACTTCACTAACATTTCCCACTAAGTTATATGCTGATGAATCATCAGAAGTGCTTGCCTTCTCTCTAAGCCTTAAGTTATTCAAGGTAAAATTAAGGGAAGAGAAGATAATCATAGGGCATTGTCTGTAAGGGAGAGGGACACAAAACACTATATTTAAATGGTCATTTTTTAGGATTTAGGGAGCAACAAAGAGCTTACTGTTTTCAATTTTGATTCAGCTCTGAGAGCTCCACTCAATGGAAAAGTCTCTGCAATACAAAATCCTTTGGTTGGAGGTATAATGGCATCTCAAATGCTTTTGGAGCTCTAGGGCAGACATTTATCCTGATAAATCCCTGGGTTTTAAAATCTGAATGTAACAAATGGCTAAAGCCAGCAAGCATTTATTTTACAAAGGGATCCTACACCTGTCTTTTCTCTCCTCCCCTTTAGCACACACCCTACTCTGACCAAAAAACAACAACGCTAAGTGCTCTGGAGCATGAAGGTGAATCTGGGTGGTCTTGACTATGAGGAGTTTTCAATCTGTTCAGAGCAATCATTGCATTTTAGAAATGATTCCTGAGTGCCTAGGTCTCTATTCATAAATCATTACCATACCGAGAGCTTAAAGACAGGCAGGAGGACACCACTTGGCAGACAATAGACTTTGAGTGTCCCCTTCCCACACATGCATATGCTCTTCCTTCATCTTCACTCATCTAGAATCCCACCCGTGTCCATTGTGGCTCTTCCAGGTCCCCTTCTTAGACCATCCACAGTGGTCTTCCCATTCACAATAACTGGGCTTGCACCTGCGCACATAACCTTTTTTATGGCAACAGGTTAAATATTGCCTTAGACAGTTTTCTGGTATCCTGTGCAGGTGTTGACTTTTTGATAACTGTTTCACTTTCTGCTTTTTCCAATTATGTTTTTTTTCTCCTTAATTACATTAAAAGCACCTTGATGATTAGAGAGGCAGAGGAAGAGATAGCACATAAGCTTGTGGAAAAACATGGGTGTTGAATATGGAACAACCTGTTTTTGTATCACGGCTCCCATCCCTTTCTAATTATGCGGTCTTTAGAAGGGGTACATAATCTCCCTAGGCTCAGTTTCCTCACCTGTCATATGAGAATGATATCTAGGCCAGGTAGGGTTGTTGTGAGGGTTACAATAATATAAATATTATAAATAAATATATATTATATATATAATTATATATTATAGTCTGTGTATTTTTTTTTTAAGATTTTATTTATTTATTTGACACACAGAGAGAGCACAAGCACGGGGAGCGGCAGGCAGAGGGAGAGGGAGAAGCAGCCTCACCAAGCAGGGAGCCTGATGCGGGACTCGATCCCAGGACCCTGGGATCATGACCGGAGCCGAAGGCAGACACTTAACGACTGAGCCACCCAGGCGCCCCTATATCCTATGTATCTTATGTATACCATGTTATATATTACTATATATACAATATATATTATTATATTATATACACATATATATACATATAAAATATATCTAAAGTGTACAGGACACTGGAGATGGTCAATAAGCAGGAGTGACACTGTTTTTAAGGAGTTCTGCCTTTTACTTTTTTGAATCCTCCATAGAAACTTTCATAGGGTAGAGGCAGCATTGATAAAAATCTGCTAATGAAAGTGAGTTGAAAAGTTGAAGTTGAAATATATAAACTATATTTAAAAATATAAACCCTTAACTGACAACAGAAACACAGATGAAGTGAATATAGCAAAATGTTAGTAAGTATTAAATATAGATGATTGGTGTTTGGATATTGTGCTTTCTACCTTCTTTATTTAAAATTATTGTGTGACATAAGGTCAAATAGTAAAAGCAATATACATATATACAGGGGAAAAAGGCTGATGCATTATTAGTTTTTATTAAGCTTATATAGTACACATGTTTGACATTAGTTTTCAAGTCTTTTATGCCTAAACTATTTAATAATAAATAAAAAACCCAATTAAAACCCATCATCTACTATCACATTTATAAAGCCAAAGATAAAAATGATGCAAATCCATATAAAAATGTTGAATAAATATAATAATTCTTACTAAAAATAAGATGAAAATAAATACAGCCTCAGATGTAACTTGTATAAAACGTGATGGTACACAGCAAGGCACACCACCTAATACAGGACCATCGTCTGGATTGTTTGCTGGGTTGGCCACCAGGGGCTGCTAAAGAGTAGCATTCCCAGGAACCAGGCAGCGAGAAAAAGGTAAAAATCATTCAACTTGACCCTAAGAAGTGCAGAGTCCGAGAGTCAGGCTCCTTACTACACCACCCAGAGGTCTTGCACCACAGATTTCAGCCTATCTGTTTGGCCTGTGGTGAGGACCAGCCTTGCTGCAGGGGCGGAGCAGCCTGGAACCAACGCAAGCATGAGGCTGATATTAGCACCTCAGTGTGGCATCTTGGAGTCCCTGGACACTGGGCTCAGGCTGTCACAGCTGACAATCTTCACAGCTGCTCTGCCAGGAGCCGTAAAGCATGGGGCCAGAATGGAAGATTCTTATCTAGGCTTCTAATTCCTTTTTTCTACTGACTTCCCATACACTGAGACTTACTTCCAATACATCCTTAATGGTATCAGCACATTCTGGAAAAAAAATATATAGCAGCAGCTGAATAGCTAGACTAGAAAATTATTTCTATCCTAAAGTACATCCCAGGCCAAACTCTTTATGTACATTTATAGCGAAATAAGAGTGGTTTGTACTATGTTTTAGCTTTGTATGTCTCGTCTGTGTCTTATTCATCTCATTTGAGAGTAAAATATTTGAGGGCAGGGCTTTGTCAGATTTCCTCGTACTCAAAAAGAAGGTTTTACTCAATAATTGTTTGAAGTAACTTCACTCATTAATTTACGACATTCAACGTTCACAATAACGTTGTGAAGCATTATTAACCCTATTTGAAATTAAGGAAACAGAGACTCAAGGATGACTGGTCAGAGGGGACTCGGCTAGCGGAGCCAGAGCAAGGGCAAGGATATTATTCCTTTCGGTGATGTGATGAGGCTCAGAGAGGGGCGGTAGCTTGCTCAAGGTCTCATACGGAGATGGAGGCAAAAAGGGGGCTCACTCCTTGCTGGTCCTGTGCCATGCTTTGCAGACAGATCTGCTACAGTATAGAAACAATACAGGAGTAGACTTCCAAGGCACATGGTTGAGTCTCCTAACCAGAAAAGAAAAGAGATACTGCCTTTTCATGATGGCTAGGGGGGTCACGCTCTTCAGAGCTGGAATGATCTGCTCTGGATACTCCTACACGGAATAATAACGCACTGGCTTCCCACGAGAGTGACACCGAGCATCTCAGGATCATGAGACCTTGGAATAGAGGGCTCCCCCATTGGAGGTTTCCTGGTCACTGTGCCTCTATTTTTCTAGGTGCTCCCGCCCCACCTCCCACCTCCTGGTCTAATCTGGTGAGACTGGACAAACTCTCAAATCAACCATCTTAACCACGTGGGACACATGGCAGCCTCTGTGTAAGCCACTTATGTTCAACTACAGACTTTTTTTTTTTTTTAACATGCCCATTTTTAGTTCTGGGGTTTATCTGGAGAGAGAGTTGAGATTGGAGAGACAGAAAAGCACACATTGTGTGGGAGGTGAAATGCCATGGTCGTTTGGGAGGCCTGTCTGGAGCTGCTGGTTGTGATTTACTGAAAAGAACATGAAATTCATGTCTGCCATTCGTCTTGCTGAATGTCATGCCGAGTGCAACTCGAGGAGTAGGGAGGTCTGAAGGTGATGCCTACAAATCACCTGCTAGACCTTTTTGGTCTCTGATTTAAGAGCCATGTGTATACAGCAGAGAAATAAAACTCTTGGTCTGTGGGCCAACAAGAAATATTCCGGGGGCACAGAACCACATAACTATGGGGAACCAACCCTTAATTTTTGCCCAGGAACTCCCTTCTCTGCCATAATGCCATAAATGGGGTCCAAAAGTTCCAACTTGGGAACACAGCACATATTACCAATATGTTATATCAATGTCTGTTGATATGCCTAGCCATAGAAACTTTTATCAAGGATTGGTTACGTGATGAGCACCGGGTGATGTATGGAATAGTTGAATCCCTACAGTGTACAGCCGAAACTAATGTAACACTCTGTGTTAACTATAGTGGCATTAAAATTTAAACAAAGGATTTGTTAAGACACTGGATGACGCATGGGAAGAGTAATCCCAGAAGGGCAGAGTAACAACATCAATGTTATCATTGAACTTCAATGTACAACCCTGTTCTCCTCTCTTTATTAAAGACTTGACAGTCAGTAGAAAATACACATCAAGCTAAAGAATAAAAAATCATGCCTCGGGCGCCTGGGTGGCTCAGATGGTTAAGCGTCTGCCTTCGGCTCAGGTCATGATCCCGGGGTCCTGGGATCGAGTCCCGCATCGGGCTCCCTGCTCCACGGGAAGCCTGCTTCTCCCTCTGCCTCTCTCTCTCTGTCTCTGTCTCTCATGAATAAATAAATAAAATCTTTAAAAAAAAAATCATGCCTCTCTCTAATAAGAAAACTGCTCAACATATACCACAGCAACTCAGGCCTTGTTGACCCCTCAAAAATGTGTTTGTAATTTTACTTCTTACAGGGGTGGGTGTGGAGTGACTTGAGCTGTCCAAGGTTGATACCCATGGTTCTAGACCAGAAAGGAAGGTATACAATTCAAAGTGGTCATTCACTGGGAACACTGTGGTTGGGAAAGAGGCTGAAACTATGGATAAAACTGAAGTCCGTTCTTGTCTTTCACTACACCAACAAACTGGTAACTGGGTCTTTCTGCTGAAAGCTTTAAGCGAAACAGAAAACAACAACAAAGAAAGGCAGCTCAGACTTCTGTACTGGGGGCGGTGGGGCGGGGGGGTTGCTGTAGGATGTCATAAAAAGCCAGAGTCCTCCATGCTTTAATGTTCAGGTGATAACAAAACCAGGGACATGGTGCTACTTAACATTCTTCTGCTTTTCTTCTTTAAAGTAGCCAGACACTTAGCTAGTTCATTTTCTTATTTGGAGAGCATTTACAAAGTATTTTTATTTCCTCCCATTTATAGTTACCAGAAGGTCCATATATGAAACTCAAAATGCCTTATGGGTTTTTAACATGCTGATTCATAATGTTTAAACCTCGAAGGTAAATGTTCATCTTCTCCCTCAAACATGCCTTGGCTATTTCTTGCTGGAACATAAATGCATTCCATCAGACACCAGGCTCCCATTAACCCCTTCTCCACTGTCGAGAGGTGGGAAAGCTTAGCTACATCATGGCTAATAACAGACTCAGTGTGTGGATGGCTCCAGAGGCCTCTGGATAACTAATTTGCTGAGAAGAAACCAACTTTCTGCATTTTCAGAGAAACCAAAGGAGCAGAGAGGATGCCGTCCACCCCATACTGCTCTGTGAACACTGTGAGCGTGACCTCGACTCCTCGGCCATATTGCCCCCAGACCTGGCACGTTCCATTTCCCATCAACAGCCAAAGCGGAACAGCACTGTGGCCCTGCCTCCCTTTTATCTGAAACGTGCAGAAATTTTAGAATTTGGCCATTTCATCCCTAAAATGCAAACAATCTCATGTTCTATTCTCTTCAAAGATCTCACCTTCAAAACGTTCATTTATATCTTCTTTCATTTTTTATATAATGCTCCCTTTTGAAATCAAGGTTACTAAATCATTCTTCCCAGACTAATTTCTCTCACACATAACGTATAAACTTGGCTCCCAGGACGTTAGATGTTGCTGCTGGAGATTTGTATGACCTTCTGAAAATCAAATCAGTCTCTAACTCTAAACCCAAACTAAGACCCCCGCTCCCGACACACACACAACTATCACCATCACCACCCTCTTTTCCAGCAAAAAGCCCCTCGACATTCACCAAACGTGGCCTCACCTTTCTGGAGAAGTACTGAGTGGACACAGCGAGCGCCTGGAAGCCGCACATGGCCCTCCGCAGCTCCCCCTGCACGAGGCCCAGCTGCCTGGCCTGCTGCTGGCACCTCTCCTTCAGCCGCTGTACCAGCTGCCGCTCGGCCTCGCGGCCCTGCAGCTCCGGCTTGGGGGAAAACCCATTTCGGGGCACTGCAGTCCTCTGTTTGGGGTATCCTGTAGAGAAAAAACAGTTGCCCGTGAAAAAACAGTCATCCCAAACGTGACAACAGCTCTTGGGTAGAGAAGGATTTCATTCAGAGCAAGTGGCCGAGAAGGTACTGCTCGTGGTTGGTCATTTTAGGTACTGATGAGAAAAAAACAGACAGGCACTTAAAATGTTTGCTCTGTTCATGTGCTTCTCAGTGCAGAGTTTCATGCTTAGGATAAGAATAAGAGACAAAATCGTCAGCTTCCTTCCAGCTCCCTGCATTTCTTCTAAGTCTGCTTAGAGAGATTGATGCAGGTGTTTGTTTTTTGTTTTTTGTTTTTTTTTCCTTCAATGGGATTGCTCTGTGAAAATGTCTAATGGGAAATAAATCAATTGATCCAGGTTGAAGTTAGAGTTGGAACCTAGCAACCTCGGAATTGGGCATCCGGGAGAAATGCCTACATGTCCCTTTACTCCCTTACTAGGGTTGCTCTACAGACCCTCTCTTTGATGTCAGGATCGAGTCATCTCTCTCACAACCTCTGCTCCAGGGATTTCTGGCTTTGAAGTCCTAAGGCATCGATGTCCTCCAAAATATTCCCCCCACGTGACCACTCATGCCACCTCCAGGCTAAAGGTCCAGTCCAAACCACCGTAACCTCCACCTTCTAATGGGAAGCCCTGCTTCTTCTCATCTTTCACTGCACAACAGCCAGAATGACCTTTATGAATATAAAACAGCTCTTGACCTTCATGGACCCCTCCCTGCCGTTGTGCTCCATTCCAGGAAAAACAAAGTGCTCATTCCTTCCCATGGCCCACAAGCCCTCTGAGGTCCGGCTCCTGCCGGGCAAACAGTAGGTGTGGTGAGGCCACAGAGGAAGGAACCAGAAACTCCACCTGGGGCTGGCGACAGGGTGGGGGAGGTTTTAAGGAGAATGACCATTAGGTGGAGGCTTGGGGGGTGTGGTTAAAGGCAAGGCCCCCAGGAAGAGCTCAATGCATTGAGTGCATCACAGTCAAAGACCCGAGGGTGAGCCAGAGTCTCCCTCAGAACCTCTGTGCTTCCGGTGTGAGGCTCAGACCCAGCCCGGCACCCACAGAAAACCTCGGTGGTGGACGGTGGATCTCTATTCCCCAAGAACATTCTTTCCTTTGCTCAAGTAGAGAACATGACATAGACACAGAGCACACAATCATAAACAAACTTTAATATTTCAAAAGTTCTTTAGTCTCTCCTGCCCCCTCCAAAATATCAGGGAGTAACACAAACCCGATACACTGAGACACAGCAGGGTGGCAGGCTTACTCTACTGAACACCCAAGTGGCCTCATCTTTTAAGGGGAAAAGATGGTTAACTGATCTAAATACTTCTCTGATCGTTAAATTAACAGCGACCATGCTAATTTTAATTAAATCTTCCTTTTCTTAAGAAATCATCAGAGATTGCAAAAAGCAACCTCACATATGACATATCTTAAACTATTATGGCTTAATAAAGTAGTAGAATGTGAAATTATGCTTCTTTAAAATGGTCTTTATGATAGTGGAATACATAATAATCTAGAAAATTCACTTGCACGTCGTAGGCAAATCAATCTTAATATGTGCTCAATCCCAATATTCTCAATACTGATAACAAAAGAAAAATAATTACCAACAAAATGTGAGAGATTTTACTGCTGCCTGCATTAAACTCTAAGACACAGCCTAAGACCCAAGGCAGATTTTTTTCATGATTACTGTTTTCCATTTTATTGGTGTGGCTCGTGATTTTATAAAACACTCTAGTGTTTCAATTAATGTGTTGAGGTACCAGGTACTCTACACCATTATATATATCTTATATATGTATAATAGAAGGCACTTCTTTTAGAAATCTAAAGGAAATAGGGTGCCTGGGTGGCTCAGTTGGTTAAGCGACTGCCTTCAGCTCAGGTCATGATCCTGGAGTCCCAGGATCGAGTCCCACGTCAGGCTCCCTGCTCAGCAGGGAGTCTGCTTCTCCCTCTGACCTTCCCCCTCTCATGTGCTCTCTCTCTCTCTCTCTCATTCTTGCTCTCTCAAATAAATAAATAAAATCTTTAAAAAAAAAAAGAAATCTAAAGGAAATAATAAAAGATATCTCTAGCTCAGTGAATTGCTAATTGCAATCTATGGCATATAGAATCAGCCCTGAATTTGTGCATATTGTAAGCACTCATGTTGTGTGTTCTTGGCTGTCATATTTTTACTGTTATTATTATTATTACTATTATTTTCATCATTATCATTAGTATTAGGTTAGCAATGATACTCAGTGGTAAATGGACAACATAAAAAAAGGATTTGGTGAAATCCTATTCTTGGTGTTCACTGATACCCACGATATTATGATATTGCTTTAATTCACACACTCAAAATCCAGTGTTCTACTGAACATCACTACACACAGTCCACATTCTACTCAGAAGGCCACCAAACTGATGTTCTGAGCTAAGACAGAGGTTCCCCTGAGAACATCAGCCTTTGGTATCAACACACCAAGTATTAGATTTGCGGCTTTCTGACACTTATGAAACCAATCTTTGTTAGGGACTCCTGGCTAGTTACGCATTTGGCCTCCAACCACGGTCACAACACAGACTAAGACTCAGGCCCCAGCAATAAGGCTTATTGGAAGGAAACCCAGAGACACAGGTTGATTGTGGAGTTGTCTATTGCTTTAGCTGAAAAGGGTCCTGCCATTTTCTCAATAGATCAGCTAGACCTCTGCGTGGGACCAATAATCATTTTACCGTCAGCAACATATTTTGGGGCCTCATCAAAACCAGTATTCTTTCTTGTGCTGTCAATGTTTGTGAAGTACTTCTATAGTTAACTCCCTGAGTACTGTTCTGTCACTTACTTTCCTGTCCACACACGTCACACCATTCCCAGGACAGTATGTGAGGACATACATGGGCTCATCTGCCATCTTGGAGACAGAGAACTTATGTTGAAAGAAAAATGACTGACACACAGCCAGCTTCACCTGTTTCATTAAAAATTAAGGAGAGTTTTGTTTGTTTCTATGGTCTTCTCCTCAAAGCGAGCACATAATGGAGCTAAGATGCCAGTCGGCTTGGGAAGAAAGGAATTAAGGGAACGGGATGGAAAACTTGCAGAGGGCAGTGATCACACAGAGCTCATGGAACACGTGGTTGGCGATGGGATGAGGCTTGCTGACGGTGACTGACTTCTGACCTCCTACACACATGCTTCTCTGGAAGAGCCAGAGAAATGCTTTAAATGAGGGGCACGCCATGTCACCTGAGGACACTTCCAGGTGCTGGAAGGTTTCGTTACCATCTCCTTCCCTGTTCCTTGTGGTATTTCTTTTTTTTTTTTTTTATTCTTATGTTAATCCCCATACATTACATCATTAGTTTTAGATGTAGTGTTCCATGATTCATTGTTTGTGCATAACACCCAGTGCTCCATGCAGAACGTGCCCTCCTCAATACCCACCACCAGGCTAACCCATCCTCCCACCCTCCTCCCCCCCAGAACCCTCAGTTTGTTTTTCAGAGTTCATCGTCTCTCATGGTTCATCTACCCCTCCGATTTCCTCTGCTTCACTCTTCCCCTCCTGCTACCTTCTTCTTTTTTTCTTAACATATATTGCATTATTTGTTTCAGAGGTACAGATCTGAGATTCAACAGTCTTGCACAATTCACAGCGCTTACCAGAGCACATACCCTCCCCAGTGTCTATCATCCAGACACCCCATTCCTCCCACCCCATGCCCCACTCCAGCAACCCTCAGTTTGTTTCCTGTGATTGAGAATTCCTCATATCAGTGAGGTCATATGACACATGTCTTTCTCTTTTTGACTTATTTCGCTCAACATAATACCCTCCAGTTCCATCCACGTCGTTGCAAATGGCAAGATCTTATTCCTTTTGATGGCTGCATAATATTCCATTGTGTATATATACCATCTTCTTTATCCATTCATCTGTTGATGGACATGTCGGCTCTTTCCACAGTTTGGCTATTGTGGACATTGCTGCTATAAACATCGGGGTGCACGTACCCTTTCAGATCCCTACTTTTGTATCTTCGGGGTAAATACCCAGTAGTGCAATTGCTGGATCATATGGTAGCTCTATTTTCAACTTTTTGAGGAACCTCCATACTGTTTTCCAGAGTGGCTGAACCAGCTTGCATTCCCACCAACAGTGTAGGAGGGTTCCCCTTTCTCCGCATCCCCGCCAACATCTGTCCTTTCCTGACTTGTTAATTTTAGCCATTCTGACGGGTGTGAGGTGGTGTCTCATTGGGGTTTTGATTTGAATTTCCCTGATGCCGAGCGATATGGAGCACTTTTTCATGTGTCTGTTGGCCATTTGGATGTCTTCTTTGGAAAAATGTCTGTTCAGGTCTTCTGCCCATTTCTTGATTGGATTCTTTGTTCTTTGGGTGTTGAGTTTGATGAGTTCTTTATAGATTTTGGATACTAGCCCTTTATCTGCTATGTCATTTGCAAGTATCTTTTCCCATTCTGTCAGTTGTCTTTTGGTTTTGTTGACTGTTTCCTTTGCTTTGCAAAAGCTTTTTATCTTGATGAAGTCCCAATAGTTCATTTTTGCCCTGGCTTCCCTTGCCTTTGGCGGTGTTTCTAGGAAGAAGTTGCTTCGGCTGAGGTCGAAGAGGTTGCTGCCTGTGTTCTCCTTTAGGATTTGGATGGACTCCTGTCTCACATTGAGGTCTTTCAACCATTTGGAGTCTATTTTTGTGAGTGGTGTAAGGAAATGGTCCAGTTTCATTCTTCTGCGTGTGGCTATCCAATTTTCCCAACACCATTTGTTGAAGAGATTGTCTTTTGTCCATTGGACATTCTTTCCTGCTTTGTCAAAGATGAGTTGACCATAGAGTTCAGGGTCCATTTCTGGGCTCTCTATTCTGTTCCATTGATCTATGTGTCTGTTTTTGTGCCAGTACCATACTGTCTTGATGATGACAACTTTGTAATGAGCTGGAAGTCCGGAATTGTGATGCTGCCAGCATTTTCTTTTTCAACATTCCTCTGGCTATGCGGAGTCTTTTCTGCTTCCATACAAATTTTAGGATTATTTGTTCCATTTCTTTGAAAAAAGTGGATGGTATTTTGATGGGGATTGCATTGAATGTGTAGATTGCTCTAGGTAGCATTGACATCTTCACAATATTTGTTCTTCCAATCCATGAACATGGAACGTTTTTCCATTTCTTTGTGTCTTCCTCAATTTCTTTCATGAGTATTTTATAGTTTTCTGAGTACAGATCCTTTGTCTCTTTGGTTAGATTTATTCCTAGGTATCT